>NC_053023.1:83533688-83856279 GCF_003073215.2 Triticum urartu
TGATACGTCCATTTTGCATCATGCTTTTATATCGATATTTATTGCATTATGGGCTGTTATTACACATTATGTCACAATACTTATGCCTTTTCTCTCTTATTTTACAAGGTTTACATGAAGAGGGAGAATGCCGGCAGTTGGAAGGCTGGAAAAGGAGCAAATATTAGAGAGCTATTCTGCACAACTCCAAAAGTCCTGAAACTCCACGAAAGTCAGTTTTGGAATATATTAAAAATATTGGGCGAAAAAGCACCAGAGGGGGCCACCCACTATCCACAAGGGTGGAGGGCGTGCCCTACCCCCCTGGGCGCGCCCCCTGCCTCGTGGGCCACCTGGAAGCCCCCCGATGCCCATCTTCTGGTATAAGGTGTCTTTTTCCCTAGAAAAAATCAGAAGGAAGCTTTCAGGACGAAGCGCCGCCGTCTCGAGGTGGAACCTTGGCGGAACCAATCTAGGGCTCCGGCGGAGCTGTTCTGCCGGGGAAACATCCCTCCGGGAGGGGGAAATCATCACCATCGTCATCACCATCGATCCTCTCATTGGGAGGGGGCCAATCTCCATGAACATCTTCACTAGCACCATCTCCTCTCAAACCCTAGTTCATCTCTTGTATCCGATCTTTTTCTCAAAACCTCAGATTGGTACATGTGGGTTGCTAGTAGTATTGATTACTCCTTGTAGTTGATGCTAGTTGGTTTATTCAATGGAAGATTATATGTTCATATCATTTATGCACATTAATACCCCTCTGATTGTGAACATGAATATGATTTGTGAGTAGTTACATTTGTTCCAGAGGACATGGGAGAAGTCTTGTTATAAGTAGTCATGTGAATTTGGTATTCGTTCGATATTTTGATGAGATGTATGTTGTCTTTCCTCAAGTGGTGTTATGTGAATGTCGACTACATGACACTTCACCATTGTTTGGGCCTAGGGGAAGGCATTGGGAAGTAGTAAGTAGATGATGGGTTGCTAGAGTGACAGAAGCTTAAACCCTAGTTTATGCGTTGCTTCGTAAGGGGCTGATTTGGATCCATATGTTTCATGCTACGGTTAGGTTTACCTTGATTCTCCTTTCATAGTTACGGATGCTTGCGGGGGAGGGGGGTTAATCATAAGTGGGATGATTGTCCAAGGAATGGCAGTACCCAAGCACCGGTCCACCCACATATCAAATTATCAAAGTAACAAACGCGAATCATATGAGCATGATGAAAACTAGCTTTGATGATAATTCCCATGTGTCCTTGGGAGCGCTTTCCTTTATATAAGAGTTTGTCCAGGCTTGTCCTTTGCTACAAAAAGGATTGGGACACCTTGCTGCACCTCGTTTACTTTTGTTACTTGTTACCTGTTACGAATTACCTTATCACAAAACTATCTGTTACCGATAATTTCAGGGCTTGCAGAGAATACCTTACTGAAAACTGCTTTTCATTTCCTTCTTCTCCTCATTGGGATTGACACTCTTACTTATCGAAAGGACTACGATAGATCCCATACTTGTGGGTCATCAATAGGGAATGACTTTCATTTTCTCTCTATCTTCTTTAGTGGTCGGGCATTGAGTCTGACTCAACTTTACACCTTGTAGCACAGGCAAGAACCCTTTCTTTGCTTGATCCATTTTGAACTTCCTCAAAACTTTATCAAGGTATGTGCTTTGTGAAATTCCAATTAAGTGTCTTGATCTATCTCTATAGATCTTGATGCCTAATATATAAGCAGCTTCACCGAGGTCTTCCATTGAAAAATTCTTATTCAACTATCCTTTTATGCTATTCAGAAATTCAGTATCATTTCCAGTCAACAATATGTCATCTACATATAATATCAGATATACTAGAGAGGTCCCACTCACTTTCTTGTAAATACATGCTTCTCCAAAAGTCTATATAAAACCATATGCTTTGATCACACTATCAAAGCGTATATTCCAACTCCGAGATGCTTGCACCAGTCCATAAATGGATCGCTGGAGCTTGCACACTTTGTTAGCACCTTTTGGATCGACAAAACCTTCTGGTTGCATCATATACAACTCTTCCTTAAGATATCCATTAAGGAATGCAGTTTTGACATCTATTTTCCAAATTTCATAATCATAAAATGCGACAATTGCTAACATGATTCGGACAGACTTAAGCATCGCTACGGGTGAGAAGGTCTCATCGTAGTCAACTCCTTGAACTTGTCGAAAACCTTTCGCAACAAGTCGAGCTTTGTAGACAGTAACATTACCGTCAGTGTCAGTCTTCTTCTTCAATATCCATTTATTCTCTATGGTTGCCGATCATTGGGCAAGTCAACCAAAGTCCACACTTTGTTCTCATACATGGATCCCATCTCAGATTTCATGGCCTCAAGCCATTTCACGGAATCTAGGCTCATCATCGCTTCCTCATAGTTCGTAGGTTCGTCATGGTCAAGTAACATGACCTCCAGAACAGGATTACCGTACCACTCTGGTGCGGATCTTACTCTGGTTGACCTATGAGGTTTGGTAGTAACTTGATCAGAAGTTTCATGATCATCATCATTAGCTTCCTCACTAATTGGTGTAGGAATCACTGGAATTGATTACTATGATGAAGTACTTTCCAATAAGGGAGCAGGTACCGTTACCTCATCAAGTTCTACTTTCCTCCCACTCACTTCTTTCGAGAGAAACTCCTGCTCTAGAAAGGATCCATTTTTAGCAACGAATATCTTGCCTTCGGATCTGTGATAGAAGGTGTACCCAACAGTCTCCTTTGGGTATCCTATGAAGAGACATTTCTCCGATTTTGGGTTCGAGCTTATCAGGTTGAAGCTTTTTCACATAAGCATCGGAGCCCCAAACTTTAAGAAACGACAACTTGGGTTTCTTGCCAAACCACAGTTCATATGGTGTTGTCTCAACGGATTTAGATGGTGCCCTATTTAACGTGAATGCAGCCGTCTCTAAAGCATAACCCCAAAACATTAGCGGTAAATCAGTAAGAGACATCATAGATCGCACCATATCTAATAAAGTACGATTACGACGTTCGGACACACCATTACGCTGTGGTGTTCCGGGTGGCTTGAGTTGCGAAACTATTCCGCATTGTTTCAAATGAAGACCAAACTCATAACTCAAATATTCTCCTCCACGATCAAATCGTAGAAACTTTATTTTCTTGTTACGATGATTTTCCACTTCACTCTGAAATTCTTTGAACTTTTCAAATGTTTCAGACTTATGTTCATCAAGTAGATATACCCATATCTACTCAAAACATCTGTGAAGGTCAAAAAATAACGATACCCGCCGCGAGCATCAATACTCATCGGACCGCATACATCAGTATGTATTATTTCCAACAAGTCTGTTGCTCGCTCAATTGTTTCGGAGAACAGAGTCTTAGTCATCTTGCCCATGAGGCATGGTTCGCAAGCATCAAGTGATTCTAAAAGCCCATCAGGATGGAGTTTCTTCATGCGCTTTACACCAATATGACCTAAACGGCAGTGCCACAAATAAGTTGCACTATCATTATTAAACTTATATCTTTTGGCTTCAATACTATGGATATGTGTATCACTACTATCAAGATTTAGTAAAAATAGACCACTCATCAAGGATGCATGACCATAAAAGATATTACTCATATAAATAGAACAACCATTATTCTCTGATTTAAATGAATAATCGTCTCGCATCAAACAAGATCCAAATATAATGTTCATGCTTAACGCTGGCACCAAATAACAATTATTCAGGTCTAAAACTAACCCCGAAAGTAGATGTAGAGGTCGCGTGCCAACGACGATCACATCGACTTTGGAACCATTTCCCACACGCATCGTCACCTCGTCCTTAGCCAATCTTTGCTTAATCCGCAGCCTCTGTCTCGAGTTGCAAATATTAGCCACAGAACCAATATCAAATACCCAGGCGCTACTGCGAGCATTAGTAAGGTACACATCAATAACATGTATATCAAATATACCTTTCACTTTGCCATCCTTCTTTTCCGCCAAATACTTGGGTCAGTTCCGCTTCTAGTGACCAGTCCCTTTGCAGTAGAAGCAACTTGCTTGCCATTCTTCTTGAAGTTCCCTTTCTTCCCTTTGCCCTTCTTCTTGAAACTGGTGGTCTTGTTGACCATCAACACTTGATGCTCCTTCTTGATTTCTACCTCCGCAGCCTTCAGCATCGCGAAGAGCTCGGGAATTGTCTTATCCATCCCTTGTGAAAGATCGTGGATGTCGCCTAGAGGGGGGTGAATAGGCGTTTTAAAATAATTATGGTTTAGGCTTGAACAAATGCGGAATAAACCTAGCGGTTAATTTGTCAAGCACAAAACCTAAAACAACTAGGCTCACCTATGTGCACCAACAACTTATGCTAAGCAAGATAAGAAACTATGTGATAGCAAGATATATGACAAGAAACAATATGGCTATCACAAAGTAAAGTGCATAAGTAAAGGGGCTCGGGTAAGAGATAACCGAGGCACGCGGAGACGACGATGTATCCCGAAGTTCACACCCTTGCGGATGCTAATCTCCGTTTGGAGCGGTGTGGAGGCACAATGCTCCCAAGAATCCACTAGGGCCACCGTAATCTCCTCACGCCCTCGCACAATGCAAGATGCCGTGATTCCACTAAGGGACCCTTGAGGGCGGTCACCGAACCCGTACAAATGGCAACCCTTGGGGGCGGTCACCGAACCCGTACACTTTGGCAACCCTTGGGGGCGGTCACCGGTACCCGTCAAATTGCTCGGGGCGATCTCCACAACCTAATTGGAGACCCCGACGCTTGCCTGGAGCTTTACACCACAATGATTGAGCTCCGAACACCAACAACCGTATAGGGCGCCCAAGCACCCAAGAGGAACAAGCTCAAGGGTACCAAGCACCCAAGAGTAATAAGCTTCTCAACTTGTAACTTCCACGTATCACGTGGAGAACTCAAACCGATGCACCAAATGCAATGGCAAGGGCACACGGAGTGCCCAAGTCCTTCTCTCTCAAATCCCACCGAAGCAACTAATGCTAGGGAGGAAAAAATGAGAGGAATAACAAGAAAGAGAACACCAAGAACTCCAAGATCTAGATCCAAGGGGTTCCCCTCACATAGAGGAGAAAGTGATTGTTGGAAATGTGGATCTAGATCTCCTCTCTCTTTTCCCTCAAAAACTAGCAAGAATCCATGGAGGGATTGAGAGTTAGCAAGCTCGAAGAAGGTCAACAATGGGGGAAGAACACGAGCTCAAAGGATAAGGTTCATTGGGGAAGAAGACCCCCTTTTATAGGAGGGGGAAAATCCAACCGTTATGTGCTCAGCGCGCACACGAGCGGTACTACCGCTCCACGAGCGGTACTACCGCTTAGGTGGAAGAAACAGGGAAAAGGAGCAACAAAACATGAACCTTGGGGCGGTACTACCGCTGGGTTAAGCGGTACTACCGCTCCCTTCGGCGGTACTGCCGCGCAGAATGAAGGGGAACGGGAAAGAGGGAACCAGGCGGTACTACCGCGGAGGAAGGGCGGTACTGCCGCTAAGGAGCGGTACTGCCGCACTACTGCTGCAGTGAGGTACCGCACAATCCGACACAGAAAAAGACCCCTCGAATCGACGCGGTAGGGACCTGGTAAGCCAACGGTAGTACTGCTGCGGAGTCACCGCCGGTACTACCGCTGCGGAGCGGTACTGCCGCTTGTGACTCCTCAGCGGTACTACCGCTGGGTACCACGGTACTACCGCTGGGACCCTGACAAAAACCACACTCAAGAAAACCAGAACTGCCATAACTTCTGCATATGAGCTCCGAATTGAGCAAACTAAAGCTTGTTGGAAACAAGACGACGAGTAGCATCAAAACAGCGACAAATAGAGGAGTGAAACCTCCAACCGAGAAGAACCGGCAAAACCTCCAACATCGAAAACATCATAGAAGAAGCATGTGAACTCCGTTTTCGATGAACTCGAGCTTGTCATCAAGATGACCATAAGCTCTAGACTCTCAAATAGAACCAAACAAGAGAACCAAATAAGAACCAAGAAAGATGATGCAAGGATGCAATGGTTTGAGCTCTCAGCGAACGATACGATCAAGCTACTCATCGAGAGCCCCCCTTGATAGTACGGCAATCGATCCTATAACCCAGTCTCCCAACTACCATCATGAGACCGGTAAAATAGAAAACATATCAAGGGCAAACCTTTGCCTTGCACTTGGTCCACTTGAGCTAGATGATGACGATCTTGACTCCCTCAAGTTGGACCACCTTTCTTGATTGGGTTGACTCGATGAAGACTAGTTGATTGCTCCCCCATACTCCACTATGGGTGAGCCACTCTTCCGCACATCTTCACAAGTCCATTGTCACCACAAAGGACGGCAAGCTTCAAGCATTTGATCTCTTCGTGATGCTCCACTTGAACTTGCACACCGCAACCTTTCTTGATTGTGTTGACTTGATGAAGACTAGTTGATTGCTCCCCCATACTCCACTATGGATGAGCCACTCTTCCGCACATCTTCACAAGTCCATTGTCACCACAAAGGACGGCAAGCTTCAAGCATTTGATCTCTTCGTATGCTCCACTTGAACTTGCACACCGCAACCTTTCTTGATTGTGTTGACTTGATGAAGACTAGTTGATTGCTCCCCCATACTCCACTATGGATGAGCCACTCTTCCGCACATCTTCACAAGTCCATTGTCACCACAAAGGACGGCAAGCTTCAAGCATTTGATCTCTTCGTGATGCTCCACTTGAACTTGCACACTGCAACCTAACCCCACAAAGAACCCTCACGGAGACCATGGGTTAGTACACAAAGCGTAATTGACAATGCTTACCATACCATGGGATCATTTGATCCCTCTCGGTACATCTTCTACGCTTTGTGGGTTGATCATCTTGATTCACTCTTTAACTTAGTCTTGATCAACCTCTCACAAGACCAATCTTTAGGTAATTCCTTGAATAGCACCTTGGTCGACACAAACTCTCCTTGAAACCAACACATGTACTCCAAGAAAAGCCTATGGACAAAACCTTCAAATATAACTCAAGGCAACCATTAGTCCATAGAGATTGTCATCAATTACCAAAACCAAACATGGGGGCACCGCATGTTCTTTCACCTTGCATATTATAGTTCATCACAAAGCTTTTGTAGCTTGGTGGCAGTGATTGAAGAACTCTGTCAATGATACTATCAACCGGAAGATTAACTCAGAACTGAGTCAAGTGATTGTGTCACCCAGACATTCTGAGTATGTGCTCACTGGCAGAACTATTCTCCTCCATTTTGCAGCTGTAGAACTTATTCGAGACTTCATATCTCTCAATCCGGGCATTTGCTTGAAATATTAACTTCAACTCCTGGAACAACTCATATGCTCCATGACGTTCAAAACATCGTTGAAGTCCCGACTCTAAGCCGTAAAGCATGGCACACTGAACTATCGAGTAGTCATCAGCTTTGCTCTGCCAGGTGTTCATAACATATGGCGTTGCTCCTGCAGTGGGTTTGGCACCTAGCGATGCTTCCAGGACGTAATTCTTCTGTGCAGCAATGAGGATAATCCTCAAGTTACGTACCCAGTCCATGTAGTTTCTACCATCATCTTTCAACTTAGCTTTCTCTAGGAACACATTAAAATTCAACGGAACAGTAGCACAGGCCATTTATCTACAACAACATAGACATGCAAAATACTATCAAGTACTAAGTTCATGATAAATTAAAGTTCAATTAATCATATTACTAAAGAACTCCCACTTAGATAGGCATCCCTCTAATCATCTAAGTGATCACGTGATCCATATCAACTAAACCATGTCCGATCATCACGTGAGATGGAGTAGTTTTCAATGGTGAACATCACTATGTTGATCATATCTACTATATGATTCACGCTCGACCTTTCGGTCTTAGTCTTCCGAGGCCATATCTACATATGCTAGGCTCGTCAACTTTAACCCGAGTATTCTGCATGTGCAAAACTGGCTTGCACGCGTTGTATGTGAACGTAGAGCTTATCACACCCGATCATCACGTGGTGTTTCAGCACGACGAACTGTAGCAACCGTGCATACTCAGGGAGAACACTTGTACCTTCAAATTTAGTGATAGATCATCTTAATGCTACCGCCGAACTAAGAAAAATAAGATGCATAAAGGATAAACATCACATGCAATCAAATAAGTGATATGACATGGCCATCATCATCTCGTGCCTTTGATCTCCATCTCCAAAGCACCGTCATGATCACCATCGTCACCGGCTTGACACCTTGATCTCCATCGAAGCATCATTGTCGTCTCGCCAACTATTGCTTCGACGACTATCGCTACCACTTAGTGATAAAGTAAAGCAATTACATGGCGATTGCATTTCATACAATGAAGCGACAACCATATGGCTCCTCCCGGTTGCCGATAACTGTTACAAAACATGATCATCTCATACAACAAATTATATATCATCACATCTTGACCATGTCACATCACAACATGCCCTGCAAAAACAAGTTAGACGTCCTCTACTTTGTTGTTGCAAGTTTTTACGTGGCTGCTACAGGCTTCTAGCAAGAACTATTCTTACCTACGGCATAAAAACCACAACGTGGTATAGTGATTGCTTTTTGATCTTCAGAAAGAACCCTGTTCATTGAATCCGATTCAACTAAAGTTGGAGAAACAGACACCCGCCAGCCACCTGTGTGGAAAGCACGTCGCTAGAACCAGTCTCATGAACGCGGTCATGTAATGTTGGTCCGGGCCGCTTCATCCAACAATACCGCCGAATCAAGAAAAAACTAGTGACGACAAGCAATATGTATATACCCACGCCCACAACTCCTTTGTGTTCTACTCGTGCATATAACATCTACGCATAGACCTGGCTCTGATGCCACTATTGGGGAACGTAGTATTTCAAAATTTTGCCTATGATCACGCAAGATCTATCTAGGAGAAGCATAGCAACGAGCGGGGAGAGTGTGCCCACGTACCCTCGTAGACCGAAAGCGGAAGCGTTAAGTAACGCGGTTGATGTAGTCAAACGTCTTCGTGATCCAACCGATCAAGTATCGAATGCATGGCACCTCCGTGATCTGCACACATTCAGCTCGGTGAGGTCCCTCGAACTCTAGATCCAGCTAAGGCCGAGGGAGAGTTTCGTCAGCGGCACGACGGCGTGGTGACGGTGATGATGAAGTTACCGACGCCGGGCTTCGCCTAAGCATTATGACAATATGACCGAAGTGGAAATCTGTGCTGGGGGGCACCGCACACGGCTAAGAGATCAACTTGTGTGTCTATGGGGTGCCCCCTCCCCCGTATATAAAGGAGTGGAGGAGGGCGTGTTGGGGAACGTAGTAATTTCAAAAAATTTCCTACGCACACGCAAGATCATGGTGATGCAAAGCAACAAGAGGGGAGAGTGTTGTCTACGTACCAACGCAGACCGACTGCGGAAGCGATCACACAACGTAGAGGAAGTAGTCGTACGTTTTCCCGATCCGACCGATCCAAGCACCGTTACTCCGGCACCTCCGAGTTCTTAGCACACGTACAGCTCGATGACGATCCCCGGGCTCCGATCCAGCAAAGCGTCGGGGAAGAGTTCCGTCAGCACGACGGCGTGGTGACGATCTTGATGTTCTACTGTCGCAGGGCTTCGCCTAAGCACCGCTACAATATGATCGAGGTGGAATATGGTGGCAGGGGGCACCGCACACGGCTATGGAACGATCACGGGGATCAATTGTGTGTCTAGAGGTGCCCCTGCCCCTGTATATAAAGGAGCAAGGGGGGAGAGGTGCGGCCAGCCTTGGGGCGTGCCAGGAGGAGTCCTACTCCCTCTGGGAGTAGGATTCCCCCCCCAATCCTAGTTGGAATAGGAATCCTCAAGGGGGGGAAAGAGAGAGAGGGGGGCCGGCCACCTCTCCTAGTCCTAATAGGACTAGGGGAGGGGGGAGGCGCGCGGCCACCTAGGGCTGCCCCTTTCTCCTTTCAACTAAAGCCCACTAAGGCCCATTTAGCTCCCGAGGGGTTCCGGTAACCTCCCGGTACTCCGGTAAAATCCCGATTTCACCCGGAACACTTCCGATATCCAAATATAGGCTTCCAATATATCAATCTTTATGTCTCGACCCTTTCGAGACTCCTCGTCATGTCCGTGATCACATCCAGGACTCCGAACAACCTTCGGTACATCAAAATGCATAAACTCATAATAACTGTCATCGTAACGTTAAGCGTGCGGACCCTACGGTTCGAGAACAATGTAGACATGACTGAGACACTTCTCCGGTCAATAACCAATAGCAGGACCTGGATGCCCATATTGGCTCCTACATATTCTACGAAGATCTTTATCGGTCAGACCGCATAACAACATACGTTGTTCCCTTTGTCATCGGTATGCTACTTGCCCGAGATTCGATCGTCGGTATCCAATACCTAGTTCAATCTCGTTACCAGCAAGTCTCTTTACTCGTTCTGTAATACATCATCCCGCAACCAACTCATTAGTTGCAATGCTTGCAAGGCTTTATGTGATGTGCATTACCGAGAGGGCCCCAGAGATACCTCTCCGACAATCGGAGTGACAAATCCTAATCTCGAAATACGCCAACCCAACATCTACCTTTGGAGACACCTATAGAGCTCCTTTATAATCACCCTTTTACGTTGTGACGTTTGGTAGCACACAAAGTGTTCCTCCGGTAAACGGGAGTTGCATAATCTCATAGTTTATAGGAACATGTATATGTCATGAAGAAAAGCAATAGCAACATACTAAATGATCGGGTGCTAAGCTAATGGAATGGGTCATGTCAATCAGATCATTCAACTAATGATGTGACCTCGTTAATCAAATAACAACTCTTTGTTCATGGTTAGGAAACATAACCATCTTTTATTAACGAGCTAGTCAAGTAGAGGCATACTAGTGACACTCTGTTTGTCTATGTATTCACACATGTATTATGTTTCCGGTTAATACAATTCTAGCATGAATAATAAACATTTATCATGATATAAGGAAATAAATAATAACTTTATTATTGCCTCTAGGGCATATTTCCTTCAGGGGGCTGGCCGGCCTCATGGGGTGCGCCCCAAGGGGGGAATCCTACTCCTACTAGGAGTAGGTTCCCCCCTTTCCTAGTCCTACTAGGAGGGGGGGAAGGGAAGAGGGAGAGAAGGAAAGGGGGTCACCCCCCCTCCCAATTCGGATTGGGCTAGGGGGGCTCCTCTTGGCTTCCTCCTCCTCTCTTCCACTAAAGCCCATGAAGGCCCATTAACCCCCCGAGGGGTTCTGGTAACCCCCGGTACTCCGGAAAATGCCCGAACCTATCTGAAACCTTTCCGGTGTCCAAACATAACCTTCCAATATATCAATATTTATGTTTCTACCATTTTGAGACTGCTCGTCATGTCAGTGATCACATCCGGGACTCCGAACAACCTTCGGTACATCAAATCACATAACTCACAATACATATCGTCATCGAACGTTAAGCGTGCGGACCCTACGGGTTCGAAAACTATGTAGACATGACCGAGACTCATCTCCGGTCAATAACCAATAGCGGAACCTAGATGCTCATATTGGTTCCTACATATTCTACGAAGATCTTTACCGGTCAAACCGCATAACAACATACGTTGTTCCCTTTGTCATCGGTATGTTGCTTGCCCGGGATTCGATCATCGGTATCATCATACCTAGTTCAATCTCATTACCAGCAGGTCTCTTTACTCGTTCCGTAATGCAACATCCTGCAACTTACTCATTTAGTCACATTGCTTGCAAGGCTTATAGTGATGTGCATTACTGAGAGGGCCCAGAGATACCTCTCCGACAATCGGAGTGACAAATCCTAATCTTGATCTATGCCAACTCAACAAACACCATCGGAGACACCTGTAGAGCATCTTTATAATCACCCAGTTACGTTGTGACGTTTGATAGCACACAAAGTGTTCCTCCGGTATTCGGGAGTTACATAATCTCATAGTCATAGGAACATGTATAAGTTATGAAGAAAGCAATAGCAATAAACTAAACGACCATACTGCTAAGCTAACAGATGGGTCATGTCAATCACATCGTTCTCTAATGATGTGATCCCGTTTATCAAATGACAACTCATGTCTATGGTTAGGAAACTTAACCATCTTTGATTAACGAGCTAGTCAAGTAGAGGCATACTAGTGACACTCTGTTTGTCTATGTATTTATGCATGTACTAAGTTTCCGGTTAATACAATTCTAGCATGAATAATAAACATTTATCATGATATAAGGAAATATAAATAACAACTTTATTATTGCCTCTAGGGCATATTTCCTTCAACTAGGGACATGTTGTGGTCTATGTATTCACACATGTATTAAGGTTTCCGGTTAATACAATTATAGCATGAACAATAGAAAATTATCATGAATAAGGAAATATAATAATACTATTTTATTATTGCCTCTAGGGCATATTTCCAACACCCCCCCCACATAATGCTCGTCTAACATATCAAAATCTCACACGAACTAGCTAAAAGAAGGTCACAAAAATAAGCTTTGCAAGACTTCGTTTCATGTACAACCGGCATGTGTTAGCTACTTAGTTCGGTGGTGGCCTTGGAGTGTACCATGACAATTTACTAAAAAAATGCAACAAATTCCAACACCTTGACCACTACAGTAGCAAACCTTGCCAGCACTTCGAGACATGTGGTTTCGGACATCCGGAGGTACTCGTCCAAGGAAGGTGTGGTCGTGCGATAGCCAAGCATCCTCAATGTAGCAATGCACTTTTGATAGTCAGAAAATCCAATGTTTCCAATGACATCTTTCTTCAATATGAAGTACTCATCATAGGCCCACACACGAAGGCAATCAAACACAGTTTAGTGCATCCAGTATCGACGGCAGAAAAAGGACTCAAATATCGCATAGGGGACAAACTAGTCGTCTATCAACATCATATGCCATCGTGCCCTCTTAAGATTCAACACTCGATGCCCTTGCTTGATCCCTTGAAATTGACAACATGCTTATCTGTGCATTGTGCATCTTCGATAACCGCATGCATCACCGCCGATTCATTCTCATATTCATCCTCATCTGACGAGGATGAATACATGCACTCGACGGAGAAGTACTTTGCAAACGAACCCTCCATTCCTTTATGTAAGGTGTATAATTGCCAGCACGGTGACCAAGGCACATAATTTTACACAAGTTAGGACAAAATTAAGCTTGGCTAAATCATTGATTAGTGGCAAGTAAATCATTTAGGCTAGGAAAGCAAGAGATGCACACAATCGGGAGAGAGATACTTTCCTCCTTTTTCTTTACAAGAGAGATACATGCAATCGGGAGAGAAATACTTTCCTTTTTCTTAGAGGGCCAAAGGTGGAATTTCGAGTAATTAGAAGAAGTGCACCTTACATTGTGGTATTTTATCAAAAAACAAACACACCTTATATAAAGGAACAGAGGGAGTACATCACGTTTACTTTGAAGTAAACAACAAAAACGTCAATAAATTTGGCTATGGATTTGACCGAACACTTGTCGGACATGGTGTCTGCCATGGACAACAATATGCAGAGGCAGAGGGTACCTGGGCAGTGGCCGAATCAAGGGTGGAAAGAAGGCGTAGGCAAGTTGGCTGGCTCCCGGGTGGTGCGGTGAAGGTCCGGGAAGGCCTAAGTGGCAGGATGCGTAGTACAACGACGGTCTCGAACTATGCAGATACACAACAGGGGTGGAAGGACAGAGTGAGAAAAGCAGGGGGTCGTGTGTGATTTTTGTGTGGGGCGGGGGTGTCAGAGTCCGATGTGGCGGTTGTCCGGACGTCCGCAAACCTCCCACGGGTTTGCTTCCGGTTTGCACGAATTCGGACATGCGGACCGGTACGCGGACAATTGATGGATGACGTTATAGGGCACAAAGTGTCTGAACAATGTGGGTCGAACGTTTACGCGCGGTTTGATGCGCATCATTAGAGATGCCCTAACATCCTCGCAGATCCAGTTCATGTGGTGGATGGTGGCGGTGATAGTACGCGGTAGCCGGGTTGTGATGTTTGTCGGTGCCTGCTCGTCTCTTTAGTGTCGTGCGGCTTGATCGGCGGGTTCTCTGCTCCAGTGTCGTTGCTCTGCTTCTAGCATGGGGTTGTCCTCTGTCGGCAGCGGTTGGCTTCTTCCCCGGGGCTCGGGTAGGTGGAGATGCGTAGAGCTCGGGTAGTGGAGATGCGTAGAGCTCTGGACGAAAGCCTTGATTTGATGGGGATAGAAGGATAACAACAATGATGCTTCTTGGAGAAGTCGTCAAAGAGTTTTTTCTCTCCACTAGACAGTGGCTTGTTTGTTCTAGAGTTATCATGAAGGTTGTTGGTGTGGCCGGACTTTTTCTGCGGGCATGACGCGGGTGACTTTGGAAGAAAGCCTTGGTTCAGTAGACATATCCTTTGACGATGCTTTTTGAAGGCGTCTTTGAAGAGCTCGCCCGCACATCTCGAGGTTTGACACCCCAGCTGCTACATAACTCACGGCGATGCACTCTGATTTGCGCGGCACGAGCACGTGCACGTGCGTTGTTGTTGGCAGCTGTACCCTGTCGAAATATCTCCATCTACCGTGATACACATTGTCCTCCATTGCTAGCTGTGCCCACACACGTCTTCTTCTCCACGTACGGGACCATGGCGATGGCAGCCTCAGCAGTCACCAATCATGCAAGTACGAGCGAAGAAAGATCACCAAAACGATACGTACGTGACCCGGAGCCCGCACCTACCGTCGCGTTCGGCCGATGTCGCCAAATCGCCATTGCTGCTACCACATCCGTACATGCCCCCTCGTAGTGTCTGGCCATCTGCGCCCTGCGTGTCGCTCGCACTGCCGGCTGGAAAATCTGAGAGAAGATAAGGAGGGTCCAGCGAGCGAGCTAGCAGCTAGAAGTAGTAGCAGAGGCAACGCCACTGCGGTGTTCGGCTATCTGGGACCTGCTAGTCGCTGCAGAGTTAATTGCACGAAAGTATCATCAGTGTCAGTATCAAGTCTGAGGCTAGTAATTATAAAAAGGTCTAAATTGTGTATAAACGTGTATTGACGGTGTATCTGCCCAATGGAGCACGTCCGGCAGGTGTCAACGTGCCATGTCTTTTGCAGAAAACTCCCTTGCTTTCTATGTAATCACATAGATGCCCAATTTTTTTGCGAGAAAAAGGCTCCTGAGAGACTTTTTCTTCGTTCGCAATTTTCACCACCGAGTCGGACTGGTTTGAAAATTTCCGTCCACTTGCACAAGTAAATAGAACAACAGAAAAACAAGGCGCTGGGGCCTGCACGTCAGGTTTCAACATGACATGTCTTTTGCAGAAAACTCCCTTGCTTTCTATGTAATCACATAGACGCCCAATTTCCTGAGAGGCTTTTTTTCGTCCGCAATTTTCACCATCGAATCAGACTGGTTTGAAAATTTTCGTCCACTTCCACAAATAAATAGAACAACAGAAAAACAAGGCGACCTACCGTATAGATGCGTCGCGCGCTAACAAATATGCCACCGCGGAGCACGCATTGTACTACAGGCGTCATTTCTTTTATACTATGCAAAAAACTCTGGGCCGGCCCACCGAAGCCTGCATATCTTTTTTCTTTTTGCACTTAACTGGCACGCGTGCTGGGCTCGTTCGTTGCCCAGATTTATATTCCTTTCATTTCTCTTATGCTTTCATAATGCGCGGTGAACTTTTTTTGATCTATGGTGAACATTTTCTTAATACACAAAGAGTTTCAAGAATATTATGATTACAATTTTTTATTTATATTGAATATTAAGGTGAATATTTTATTAATACATGGTGAATTTTTTGTATTTCAAAAAATGTTCAGCATGTATTAAAAACTTATTGCGTAAAATCATTCTAGCATTTCCAGAAACACGTTTGTATTTTTAATAAAAGTTGAACAGTTTTAATTCATTTCTAAAATTTATTATGATTACACAATTATTTTTAATACAGGTTGTCAACTTTTTATTTACAAACGGTTAACATTTTTTCCATTATAATGAACGTTGACCATATTTTAAATGCAATTTGAACATTTTTGTAATATAGGTTGATCAATTTTCTTAAAATAGATGAACATTTTACTTAATGTAGCAGTGATTGTTTTGTAATTTATGGTGAACATTGTCTTAATACACGATGAGTTTCAAGAATATTAAGGTGAATATTTTATTAATACATGGTGAAATTTTTGTATTTCAAAAAATGTTCAGCATGTATTAAAAACTTATTATGCAAAATCATTCTTGCATTTCCAGAAACACGTTGATCTTTTAATAAAAGTTGAACAGTGTTAATGCATTTATAAAGTTTATTATGATTACAAAATTATTTGTAATACATGTTCTGTGGCATGTTTCTAAAATTTAATGCATTTAATATCATATTTCAATTTTAATGCATTGAATGCAAGAATGATTAAGAATCGGGGCAAAAAGTTCTTGAAACTCATCCTGTATTAATAAAATGTCCACCATAAATTTAAAAAGGTTCACTGCGCATTATGTAAAATGTTCACCATATCTTAAGAAAAAAATTCAACATAAATTACAAAAATATTCAATTTGCATTTAAAATATGTTCAATGGATATTACCAAAAAATCATTTTATTAAGAAAATGTTAACCGGTTGTAAAGAAATGTTCATCTTGCATTGAAAAATGTTCTCTATAAGCAGAAAAAGTGCTCAGCGTACATTAAAAAAAATGTTCATGCGTATTTGAAAGCATAAGAGAAATGAAAGGAATAGTAATCGGGGCAACGAACGAGCCCAGCATGCAGGCAAGTTAAGTGCGAAATGAAAAGAAAAATGCAGACATCGGTGGGCTGGCCCAGCGTTTGTGTCATACTCTATCTGTATTTAAACAAATCTAAAATAAGAATTTTGGGACGAAGAGAGAAATACAAAAGAGTAGACGCATGCACTACAACGCTAGCTCGTGTGTGGCTTGGTTGTTAGCGCGCGAGCTCTCAGGAGCCTTTTTCTCACAAAGTAAGAGGGGTTTTTTTGCAAAAAAACATGCCGTGTCGGCACCTGACAAGCAGGTCCAGCTGGTCAGATACATCGTCAATACATGTTTATACGCGGATTAGACTTTTTGCAACTATCAGCCTCCTGACATGTAAAAATTAGCAAACATGATACCAATGTACATGTAATGTCTTAATTGTGGTACTCTATCGGTTTCAAAATAGAGTCAAAATAGTTGAGTCATCTATTTTGAAATTTTGAAACGGAGAAAGTACTTGTGTACAATTAACTCGTCGCTGCATGACGCGGACGTTGTCTTTGTCACTGTAGTGATGACAGACACAAACACCGGCAGAAGAATCGATAAAGGCAGAGGCCGAGCTAGCCCCCCAGCGCAACGGAGAGAATGGCCGGCGACGTCGCGCGCAGGGAGCTCCGGGCGCGCGTGGGGGCGATGCCGTGGGCGGTGCGGCTCCAGCTGCGCGCGCTCGAGGCCGCCGTCGACGCCACGCAGCGCCGGGACGGCACCGTCAACCGCTTCCTCTTCTCGCTGCTCGTGGACCGCCAGGCGCCCGCCAACCCCGCGCGCGCCGACGCCGGGGGCGTCCGCTCCGTGGACGTCACCGTCGACGCGTCCACCGGCGTGCGGGCCCGCGTCTACTTTACGGCCGGGGCGGGGGCGGAGGCAGACGCGTCGCCGCGCCCCGTGATCGTCTACTTCCACGGCGGCGGCTTCACGGTGTTCTC
This sequence comes from Triticum urartu, assembly GCF_003073215.2. Classification (NCBI taxonomy): domain Eukaryota; kingdom Viridiplantae; phylum Streptophyta; class Magnoliopsida; order Poales; family Poaceae; genus Triticum; species Triticum urartu. The sequence goes on from NC_053023.1 coordinate 83,551,496, forward strand.
CGCGGCCACCCGGCCCTACGACGCGCTCTGCCGCACCATGTGCCGCGAGACGGGCGCCGTCGTCGTGTCCGTGACCTACCGCCTCGCGCCCGAGCACCGCTACCCCGCGGCCTACGACGACGGGGAGGCCGCCCTCCGGTACCTCGCCACCACCGGCCTGCCCGCCGAGGTCCCCGTCCGCGTCGACCTCTGCCGCTGCTTCCTCGCCGGCGACAGCGCCGGCGCCAACATCGCGCACCACGTGGCCCAGCGCTGGACGGCGGCACCCGCGACAACGCCTCCAGCCGTCCACCTCGCCGGCCTCCTGCTCCTGTCCTCCTACTTCGGCGGAGAGGACCGGACCGAGTCGGAGCAAGCGCTGGAGGGCGTGGCCCCGATCGTGAACCTCCGCCGGTCCGACTTCTGGTGGAAGGCGTACTTGCCGGAGGGCGCCGACCGAAACCACCCGGCCGCGCACGTGACGGGCGAGGCCGGCCCGGAGCCGGAGCTGCCGGATGCGTTCCCGCGGGCGATGGTGGTCGTCGGCGGGCTCGACCCGCTCCAGGACTGGGGGAGGCGGTACGCCGGCATGCTGCGCCGGAAGGGCAAGGAGGTGCGCGTGGTGGAGTTCACGGAGGCTGTACACGCCTTCTACTTCTTCCCGGCGCTGCCCGAGACCGGCAAGCTCGTCGATGAGATCTCGGCGTTCGTGGAGAGCACCGCGCCGAGCTCGACCGCCTAGAGAACTAGAGACGATGATTAGGACAACTCGTCGTGGATCTCGTACGTCCCCGTCTCTGCTGATGTTATATTGTTGGCTGATAACCTATTTCACTGTCGAAATCGCTGCGAGCAGCCGCGTCTGTTAAATTATTACACTGTGGTGTGTAAGTTCGAGTTGCCATCTCGATATTTTCTTTGTGCAACATGTGGCATGGGTGATGGGGACATGGCAGTGATGGCACCTAATGTTAGAGAATACTACTAGTTCATATCTCAATTTAGGCACACAAAACCCATAACCTCAAACAATTTATCTAATTCACATCTAGATTATTTTTAAGTATGTCACATCTAATCTTTCACAAATATATAATGCATCAACAAGAAATAAAAAAACTAAGACAAAAAAATATCACTAATAAAATGAACATCAACTTAGATGTGATGTGTTCTAGACAGACTCAACCTCAGATCCCAAACCCCGAAACAAATATCAAGCTTTAATTCGTGCAGATTTGCTATATCTTTCATGAGCAGTGCTGCACCTAGTTTCGCAAAAAAAAAAAACAATGTTGCACCCAGGAAGAGACGTAGGTGTACCACATGTACCTATGCTTAACAAAAACATAGGTGTACCATATTTTATCTTAAATGACCGAAAATGTTTTTTTTTCTTTTTTTATAAAATTAATAATCCTACACCTACGAAGGGAGTTACGTGACACTCCATCACTAATTCTCTTTTCCCTCCTGATTTTCACGGGGATGAGCCTCTCCTCGACCTAGTCCCAATCACAATCTGCCGATTGGCTAACCGCGTAAGATTTCCGTAACTCCCTAGGTAGATGTAGCATTGCTCATAAATAAAAGGCAGTGCTAGGTGTCGGCGGGTCTTATAGCCATCTAATCTGGCATCTCCCCCCTTCCTGAGTCGTCTTCAATCTCCGACGTGTGCGCTTCCGCCCCTCTGCCCCACGCACCTCCACCCCTCTGCCCCACGCGCCTTCGCCTTCGTGCGCAGCTCCGCGAGGGCGACGGTCGCCGCTCGCATCCGACGCCACACAACCCCTCTGCCGCTCGATCGCACCCGACGCCTCACAACCCCCTCGTGCAGCTCCGCCTCAACCTGATTGCAACTCCGTCATAGATCGGGTGCAACTCCTGCCATTTACGCTCCATGGATGTAGCAGCGCCGCCCGCCGTCAAAGCTTGCTACACGAATTGCGTGGTCCACGACCACCAGTAAAATAATAATTGAATGGATGTAGCAAAATACATCGCCTATAGTAGCAAAAAACATCGACGTTGTTGCAACAAAACAAAAAATGTCGCCGCCGTCGCAGGGCGAGCTCCGCTCGCATGGATGTGGCAAAAAAGGTCGCCCGTAGTAGCAAAACAACGATACGGTTGCAGCAAAAACTTTTGCCTCCTCGCTGGTCATAGCTTTTCCCCTAGTCGACTGAAGCTTTTCACACATACGATTGAAGCATTCTCTATCATGGTTGCAACTTTTCTGATTGCCCGGTGTCTGGTTGTAGCTTTCTCTCTCAATAGTTGGAGCTTTTCTCAACTACGGTCAAAGTTTTTCTATCAATGGTTGCACCTATTTCTCTTTTTAAGCAACGCTTGGTTAAGGCTTTCTCTGATGTTTCAATTGAAGGTTTTTGATCGAAGTCTTGTAGCATTTTATGTTGACGGTTGTAGCTTTCTGCGTTGGCACTGATCGCTTGTAGCTTTCTCTACATCTCGTTGAAGCTTTTTATCTAGGGTTTGAAGCTTTTTTGTAAGCAGTTGCAGCATGAAGGCGCATGGCTGTCTGCGATGCCTCCATCGCCGTCCATTGCCCCATGGCGGAGCGATTCAGGGAAGAGTGAGCCTATGGTCGCGTCTTTGTGCAAGTGACGGCGTCGCCAGGGGGTGTGTGCGTGGCCATGACTTGGCGCCGGAGGAAGTGGCCGGCCTGTCATGGCCATGACTTGTACCCGGTCGCGTGTTGTAGCAGCTCGCTAGCGAGCAGTTCCCGCAGAGGCCAGGGAGGAGCGAGCCGGTGGGGGAGGAATGCGAGTGGAGGAGAAAGAGACAAAGTGGGGAGGGAACAACAAAGAGATAAGGTGGGGCCAGCACGTGCTCATGCCATACGATTCCCTCCAACGTCTCACGTGCGTCGACCCAAAGTTCAGCCGGTGCGTCAGGTACAAACGTATTCCTAAGAAAAAGCTTTGTTGCATGCACCACGATCAACTCAAACTCTGAGTAATACTAGACCTACTTAAAGTAAGAGCATCTCCAACAGTCGCGCTAAATTAGCGCCGCGCCGCAAATTAGGCCGTTTTAACGCGCGCGCAACGCGGCGGATCGCTCCAGCAGGCGCGCAAAAACGGCGCGCGCGCTATAACGGGTTGGACGCGCGGTTGAAAACACTTACCCGCGCGGCATATTTCGGGTGCCCGCTACAGCGCGCGACACACTCCAGCGCTCGCGCCCGCACTTCCTCTCCCACTTCCACCCCCCGTCCGGCCGCGCCGCCGCCGCCGCCCGCGCCCCCCGGCGACCGTTCAGGCTTCCCCGGCCTATCCCCGCGCGCCCGCGCTTCCGCCCCATCCCCTCCTAGTCCCGCCGGTGCTCGCGCGCCTCCGTCGTCCGAGGAACGGCGCCCGAGCGCTCGCTGCCGCGCCGCGCCCGCAAGGTGTTTGACAAAACGCCTACAAGGTATGTATTGCTCAAACTTCATGAATTTGATGCATGTTTGAATTGTAGTTTTTATAGTATAGTATTGAACATTGTAGATGAGTTTGTCGTATGATTCTTCCGAAGAAGAATTTGATATGGAAGAGGAGGAAGATCTTGCAATGATCCTAGCTATGCATATAAAAAAAACCGAACGGTGGTTCGGTTATGGGTCGGCAGAAAATTTGGAGGGATAGGATCGATGCCCACAACAGATTGATCAGGCATTATTTTGCGGAGAATCCCATATACCCCGAGTCGTATTTTCGTCGCCGGTTTAGAATGAGCACCGAGTTGTTCAGGCGCATTGCAGAGAAACTAGCCAGCCATGACCGTTTTTTTTTCAGCAAAGGAGGAATGCCGCCGGAGCGCTCGGGCATAGCACCTTTCAGAAGGTGACAGCCGCTTTGCGTATGTTGGCATACGGTATACCGGCTGATCTTGTTGATGATCACTTGGCTATGGGTGAGAGCCAAGCCATCATGTGTGTCAAGCGCTTTGCAGTGGGAATTGTGCAAGTGTTTGGCGAGGAGTATTTAAGATCTCCCAATGCTGAAGACGTCGCAAGGCTATTGGCGATGAACAAAGCTCACGGTTTTCCTGGCATGCTTGGCTCAATAGATTGCATGCATTGGAGTTGGAAGAATTGTCCAAAGGCATGGCATGGGCAATTCCACGGCCAAAAAAAGGGTTCCACTATAATCCTTGAAGCGGTGGCCGATCAGGAGACTTGGATTTGGCATGCATTCTTTGGAATGCCTGGATCTTTGAATGACATCAATGTTGTCAACCGGTCACCACTGATGAATAAGATTGCAAACGGCGAGTTGCCACCGGTGCAGTTTGTAGCAAATGGCCGTACGTACAACTATGGCTATTATCTAGCGGATGGCATCTATCTAAAGTGGCAAACCTTCGTGAAGCCGTTGAAAAAGCCGGAAGGTAAGAAAAATCTTGACTTTCACAATGCTCATGCGGCGGCTAGAAAAGATGTGGAGAGAGCATTTGGGATTTTGCAAGCCCAATTTGCTATTGTGAGAGGACCGGCTAGATTTTGGGATCAAAAAATGCTTTGGTACATCATGCACGCTTGTGTGATCATGCATAACATGATCATCGAGAATGAGTGTGGCCAAGATTTAGACTACTCACAGTATGAGCTCTTGGGATATCCCGTGCGAGTGGGACGGAGGGCTGAAAGGGTAGCCCGTTTTATTGCCTCCTATCATGCCATTCGGCGTCCCGCAACGCACAATGAACTTCAGAATGATTTGATTGAAGAGTGGTGGGCATGGCATGGACGACAAAGAGCATGATGATATCTGCATTCAACATTGTATTGTTCATGAACTATTTGTTGTGTTTATTGCATTTGTTGTACTGAACGATAAACTATTTGTTTGAGTTGTAATGATAACGAAATTGAACTATTTATTGTTGATTTATTTTGTTTGTTTGATCATTTTTGCTCATGTATATGTGGTTTGTGCAGCGCGCGCGCTGTATTTTTGCGCTCTACTGGAGCGGCGCGCGCGTGCTGCATTATAGCGCGGCTGCTGGAGCCAGCGCAGGCGGACGCGCTAAACCAGCCGAAGCGCGCGCGGCAAACAGGTTTTTTGCGCGCGGCGCTTAGCGCGGCTGTTGAAGATGCTCTAACGTATGGTTTCTAGGTAACAGAAAACACATAAATAGTTAGGATTGAATTAAAAGGGATGGGAGGGGCCCGACACCCATAAAAATCAGGGGGATTTGTTACGAAACTGCTCTGCGTACGATGGTTTTCTAGTCCGACCAGTACGACCAAAGAGCATATCATCTCTAAATGCTATGGCCCACAAACTTAATTATCTATAATTGTCTCTAATTGTATAGTGTTGGACAGGCATTCTGTCGTACGTATAGCAAGGTCAAATTTGTTAGGCGGGTTATGTAGGATTAAGTAGATGTATTACGTAGGTGTAGCAATTTCGCTCAAACTCGCTTGTGGAGGCAGTTTACGTAAACTGCTCGTAGCTTGACGTAAATGTAGTATTATCGGTGGAGAAGCACCTGCAAACAAGAGGAATGGCACATCCACGCAACGCTACGTGCAAGCAATACCGAAAGTGAGATTTCCCTCGCATCCGACGCGATGGAGCTCTCGCCGGCGAGGCTGCATACGAGCTGAGTCGACTACACAGCGGATTAATGGTCGCACGTGGTGGTTTCCATGAAGTTCTTAACGTCCTTGACGAGCTTCCCGGCGTCGGGGAGCTTCGGGAACATGTAGAAGCCATGGATGGCGTCCGGAAACTCCAGCACCCGCACCGCCTTCCCCTTCCGCCGCAGCATGGCGGGGTACCGCCGCAGCATGGCGGGGTACCGCCGCTGCCAGTCTTGCAGCGGGTCGAACCCGCCGATCACCACCATCGCCGGCGGGAACGCCTCCGGCAGCTCGGGCTCCGGGCCCGCCTCGCCAGTCACGTGCGCTGCCGGGTGGTTCCGGTCGGCCCCCTCCGGCAGGAACGCCTTCCAGGACCAATCCGAGCGGCGCATGTTCACCACCGGCCCCACGCCCTCCAGCCTCAGCTCTGCTTCGGTGCGCTCCTCGCCGCCGAAGTACGGCTGCAGCAGGATGATGCCGGCGAGGCGGACGGGGTTATTGGAGGAAGCAGCGGCGGACGAGGTCCACCGGTGGGCCACGTGGTGGGCGATGTTGCCGCCGGCGCTGTCCCCGAAGAGGAAGCACCGGGAGAGGTCGACCGGGACGCCGATGTCGGCAGGTAGGCCGGTGGTGGCAAGGTAGCTGAGCACGTCCGCGCAGTCATCGTAGGCGGCGGGGTAACGGTGCTCGGGCGCGCGGCGGTAGTTGACGGAGACGACCACGGCGCCCAGCTCGCGGCAGAAGCGGCGGCACATGGCGTCCAGGGGCGCGGACGCCGCGGAGAGCAGCGCGAAGCCGCCGCCGTGGAAGTACACGAGGACAGGGAGCGGAGTGGCCTCAGCGTTATCCGCGGACGGGGAGAAGACGCGCGCCCAGAGGTTCCTTGCGGGGTCGACGACGACGTCGACGGAGCGGACGCCGAGCGCGTCCGGGCGCGGCCTCGCCGAGGTCTGCCGGTCGGCGAGCGAGAAGAGGGAGCGGTTCACTGTGCCGTCGCGGCGCTGCGAGAGGTCGCAGAAGGCCTCGAGCGCGAGCACCTGGAGCCGCACCGTCCACGGCAGCACCGGAGGCGCCGGCCGCGCGCTCTCGGCTCCCGCCATCAATTTCTTCGTTTCGCTGCCCTTTCTCCGTTGTGCACACGGGAGAACGACGCAAATGCTGAAGCAATGGAAGAAGATTTTGGCACCTACTCGTATTTCCGGACGGAGGAAGTATACATCCATGAGGGTGACGGCAATCCGTGTCCGATCCGATCGCGACGCGGACAATGTATGTCGCCGACGATGGTTTGAAGATGATCATCGTGTGAAGCAGAGCGTCTGCAGTGACGTGTAGCTGCGGGCTACTGCATATGTACTTCACTCCACCCGCCTCGTTTCGGCTCCCCAATATGAATGATCGAAACGGGCGCGTCCAGCCGGCGTCGCCGCTGACACGCCACCGGTGGAGAACCAGGGACGATGATTAACGACCACTAGTGCTGAACCGGACATGCGTCGCACGTTGCACTAATCTATCTTGTGGCTGCAGACTGTTGAGCGGCCACTGGATCTGACGCAATCGAGCTGTTGAACGTCTTCGTCTACTTTGCAGTCTTCTTGCAGAAATATTCGCAGCAGATATTGTGTTGCACTTTTTTTTCTCTCTTTGCAACATAGGTTTGTTGTTGGATTTTTTTACATAGGTCGTGTTTTAGAATTTTGTTTCCGGTCTTCATTTGTTTTTCAACAATGGTGATGTTGTGAAAGAACTCTTGCAGCATAGGTAATGTTGTAGAAAATTTTGAAACTGAAAATAATGTGCAAAAATGTTGCCGTCTTTTGCCTACATCAAGCGCGTCGCCGCCGACCTCAACAGAGCAACATCACACCCATTCCCACTATCACAGAAGCACGCTGCTGCTACCGCCATTGCAGAAGCACGTCGGGGGAGCACAACCACCACCGCCAACAACCACCCTCACCGCCGCGTACCACCACCCTTGTCCTACCACTACCATCCGTACCTGAATGAGTCGAGGTCGTCCATCACTGGCGGAGATTTGGTTGTCGTCATCACCGCGGGGGTCTGCCCCTGTAGGCGCGCACCGCCGCCCTCCCTAGGCCTAGCTGCTGCAGGATCTAGCCCCTGATCGATAAGGGACTAGTTAGAGGGGTTAGCTCCTGACTGTCCGATGAATAGTCCATCCGACGGACACGAAGGGGGCAGATGCTCAACTGGGATTGTTTAGTTGAAGGAAATAATTTTCCTTTCATGAGGGGTTGTCTAATCATTAGTCGACTGATTTTCACCTTATGTGCTTAGTTACATTTCTTCACTCTTTTCCTTCTTATGTCTTTTCGCTTTTTTTCTTTTTTCTAATTTATTTTGCTTCTTTTTTATTCGGAACGATTTTGTTCTTTTTCTTTTTTTTCCATTTCGTGAATTTTTCTTGAGTTCATGCACTTCTTTTGTTTTTTTGAATTCATGAACTTTTTTTCAAGTTCAAGGAACTGTTTTTCAAAAGTTGATGAATTTTTTTATGAAATCGATGAACTTTTTTTTTCAAATGAATGAACTATTTTTTCAAATCCGGTGACCATTTTTAAAATTGATGAACATTTTTGGAAAAATTTCACCAAATTTGGAAAAAAGTTCATCGATCTAATCAAATTTGAAAAAAGTTCATCGTTTTTGAAATCAAGTTCATTGAATTTTAAAAGTTCATCAATTTTTTTAAAAAAATTGATCATTTACGAAAAAGAACAAGAAAATAAAATGTTCCGCGAACTAAAGAGAATAAAAGGCGAAAAGAGAATAAAAGGAGAAAAGGAGAAAAGGAGAAAATGTTCCGATGTCGGCAGGGAGGCCAGCGGTGCCAAGGTAGCTGAGCACGTCCGCGCAGTCATCGTAGGCAGCGGGGTAGCGGTGCTCGGGCGCCAGGCGGTAGTTGACGGAGACGACCACGGCGCCCAGCTCGCGGCAGAAGCGGCGGCACATCGCGTCCAGGGGCGCGGACGCAGCGGAGAGCAGCGCGAAGCCGCCACCGTGACAGTACACGACGACCGGGAGCGGCGCCGCCTCGGGTTTACCCGCGGACGTGGAGAAGACGCGCGCCCAGAGGTTTCTGTGGGCGTCGACGACGACGTCGGCAGAGCGGACGCCGAGCGCGTTCGGGCGCGGCCTCGCCGGGGTCAGGCGGTCGGCGAGGGAGAAGAGGAAGCGGTTCACGGTGCCGTCGCGGCGCTGCGAGAGGTCGCAGAAGGCCCCGAGCGCGAGCACCTGGAGCCGCACCGTCCACGGCAGCACCGGAGGCGCCGGCCGCGCGCTCTCGGCTCCCGCCATCAGTTTCTTGGCTCTTCTACTTGGCCGCCTCCGTCTAGCTGCTCTTTCTCCGTTGTGCGCACGAGAGAATAACGCAAATGCTGAAGCAATGAAAGAAGATTTTGGCACCTACCTACTCCGACAAGTATACATCCATGAGGGTGACTGCAATCCGGATCGCGGACAATGTATGTCGCCGACGATGGTTTGAGGATGATCATCGTGTGAAGCAGAGCGTCTGCAGTGACGTGTCGCTCTCCACCCGCCTCATTTCGGCTCCCCAATATGAATGATCGAAACGGGCGCGTACAGCCGGCGTCGCCGCTGACACGCCGCCGGTCGAAGTCGACCGCGTGGAGAACCAGGGACGATGATTAACGACCACTAGTCCTGAACCGGACATGCAATGCACGTTGCACAAATCTATCTTGTGGCTTTCCAGTGTTTAAAAAAACGTTCACTGACTGGAAAAGTCTGAAAAAAATCAGAAAAAGTAATTCACGTATTCGCTTCTTGAACTTTATACATCCATTGATTCTTCTCGAATAAACAATCTGAGAAAACCCAAAATTGGGAAAGTTCACCGATTTTTTTAACGACTTTGAATATTTGTTGGCGAATTTGCAAAAGTTCACGAATTTTGATTTTTTTGCGAATTTAAAAAATGTTCATGGGTTTGAAAATAGTTGATGGATTCAAAAATATTCAAGAAATAAATGTTGGCTTTGAAAAAAACTTTGTGAGTTTGAAAGAAAGGTTACAATCTTCAAAACAAAGTTTGTATTTTTTTTAAGAAAACATGAGTTTAAAAAATGTTCATGGATTTTTACAAAGTTCAATATTTTAAAAAAGTTTATAATTTTGAAAACATTCATGTGTCCGAAAAAGTTCACGGATTCTAAAAAAGTTCAGGTTTTGAAAATAAATCACGGGTTTTGAAAAAGGTTCACTAATTCAAGAAATGTTTATGAATTTTAGAAAATTTCATTAAAAATAGAAAAAAGTAATAAAGAAAAGAGAATAAAGCAAACAAAACCGGTCCAAAAAAAGAAAAAGGAAAACTGGTTGGAAGATTCTAGAAGCTACACAAAACTGGTTGGAAGCTTCTAGAAGCTTCCCCAAAACCAGTTGATGTAAAAAGCCGTTCGTGAAAAGAAAGACAAACAATGTTACATTTGCCGACCCATTGCATTCGGAGGGGTGTCCGCCATTTGCAGTTAAGCCTATAAGTGCCGCAAAGGACGCCAGATACGGATTGGGGTTGGTTCGCTCCGTCGATGGCTGAACTGTCAACCGTTTGACCGGTCAGTGATGCACTTTTGTAAAAAAAAAGGATCTGAATAATTATTAAAAACATTTTATTCAAGACTTGGATTTGAAAAAAATAGATTTGCAAAAAAATACACAATAAGAAAAAAAAATCATAATTTCAAAAAATAGCAGTTCTGCAAAGGAGTTCTATGATTGTGAAAAGGTAGGAATTTAAAAACATTCATAAATATGACAAACATGTGTGGATTTGAATATATTCATGCATTTGAAAAAGTTCACGGATCAGAAAAGGTTCATGGATTTGAAAAATGTTCAAGAGTTTTGTAAAATGTTCATGAGTGTGAAAAATGTTTGCCAACTAAAAAAATGCTCACAAATTTACTGAACGTTCACGAATTCATTAAAAGTTTGTGGGTTTGAAAAAAGTTCATAAATTTGAAAAATCTCATGGCTTTGAGAAAAGTTCAAGAATTTGAAATCATTTGTGAATTTGAAAATAGTCTATGCACTCAGGGGAAAATGTAAATTCGAACAAAGTTCACGTATTTGAAAATTTTCATACATTTGGAAAAAAATTGCGCAGCAAGAAAAGAAAAAGAAAAAGGAAAAAGAAAAAACTAACAGAAAACCAGAAAAGAAAAACAAAGGAGCGACCCTCTACATGGGCTGGCTCATTACGTACGACTAGTGTATGCTGGTTTGCGAAATGAACTAAAGCCAGAGCCAAGTAGCATTTGGTTGAATCCCTAAAAAAAGCATTTGGTTGATCGGCTCAGTCTGGGAGGTAAAGGAAACGCCTAAAAGGACCTTGGGGAAGTTATGCAAGCACCTATGCGTGGTGAGACAGAAATTATGAAAAAAGAAGTGGCTGGGCTTGTTGAATAATTTTTGGAATTAGAAGAAATTCACTGGCCCTATTGATCGCGGATAAATTGGTTGAAAACAGAGACATAAATACGGAATTCTTTCACGAGTTTGCGTTGACGAGTAGAAAAAGAAATATAATTACTCTTCTCAAGAATAATCATGGCACTTGGCTTGAAGGTACTGATGCGCTAACCCTATGATTCTTGATTGTTTCATTAACCCGTTTTCGTCGGAAGTTCATGAAACAGACCCGGACCTGCTAGTTAAGCTGCACACGCATGTCACCGCGCCCTGAGATGAATGATATGCTGTTATCTCCTTGCACAACGAAGGATGTGAAAAATAGTTGTTGATAGTATTAAGGATCTCAAAGCACCGGGGCGAGATGGACTACATGCTATTTTTTATAAAAGAACTATTGGCATATTTTTTGGAGAAGAAATTACACAGGAACTATTGTACGCTCTTAACATGAGGGTGATTTAGGAGGAGCGGAATAATACTGCGGTTGTTGCAATCTTGAAAACTGATAATCATGAGGTGGTTACATAATTTAGGTCAATAAGTTTTTACAATGTTATTTATAAGATTATATCCAAGATATTGGTGTCCCAATGGAAGTCAATTCTTCATAAATCATTTCTCCAACTCAAAGTGTCTTTGTACCTGGCAGATTGATCATTGATAACGTACTGGTGGCACATGGGTTCGTCTAGCGAATCGAAAATAGAAAGGTAGAAAGGATGGATTATATGGTCTTTGTGCGGTTAAGTTGGATATGTATAAGGCGTACGGCAGAACTGAGTGGATGTTCTTGAAGATTATGATGGCCAAGTTGGGATTAACTTGGTTATGAATTATGTTAGTTTGGTTAGATATACAGTATGATATAACTCTTTGGAGACGGATAGTTTTACACCCACGAGGTGACGAGGGGCATTCATCAAGGGGGTCATCTATCACATATTTACTCCCGTTATGTGTTGATGCCTTATCAAGTATGATGTCACATGCAAAACAAGTTGGTGGCGTTGATGAGATTAAGGTGTGCAGAAATGGACCATCAGTTTGACACCTTTTATTGACCGATGACCTTGTTTCCTATGACATCGGTTATGTTAAATTCAACTTCCTTGCAACATGTTCTTGTTTCTTATTGTGCAAAATCAGGACAATTGGTGAGTAGAGGTAAATCAAATATCTTCTTTATCCCAAACACAAATGTCATGCTAAAGACGGAGATCTGCAATGAACTGCATATTGATAATGAGGCTTTATCAGATAAGTACTTGTTTGCCTGCATTGTGGGGGCGGATAGGTGTGACTTTTATAAACACTTTTTGAAAAGAATTAGGGGTTGGAAGGAAAAACACCTATCGCTAGCTGGAAAGGAAATCCTAATTAAGACTGTGGCCAATGCATTATGGTCTATGCAATGTTAGTGTTTAAAATTACTAAGGGCCTCTGCAAGGACATAATGAATACTATTGCAGGTTTCTAGTGGGGTGATGATAGAGATGAGAAGGAAATGCATTGGTACGCCTGGTGAAAGTGTGCTGAAAAAATGGGAGCATGGGATTTCGTGACTTACACTCTTTTACCTTGCAATGCTTGCCAAATAAGCATGTATACTTGTTAATCTTTTTTTTTTTGCGGGAAATGTATACTTGTTAATCGACCCAATTCTCTTTGTGCTAGAGTCATGGAATCATAGTACTATATCCCTCTGTTCCTAAATATAAATATTTTTAGAGATTTCAATACAGACTACATTCAGATATATATAGACATAATTTGAAGTGTGGATTCACTCATTTTACTCCATATGTAGTCCATGGCTAATGTAACAACCATGGACACTTGTGACAAAAGATGGCCTCGCCATGGTTTCCTCTCTTCGTATTCATGAAGTCGTAGTGGAGTTTGATTGTCTGGAGATCGTTAATTTCTGTATGGGACAATCTCAGTGGTGGGATCCTGTAGCTGCCGTGTCTGCAGAAATCGTGGATTCGGTTACATCAATTAGGGAAGGTGGAATTCAAGCATTGTCCATGTGAGGCTAATGGCCTAACTCTTACTTTATCAATCATATTTCTTGTATTTGGGACGATGATCCCTCTAGCTGTTTATTTGCTAGGCTTGTGGATGGCGTAATTGCTGTTAATTATCATTTATTTGAAGAAATTATTTGCAACGGTTTTATTTGAAAGGCTTGTCAAAGGTGACGACATAATGTAGATTTCCCTTGTGATAAGCACACACACTTTTCGTACCTCCCAAACTCTTGGTCCAAAACCAACATTACTGGTTTGCTTAGATGCCTACACTACTGGGTTGGCATTACCAGTTTGGGTAGATGAAGAATATGTGCCAAGCTTACATCGTTTCAGCCTCGATGATCCAATATACGTAAATCTATATATATTTCTTGTATTTGGGACGATGATCCCTCTAGCTGTTTATTTGCTAGGCTTGTGGATGGCGTAATTGCTGTTAATTATCATTTATTTGAAGAAATTATTTGCAACGGTTTTATTTGAAAGGCTTGTCAAAGGTGACGACATAATGTAGATTTCCCTTGTGATAAGCACACACACTTTTCGTACCTCCCAAACTCTTGGTCCAAAACCAACATTACTGGTTTGCTTAGATGCCTACACTACTGGGTTGGCATTACCAGTTTGGGTAGATGAAGAATATGTGCCAAGCTTACATCGTTTCAGCCTCGATGATCCAATATACGTAAATCTATATATATATCCTGGACTCATGTCATGGAGCAAAACTGTTTCATGTTTCTGGCTTCCGGCTAGGCCCATTTGGCGAGCATGGACATGAGGCCTGCACCGACCAACATGGAGACATTGATACCGAGTTGCAGCTTCCCCCTGCTCTGCACCTTTGGGTTCATGAAGTCCTCGGCGAGGAGGTCGACGAGGGCCATGTAGACGAGGATCCCCGCTGCCACGGAGTTGAGGCTGCCCTCCACCACCAGCGCCGTCGGGCTGTTCTCGTTGTACACTCGCGATATGCCGAAGCCGACGGCGATGCCCACCGGCGTTGTCAGGCAGAAGAAGAGGATCATGGTCACAATGGACCTAGCCTTGAACTTTGCCTGCATCATCGTCAGAAAATAATGAGGACAAAATTCGGACATACCAGGTTATCGATGGAATGGTGCTAATGATTAATCGTGGTCTTGAGAGGATATTATTTTCTGGTTAAAATGAGTGGGTGAAAACTAGCAGGGGATTCCTTGGAGTTGTTAAAGTGGGTCAATTTTTTGTTCTCAAACATCTGATGACATATGCAGTTACTGATTCATTTGCTTTGTTCTGCAGGCCACCCGAAGTGCTCTGCTCTACTTTCTCCTCTCTCATGACTACCAGACATATATTATCTAGATATGCGTGTATATATGGTTCTCTAGCTAGAACTTTACACGGAAGAGCATCGTAGAATTCCACCCTTTGTGAAGCACAAGTTCTAGCCAGTGTTTGTTTACATGGGCGTTTCCACTTTTGATGGAGACCATACATGCAAAGTTTCAGTTATGCATATACAGCCATCCGTTAAAAAGTTCATACATGGAAAGACTCGGCCTATTGTTCTATTCTTTTAGAAATAGGCAAGCAAGTCAAGTAGAGTAGCACCTTTGTGTTCAAAAAAAGAGAGAGTAGAGTACCTTTGCTCCACGAGTGACTGGTCAAATATGCTTGGTTTTGATCAAGATGTATAATTTGGGATTACCGGCAGATATTTTGTCTATATGTATTGCTCTCTTTTGGTATTAATTATAACTTCACTATTTTGGAAGAACTCTGATTATTAGTTGTACTCCGCAGCTTCGACCTGATCTTCACTAGGTGTTGTGTGCGTGTGTGTGTGTGTGTGTGTGTGTGTGATAGTGTGTTTACATTGTAATCGGCGAGTTTTTTTTAAGAAATTGTGACAAAGCTCGCAACTATAAAAACCAACACGCATGTGCACGGCAATAATTAATCCCTCCGTCCCATAATGTAAGATGTTTTTTTGACACTACACTAGTGTCGAAAAACGTTCTATATTATGAGACGAAGGGAGTATAAATGAAGGGAGTGCGGGTGTGTATACCTGAACTATGCAGCCACCAAGGCCCATTCCTTCGAACATCTGGTGGAAGCTCAAGGCGACGACGAGAGGTTTGATTGTTTCCGGGTCCTGAGACGCGCCGAGGGAGATGCCGATGATCACCGAGTGCACCACAATACCCAGCTCAAGAACCTACAATACAACATCGTTAATTATTGTCAAAAATAGATTACTAAAAACAGGATACAAGAATCTGTTAATTTCTCTAACCAACCTGAGAGATTACGCGATGCCGGATCGTGTCCTTTTCGTCCTCGGCGCCGCCAACGGCCGCGACGAGCGCCGCCGACCCGTGGGTGTGGCCATGGGTCGCGTGCGTGTGCAAGTGAACATGTCCCTCGTGCTCCCCGTCGTCGTGGTAGTGGCGCGCTAACTCGCTGGCGGCGGCAGCAGCAGCAGCCTGTTTCTCCTCGTCCACCACGGCGGCGCTGCTGCCGTGGGCTCGGTCCTTGTTCAAGTGGGCGCGCGTGAAGTACCCCGTGGCGAGGGTGTCGACCACGAGCGTGCCGATGGCGCCGACCATGGCTCCCAACCCGGCGAACGGGAAGTCCTTCCACGGCCCGGCGGCGGGCAGGCAGTCCGACGTAAGGTTCTCGAACGCGTCGGGGAGGATGTGGATGAACCCCGTGGCGAGGATTACCCCCGCCGCGAACGCCTTGACCAGGAAGAAGACGTCGCCGTCGGGCCGGAGCGCGGGCACGTGTCGCCCCAGCACGGGCAGGGAGCAACCCATAGCCCCGCAGATGAGGATGGAGAAGAAGGCCGCGATCTTGAGAGGCCTCGCCCGCGCGCGGTCGCGCGCCGCCGACTCCGCCGACCCGCACTCGTCCTCGCCCCGCACGGCCGAGATCAGGAGCAGCGCCACGACGGCGGCGAGCAGGACAGCGGCGCCCCGCTTCATGGCTTAGGCTGTCGGGTGGGCGATGGCGCGAGGGAGAAGAGACCAAGAAACGGACGGAAGAGCTTCGGAGCTAGCTACGGACTACGGTGGTTGCAGGGGGTTTATATAGAGGGAGGAAGTGAGGAACAGCTCTGCTGTAGCCAGGAATCGCCATTGATTAGGGTTTATAGTAGTCAATTACATAGGCGATCGGTTGAGGTGAAAACGGCTGTCTCTGGCACAAGGTGACGACATGCATGTGAATATACGCCGCCCGCGATATAGGCGAGCTCGATTTGACCGTTGGATGATGTGCTAATTAGGGAAGCAGATTGTTTTCCTGATTTACTTGGGCGTTTATTATCGGGGAAATTACTCACGATGACGACACTCTGCCGTCCAATGAGGTAATTTCGGTACGCGGTTCGTAGTTGTCTTGGACTATGGTGGTTATTTGATGGCGGACGCGGCGTCACGTGGCGGGCTCGACCCTGTTATATGAGTGTGGGCCGGGCCGGTTTGTAGGGCTTTCTAGTCGTTCTGATGAGACAGCCCAGCCCACTAGAACCATAGAAGCGACCCTCTAAAATGGCACATTATGGCGTTTCTACCTCGCTGCGGCAACATTTTTCAACACCATCTCAACAATTTTTCTCTCCTACTACTTTGTCCTTATAACATTTAAATATGCATGTAATCAAACATTTTTCTTATTGTTTGAACAAAATGGTATCCATATCTCTCTGTTGTAAGTTGCACTCGCCGACGAAGATGCTCGTTGCAGCATTGCTATCAGCCTTGAACCTGCTACGACTAGCCTTGTAGCATTGCGCGTCCTTGTTGCAATATTTATTGGCATGCCTCGCAACATTGTAATTTCGGCATTGCACCGTCGCACGTCCAGCTTGTATCAATTTTGTAGCGTCGTGCGTCCAAACTAGGGACACGATTTAGAAGGTTCCAAAAATCGATGGAAAAAGAAGCTTTCTAAGGGCTGACCCACTATGGAATCATAGGGAACTGTTGTGATCTGGATAGTACCGATCTTGAGGCACTACAAGCCGCCGCGACCCCGACGCCGAAGCACTAAGCTGTCACTTGGAACCTCCAACACACCTTGTCACAGAGCCTAGCCATCAAGCCCATCACGCAAGGCTAACAATGACACATCTAGATGAAGGTTCAAGCGCGACCGCCCAAAAGTAGCCTCGCCACATGTTGTTGTGCCCCTCATCGTCGACATGCCCGTCTAGCTCCGCCACTGACCATATGCACCCACCATCTGAGACCATCAGTCGGGGATCTCCCCTATAGAGCGAGCCATCCCATGCTGATAATAGGCGTGGGTAGCTGGATCTAGCGAGCTTGGGTCCAGGAGGAAGGTGGGACACATGATCTTGAGTACTGTACACAAATATTTTCCGTTGAAAAAGCTTTATTCTTGAATATCTTTTGATCCGCCGTATACAAGTGCAAGCTCAGACTGCGTGTCACTTTCAAACAAATAATTTCTCCATTCTCTCGTGTGCCATGCACTGCTTCTGTCACAGTCTCAACAGCCACTTTGGAAAAAGCTTTATTATTGCTTGCAATGCATTCAAGTCCATATAAACGGGAGTACTCGGCTACTCGCAGCGCTGGGCTCCTTCAGTTCAGTCTGCCACACAATTCAACACGGGAGGAGTGAGACTGAGACATGGAGGCCACGACGAAGAACCAAGAAACAGGCGCCGGCGACAAGAGCGCGCGGCCGTCGCCGCCGGCGCTGCCGTGGTCGGTGAGGCTCCAGCTGTTCGCGCTCGTCACCGCCAACGACATCGCGCAGCGCCGCGACGGGACCGTCAACCGCTTCCTCTTCTCCTTCGGCGACCGGCAATCGCCCGCGAGGCCGCGCCCGGACGCGCACGGCGTCCGCTCCGCCGACGTCACCGTCGACGCCTCCCGGAACCTCTGGGCGCGCGTCTACTCCCCCGCGGCGGAGGCGGCCGGGCGGACCCCGCTCCCCGTCCTCGTCTACTTCCACGGCGGCGGCTTCACGCTGCTCTCCGCGGCCTCCACGCCCATCGACGGCATGTGCCGCCGCTTCTGCCGCGAGCTGGGCGCCGTCGTCGTGTCCGTGAACTACCGCCTCGCGCCCGAGCACCGCCACCCGGCCGCCTACGACGACTGCGTGGACGTGCTCCGCTACCTCGGCGCCACCGGCGGCCTCCCCGCGGACGCCTCCGTCCCGGTCGACCTCTCCCGCTGCTTCCTCGGCGGGGACAGCGCGGGGGGCAACATCGTCCACCACGTCGCCCAGCGGTGGACGGACGCGCCTCCCCCCGGCAGCCCCGTCCGCCTCGCCGGCATCATCCTCCTGCAGCCGTACTTCGGCGGCGAGGAGCGCACGGAGGCGGAGCTGAGGCTGGAGGGCGTGGCGCCGGTGGTGAACATGCGGCGCTCCGACTGGGCGTGGAGGGCGTTCCTGCCGGAGGGGGCGGACCGGAACCACCCGGCGGCGCACGTGACGGGCGAGGCGGGCCCGGAGCCCGAGCTGGCGGAGGCGTTCCCGCCGGCGATGGTGGCCGTCGGCGGGCTGGACCCGCTGCAGGACTGGCAGCGGCGGTACGGCGCCATGCTGCGGCGGAAGGGGAAGGCGGTCAAGGTGCTCGAGTTCCCGGACGCCATCCACGCCTTCTACTGCTTCCCGGAGCTCCCCGACTCCGGCAGGCTCGTGGAGGAGATCAGGGCGTTCATCGGGACCAACGCGCCCACTCATCGCCCCGATGCTTGAGAAGATCTGCGTGATGCGAGGGGTATAATTTGAACTTAATCCCTGTGTGATGCCTATAGCGATCAATTGCGTTTTGGATAATTGAATTGGAAGCTTTGGATCTGAAGTCGATTGAGACGAACTGCCGTGTGAGCCGTGAGGTGTCCGTGCGTGTGCGCCGCATGGAGCACGAGGTCGTCGGTGCACGTGGGACGGGGGGAGAACAGGCCACCCGTGTTCTGCCGGTATCGAGCGCGGACCACACGATGGTGCAATGCAATCCCTCTCAACAGGAGATGTTTTTTAAAGAAACGGTGTTCACACGCAATGCGACGGCGCCTGAACTGCAACCATTTTTTTTCATTTCACTATCGAACACGCGTGTCAACAATGTACAGAAGCCTGGCATGGAAGGGAAATGCTCGAAAACGAGAGGCCACGAAGATGTAGCGTCACTTATCCCGCTCCAGGGAAAAGATCAGCTTAGAGCAACTCTAACAGACCCCGCATCCCGTCGATTCGTAAAACACGTTTGCAGTTCGCGCAAAATCGTTTTTGTGGGCCGGCTTAGATGGTCACAGATGCAGACCCCTTAAACGGTTCATAAAAAAAAATATTCGTAGAATATACTTTTTTACGTGTCGGCTTTGCGAGGTCTGCTCTTTGCACCGCTGCATCCCGCATCTCATCGGTCCGTAAATATCAAATCCAACATAATACAACAATCGAAAGCAAAACTTAATTATTCAAATCAAACATAATACAATAATCATCCATATCTCTACTCCTAAAGGAGCAGTCCGTACGTCGTTGGTTTGTTCGTTCGACCTCCCCTCCCATCGACCCCACATGTTCTTTTCTCCCCTTTTGAAGTCCACCTGGTCGATCAATTTTGTTGGCAGACCGATTCCCTACCTTCCTGCTTTTGTAATCTTCCTTTTTTAGACACTTTAATCTTCCTTGTATAGCCACGGACGATCAATCCCAGATCATATCCTTCTCACCCACGACAGCCAAACCCTATGAGCCCTTCCCATCACGTTTTTCTCCTGTGGCGTCTAGATAGATGAAACAGTGGCACTCAGGGCAGCATCGGCGGCGGGCTTAGGATGATGGTGGAAGACGGGCGTGAGGTACAGATTTTTCCCTCGACCCGAGCCTGCTCATCTCTCCCATCTTGGTCTCTCTAGGAATGACGTGCGGCGGCGTCGAAGCAAGACAGTGGCACGGCTGCGTGATCGCGCCCTCGAGCGAGTGCGGTGGAGACGAACTGAGGGGCGCGGGGGAGGCAGACTGGAGGCACGGCCGTCGGTGGGTTACTCTGCCATGCCGCTCTTCCTCTCCCCTTGTGTGTGCATCTTCTTCCATCTGGTAATGGTCGCTCCACTCTCCTCTGTTCCGGTTAGAGCGCCTTAATTTTTATTTGCCTTACCAACTTGCCGTCAGCCGGGTGTCCGCCACTGTCGCGATGTAAAGTAATCTATTTCATGCATATACGCTTTGTCTCTCCCTTATATCTCTCTTCCATGGCACTTCCTGGCTAGCCGTCGCCCAAATCAAACTCATCAGCAGCAGTTCATGGCAGCAGTCAATCCGTCAATGGGATCAATGCAGACCGCTGCGTGAGGCAATAAGTAAGACTTGTGCACGTACAACCCTGAGCTAGAAACTCGATCTATGTCAATATTTGTTCAAAGCTAATGTATCGATTTATTTGGACTGCTACAGTGATGTGATGTCTTAGAATTTGTTCATCATAACACAGTGTGAACAATTGATTTGGTTCATTGGTTCGGTGAACTGGTGCAGGTGTGTTCATGCCGGTGCCGCCATCACTCTTGAAGGTTTGAAGGGAACAACTGGATGCAATGGTGAATGGATGAAGTTGTATGCTTCTTTCTTGTTCTTGGTGTTCAACAGAAGTTGCAAGTTTATTATGCCTAGAGCTGTTATTTTGTGTATGTATTATAGCCTGTATATTTGCCAAACTGTGTGAATTCTCCTATGACCCGGTATAAATTTTAGCTATCATTTACTTTATCAATTCAGAACTGATTTTTTATGTTGGTTTTGTGAACCCAATTGCTGCTGTCAGATGGAGCTGTTTTGTTGGAGAAGTTTTGTGGCTGGGACAATGTCACCAATGACGAGGGGCCTCCATCCTGATAGATTATCTACTGCTGACATGTTTGATTTGCAGAGCTGATGTTGCACGAAGAAACAAGAAACATGTTTGATTTGTAGGGTGATGCTGCACTAATTATTCAGTTTGTTGTCTTTCCAATCCAAAAGAAGTAAGCGCTTGATTTGGACAAGCCATGGTGACACCAACTCCCAGCCAAAGTGATATGTAATTTGACATAACTTATCCCTGGTTGTGTAATGGAGAAATTAGGGATGCCTGAGATCAGCGATGAGGCGGTGGCATGCGCTCGTCCTCTCAGCCCATGTTTTGCTGCCATGGTGCCCTTCACTTACGTCCGCCTCTAGCTGACGCTTGCAACACCTATCCCTTTCCACAACTCATCCATAACACAGGACAACACCACTAATGTGAGCACTGTTCAGTTATTGTTGCTTTTATTCTTGAAGTCATCTTGGCTCCCTAATTCTAAGCATGACTGTAGTTGTTTGAATTATGTTTGCTACTTCATGTACTCATAAGCATTATTCTTATGTATACGCAGTATTCTTCTTCTTCTTCTTTTCCTTCACCAAAGTGGTTTCATGAACTCATAAGCGCTACACTTTGGTGGCCATGATATTTCTCATATGGCATCATGTCTTTTTCTATTCAGATCTCAACATGAAATTGTTGGAGCAGTTCTAAACTTGATTGGTGGTCGAAGAACAAAAAACTTGGACTCATGTTCACAACCTTGGAGGAGGGAAACATCAAAAGTTCGTTAGTGCAGGACTGTGCTGGGCAGCATGTGAGGCCCCAACCGACGCACTCGTGCACCAAAGGCCCAGTACACATATACGCTACATCGTGAACTGTGGTCACTGCGTCTACTGGGACTATTTAGGTAATTTGAATTACCCTTGTCTAAAAAATAAATGCAATTTGAATTTTCTTCCAATCCCACATGAATGTCAGTAATTAGTATGACACTGGTATTGCAAATCTTCAGTGTCCAGTTTTTTTGGTAATGGAACATTTTGACCTACATAAATGGATTCCAGGAGAACATGATGCGAGCAGTACTGGCAAAAGCATGTGTGGTTAGATATTTGTTCGGAGGAATTATTACAAGAAAATGTGAAAGAGTAAGGTTTGGGAAGGATATGAAAGGAAGCATTGATATTCATGATGGAGTGCTGGTTATAGGATGACAGCCGGCTAGAGGATGAGGGTAGCTTCTTTCTGTTGGTTAAAGATCTCATGGGTTCCTCCGACGCTAACTATGTCTATATTATTGGTATGTGACCTGCACATGTTATGCTTAGATGCACTTCTAAATTTCTTACATGCGTATACATATTTTATTTATTGGTTTATCACTAATTTCTACTACAACCTGAGTATTGATCTCATGCATGCTTATACATAATTACTGTTGATTTACAACCATTTGTGGTATAGCATTACTTTGCACTGTAATCAGGAAGATGTATCTTGACGATGATCTCATTATTTGACCGAAATTGGGATATATGAGATGGTCTATATATGTGAGACTCGTGGAGACTAATGTATGATTATTTCATTTCATTTTGATTTCCAGAAAGTGTTCTTTCAACAATATGATAGCATATGGCTCTATTTTACATTTGCTTATAAAAAATGGTCTAAATCAGTTCATAATTTCATATGTGTTGTTTAAAAAAACAATATCATATGTGTTTTCAGTATTAGTTTGGTTTGTCTCAAATGTGACAACAATTAGAAAATGGTGTAAATTTGGTCTAAATTTTAAATCCTTTTGTATGAAAATAAGAATATCATCGAGTATTTGTGGGCATGAAAAACTTCAGGTGTTTGAATATTGAACAACAGGCCATTACCTTCAGCTTCACTAAAGGGAAGCAAACATGGAAATGCTTCTGCTCCCTAGAACTTTGAGAAAAAAGTGTATTATCGAAGCTTCATCAGTAGAGGCGTCGAGCAACAGGATGGGCCATTGACTACAATCGATCCCAAGAAATGGGTTACCATACTATATAAATACTACTATATTTGGCTAAAATGATGAACAAACTTTCACCTTTTTATACCAAAAGCTCAGTTAATGTTTAATCAAGATGTGACAGCACATTTACGAACTTCAGGTTTGGTGGCAGCTAGGCGTCGGTCGACTAGCCCAAATTCGCGGCGCTGCAGTTGCCGGGTCATCCGATTTACGCACTAAAGTTTGATCTGGATGCTAATAGCCATTCGATTTAAGTTTTTCTTCTGCCCCTACATGAAGCACTGGTCCGCTCATTGCAGCTCACCATGGGTGATTCGTGGAGGGACGGGAATCGACACATCGCACCATAGCTCTTTCCCCTTGCAACACCATCGGCTACCTTGGAGCATCATGTCGACATCATTGAACCACCCCTGGTGGTCGCCGTCGATCTCTCCTGGCTTGTAGCACGGTGTCACCATGTTGCAGCTTGCCATCACCCCCGGGTGCAGCTCCTGCCGCAGAGCTGGTTCGAGGAAGAAAAATGTTGACCATGGCACACTGAGGGGCATTTGACTCTGACGGCTCGCCAGGGACCCTCATGTCGTCGCAGTTGCCCAAATTACCCATCTACCAATTTTTGCCGCTGATTCTAGCAAATTGCTTTGCCGGTTATAGCATTCACGTTGCGGGGTCTGCCAAGCATCAGGTCCAGCAAAACTTGCCAATGGTTCCAACAAATAACGTCATCGGCTGTAGCATCTACGTCACGTGGTCTACCTACACAGCAAACATGAGCACATGTTCCAGCCAAACTTAACAGCTGTTGAATCTTGTCGACGGTCGGTTTCAACATCTCACCGGTTTCGCCAGGACCTCACCTCCACGCATTGCAGCTTCTACAGGTGCTGGTGCAGGTTCCGAAGGTGCCGGGCGCAACTTTTCCACGGCTTTTTGCAGCACAGGTGACTGTCCTCCACCTGAGGGGGCCATGGGGATTTGCGAGAGATGCATGCGGGAGGTCCCTGGCGTGGTAAAGGAGATGTTGCCATGGGATTAGCGAGTGATAGAGAAAGGATGAGGGAGGTCGTCGGCCTATTCATGAGAGGGAGTCATGGGGGATTTAAGGATATCGATGCTGAAGGGATGACCTCAACCATGATAATGAGAAAAACAATGGATACAAGAGGATCCGCATCGAGGAAGAAGATAAGGAGGAACGGGGATAACCGGTGTGCGGGTCCCATGTGTTGGGTTTCGTAGTAATTTCAAAAAAATTCCTACGCACACGCAAGATTATGGTGATGCATAGCAACGAGAGGGGAGAGTGCTGTCTACGTACCCACGCAGACCGACTGCGGAAGCGTTGACACAACGTAGAGGAAGTAGTCGTACGTCTTCACGATCCAACCGATCAAGCATCAAAACTACGGCACCTCCGAGTTTGAGCACACGTTCAGCTCGATGACGATCCCCGGACTCCGATCTAGCAAAGTGTCGGGGAAGAGTTCCGTCAGCACGATGGTGTGGTGACGATCTTGATGTACTACAGCAGCAGGGCTTCGCCTAAACTCCGCTACAGTATTATCGAGGAATATGGTGGCTGGGGGCACCGCACACGGCTAAGGAATAGATCACGTGGATCAACTTGTGTGTTCTAGGGTGCCTCTGCCTCAGTATATAAAGGACTAGAGGGGGGAGGCTGGCCGGCCAAGGTGTGGCGCGCCAGGAGAGTCCAGAGTAGGATCCCCCCCCCAATCCTAGTTGGAATAGGATTCGCGGAGGGGGAAAAGAGAGAGAGGGGGCCGGCCACCTCTCCTAGTCCTAATAGGACTAGGGGAAGGGGGAGGCGCGCAGCCCATGTAGGGCTGCCTCTTCTCTTTTCCACTAAGGCCCATCATGGCCCATTTAGCTCCCGGGGGGTTCCGGTAACCTTCCCGGTACTCCGGTAAAATCCCGATTTCACCCGGAACACTTCCGATATCCAAACATAGGCTTCCAATATAGCAATCTTTACGTCTCGACCATTTCGAGACTCCTCGTCATGTCCGTGATCACATCCGGGACTCTGAACAACCTTCGGTACATCAAAATGCATAAACTCATAATATAACTGTCATCGTAACCTTAAGCGTGCGGACCCTACGGGTTCGAGAACAATGTAGACATGACCGAGACACGTCTCCGGTCAATAACCAATAGCGGGACCTGGATGCCCATATTGGCTCCTACATTTTCTACGAAGATCTTTATCGGTCAGACCGCATAACAACATATGTTGTTCCCTTTGTCATCGGTATGTTACTTGCCCGAGATTCGATCGTCGGTATCCAATACCTAGTTCAATCTCGTTACCGGCAAGTCTCTTTACTCATTCCGTAATACATCATCTTGCAACTAACTCATTAGTTGCAATGCTTGCAAGGCCTATGTGATGTGTATTACCGAGAGGGCCTAGAGATACCTCTCCGACAATCGGAGTGACAAAACCTAATCTCGAAATACGCCAACCCAACATGTACCTTTGGAGACACCTGTAGTACTCCTTTATAATCACCCAGTTACGTTGTGACGTTTGGTAGTACCCAAAGTGTTCCTCTGGTAAACGGGAGTTGCATAATCTCATAGTTATAGGAACATGTATAAGTCATGAAGAAAGCCAATAAGCAACATACTAAACGATCGGGTGCTAAGCTAATGGAATGGGTCATGTCAATCAGATCATTCAACTAATGATGTGATCCCGTTAATCAAATAACAACTCATGTTCATGGTTAGGAAACATAACCATCTTTGATTAACGAGCTAGTCAAGTAGAGGCATACTAGTGACACTTTGTTTGTCTATGTATTCACACATGTATTATGTTTCCGGTTAATACAATTCTAGCATGAATAATAAACATTTATCATGATTATAAGGAAATAAATAATAACTTTATTATTGCCTCTAGGGCATATTTCCTTCACCATGTCCCATGGACCAGTGGAGGACGTGTGGTCTATTGGATCAAGTCAGACCCAACGACCAACCTGGGACCGACGCGGAGCTTCGGCCCGATAGCATCATTTATTTAAGTTTTTCTATCAACTCCTTTGAGTTTTACGTACATACTTATCACTCTTTTAGATCAGTGAGGAAGTATGGTGCAAGGAGACAAGGCGTTGTGGTCAAGGTGAGGTGGGCGTCATCCGGTTTTTCCGGTTTTAAAGGAGAAGACTTCAGTGAGAAATGTCCCACTATGGCATGAAATCGAGCGGGAAGGGAAGGGTTCCGCAGGAAAACGGAAGGGTGCGTCATGGGGTGGGGTTTTTGTATTGGGACTGTGTGTGGGTGATAACACGACGGATAGTTCAGACAACCACATTTCTCCCTCACATATGGGCTTAATTTGGGGAGCTCGGACTGTCCAAACAGTTGAATTTTGGGGAGCCTACTCGGTGCCCATTTGATGTCCGAACAAGCCCGGACGTACGAGGGAAAAATGAGCTTCAACCGTGAAGACGGCCTTAATTATTTCTTTGATTTATTTATATGCATTGTAGCCCGTAGCAACGCACGGGCATTCTACTAATTACAAATAATTATTTAAATCACCATAGCAAACTTAAATAATGCAATACAAAACTTGTCATGAATACAAATACAAATGAATACAAAAACAAATCACTGTCCAGCCCTTTGCCAATGATGCTCAATGAGATCCTACTGAAGTTGAAAGTGGGTGTTTGCATTTTCAATCTCCTTGTATGTTTGAAGAAAAGCTCTAATGCGGTTAGAGTCTCTAGCTGGTTTGACACGACTACCCACATTGTCATAGAAAAATTCCAAGTTCATTCCTCTCTCATTTTCAAAAATCATATTGTGCAGGATAATACAACATGTCATAATATTTTTCAAGGTTTTCTTATCCCAAAAATGAGTAGACCACTGATACAGCCAGGGCTAATGTCAGTGTTTCCAATGTTAGCCAAACTTTTCGGCAAGTTGATGGTTTGAAGGCCAGAGGTGTGTACGTAGCTTTGATGAGAAACATGAGTTTGAGGAGAAGCTAACTAGCGTGACATGCATGCATGCTAATGTGCTACTCCATCCGTTCCTAAATGTAAGTCTTTTTAAAGATTTCACTATAAACTACATATGAATGTATATAGATATATTTTAGAGTGTAGATTCACTTATTTTTCTTCGTATGTAGTCCATATTGGAATCTTTAAAAAGATTTATATTTAGGAAACGGAGGGAGTAGAATTGAGAGCAGTTGGAGTACCAGATTATGATAATTTTGAAACAGATTTGTTTTCCTTGGGCCTAGTAAACATGCAAGCACTTCAAAGAGCACATATACATGTACACAAGGGAAGAGTTGATATGCTACAAGTCCGTACATGTGCTAGTGCACAAGGAATTAAAGTCCATTTTTTTTATGTTTGCACGTCCACCAGGAAACAGATCAAAGGTCATGAAGTTGCTACCATGAGAGTTGTTGTGTTTGTGCGCTAGTGGTTGGGGGCCTCCTGTTGTCTACACGTATCCAGCGGCGCTCCAAATTAAAAGGAAAAATTAGAGTACGTAGAGTCGGTTTTGTTTAGTTCAATTATTAAGTTGAGATCTTGCCGAGATGTAAAAGGTAAGATTAGATTAGAGTCCAAATTAGAGTTCTCGTTTGTTTTTTTGTTTTGAAAGGAGAGTTCTCGTTTGTTTAACAGAACAGATAAGGGTACGGCCAACTTGAGGGCCAAGTCAAGCTAGATAGTTTATTCGGGTATAAAAGTCATGCGTGGGGCCGATGTAAAAATCAGGTTATTTTTATGGACATTGATAACTGGCACATGTGTGCCTCTTAGGAAAATTACCGCACCACTATTAGAAGGAAACCCGCTTGTTCGATCGCTCTCCTTTGGTCGGTAGCCCGTTCGAGGGTTGAGGCCAGTTGGCTCGACCGCTCCCCTTTGATTGAGTTGTGAATGCTGTCATCGATTTTTTTCTTCTGATTTTTATTTTCAGATCGGTTTTCTTATCTTTCCCGGTTTTATGCCAGTTAGTGTAGGTGGAAACGAAAAAGAAATAAAGCGCTGACAAGGAGACTTGAACTCAGGTCTACTAATTATCTACAATACGTAAAAAATGGAACTTGAATCCTTCTTCTTTCTACCATGTACACAAAAAGGTTAATTCTAGCCTTGATAACTTTGGCATGGGCGGCATGATAACTATGACATGTGCATCATGGTTACTTTAATATTAACACCCTGGTAACCAAAAAATTGACATGATAAAGCTGGTAAATATATCATGAGAAGGTCGGTAACTATAGCGTCAGAAGCACGATAAGTATAGCATGTGTAGCATGCTAACTTTGCACAAAGTTTAACCCGGGGGAGGGGGGTATGTTTGAACAACTCCCCTTCCCGGATGAAAGTTATCATGATGTTTTGAGCGTAGGTTATTAGGAGTATGATTTTGAGAGGAAGGTTGGTGGCATACAAAAAGCGGGTGACAAAAACATGAAGTTTCGACATACTAGATCCCATATTTCAAAAATTACCATGGTGTTTACATATACTTATCAAGTTTTCGGTTCGCATATTACCATACTATTTACACATAATAAAGTTGCCGGGGTAATTTTTTCAACAACTTTTCTCCTCCCTAGATCAAAAGTTACCGCGGTGTTTGTGCAAAATTACCAAAGTCTTATGTTTGTGTATTACCATTCCATTTACACATAACTTACCGGCATAATTTTTTCCTCCAACTTTTTCTCCCAAGGTCAAAAGTTACCGCGGTGTTTTTACATAAGTTATTAGGTCTTCGGTTCATATATTACCATGCTATTTGCAGTTACCGAGGGTATGTTTTTCAACCACTTTTTCATCTTTGGTCAATGTTACTGAGGTGTTTATACACATGTTATCAGATCTGCACTTTGTATATTATCATGATATTCACACACGTTACTGTGTGTATGTTTTTCAATAACTTTTCCCTTTCGTAAAAAATGTTACCGCGGTGTTTGTACGTAAGTTATCGTGTATGCGGTTTGTATATTACCGTGCTATTTTCACATAAATTACCGGGGTATGTTTTTGAACAAATTTCCTCCCTTGATCAATGTTACTACGGTGTTTTGTATGTTAGTTATCGGGTATGCGGGACGTAAATTTGAAGGAAATATGCCCTAGAGGCAAATAATAAAGTTATTATTTATTTTCTTATATCATGATAAAGGTTTATTTATTTCATGCTATAGAATTGTATAACGGAAACATAATACATGTGTGAATATATAGACAAAAAGTGTTACCAGTATGCCTCTAACTTGACTAGCTCGTTAATCAAAGATTGTATGTTCCTAACCATTGGACAAAGAGTTGTCATTTGATTAACGGGATCACATCATTAGTTGAATGAATCTGATTGGACATGACCCATTCCATTAGCCTTAGCACCCGATCGTTTAGTATGTTGGCTATTGCTTTCTTCATGACTTATACATGTTCCTATGACTATGAGATTATGTAACTCCCGTGTGCCGGAGGAACACTTGTGCTACCAAACGTCACAACGTAACTGGTGATTATAACGGAGCTCTACAGTGTCTCCAAAGGTACATGTTGGGTGCCGTATTTCGAGATTTAGGATTTGTCACTCGATCGTCGGAGAGGTATCTCTGGGCCCTCTCGGTAATGCACATCACTTAAGCCTTGCAAGCATTGCAGCTAATGAGTTAGTTGCGAGATGATGTATTACGGAACGAGTAAAGAGACTTGCCAGCAACGAGATTGAACTAGGTATTGGATACCGACGATCGAATCTCGGGCAAGTAACATACCGATGACAAAGGGAACAACGTATGTTGTTATGCGGTCTGACCGATAAAGATCTTCGTAGAATATGTAGGAGCCAATATGGGCATCCAGGTCCCGCTATTGGTTATTGACCAGAGACATGTCTCGATCATGTCTACATTGTTCTCGAACCCGTAGGGTCCGCACGCTTAAGGTTTCGATGACAGTTATATTATGAGTTTATACGTTTTGATGTACCGAAGGTTGTTCGGAGTCCTGGATGTGATCACGGGCATGACGAGGAGTCTCGAAATGGTCGAGACATAAAGATTGATATATTGGAAGCCTATGTTTGGATATCGTAAGTGTTCCGAGTGAAATCGGGATTTTACCGGAGTACCGGGAGGTTACCGGAACCCCCCGGGAGGTATATGGGCCTTAGTGGAAAAGAGAAGAGGCAGCCGGAGATGGGCCGCGCGCCTCTCCCCTCCCTTGGTCCGAATAGGACAAGGAGAGGGGGCCGGAGTAGGACTCCTCCTGGCGCGCCTATGATGGCCGGCCGGCCTCCCCCCCTTGAGCCTTTATATATGGAGGCAGGGGCACCCCAGAGACACACAAGTTGATCCACGTGATCATATTCTTAGCCGTGTGCGGCGCCCCCTGCCACCATAGTCCTCGATAATATTGTAGCGGTGCTTAGGCGAAGCCCTGCGACAGTAGTGCATCAAGATCGTCACCACGCCGTCGTGCTGACGGAACTCTTCCCCGACACTTTGCTAGATCGGAGTCCGGGGATCGTCATCGAGCTGAAAGTGTGCTAGAACTCGGAGGTGCCGTAGTTTCGGTGCTTGATCGGTCGGGCCGTGGAGACGTACGACTACATCAACCAAACGCTTCTGTTGTCGATCTACAAGGGTACGTAGATCACACTCTCCCCTCTCGTTGCTATGCATCACCATGATCTTGCGTGTGCGTAGGAATTTTTTTGAAATTACTACGTTC
Organism: Triticum urartu; assembly: GCF_003073215.2. Classification (NCBI taxonomy): domain Eukaryota; kingdom Viridiplantae; phylum Streptophyta; class Magnoliopsida; order Poales; family Poaceae; genus Triticum; species Triticum urartu. Next base: position 83,582,178 of record NC_053023.1, read on the forward strand.
CCCAACAGTGGCATCCGAGCCTAGGTTTTATGTGTTGATGTTATATGCACGAGTAGAACACAAGTGAGTTGTGGGCGATATAAGTCATACTGCTTACCAGCATGTCATACTTTGGTTCGGCGGTATTGTTGGATGAAGCGGCCCGGACCGACATTACGCGTACGCTTACGCGAGACCGGTTCTCCCGACGTTCTTTGCACATAGGTGGCTTGCGGGTGGCAGTTTCTCCAACTTTAGTTGAACCGAGTGTGGCTACGCCCGGTCCTTGCGAAGGTTAAAACAGCACCAACTTGACAAACTATCGTTGTGGTTTTGATGCGTAGGTAAGATTGGTTCTTGCTTAAGCCCGTAGCAGCCACGTAAAACTTGCAACAACAAAGTAGAGGACGTCTAACTTGTTTTTGCAGGGCATGTTGTGATGTGATATGGTCAAGACATGATGCTGAATTTTATTGTATGAGATGATCATGTTTTGTAACCGAGTTATCGGCAACTGGCAGGAGACATATGATTGTCGCTTTATTGTATGCAATGCAATCGCGCTGTAATGCTTTACTTTATCACTAAGCGGTAGCGATAGTCGTGGAAGCATAAGATTGGCGAGACGACAACGATGCTACGATGGAGATCAAGGTGTCGCGCCGGTGACGATGGTGATCATGACGGTGCTTCGAAGATGGAGATCACAAGCACAAGATGATGATGGCCATATCATATCACTTATATTGATTGCATGTGATGTTTATCTTTTATGCATCTTATCTTGCTTTGATTGACGGTAGCATTATAAGATGATCTCTCACTAAATTATCAATATAAAAGTGTTCTCCCTGAGTATGCACGGTTGCCAAAGTTCATCGTGCCCAGACACCACGTGATGATCGGGTGTGATAAGCTCTACGTCCATCTACAACGGGTGCAAGCCAGTTTTGCACACGCAGAATACTCAGGTTAAACTTGACGAGCCTAGCATATGCAGATATGGCCTCGGAACACTGAGATCGAAAGATCGAGCGTGAGTCATATAGTAGATATGATCAACATAGTGATGTTCACCATTGAAAACTACTCCATTTCACGTGATGATCGGTTATGGTTTAGTTGATTTGGATCACGTGATCACTTAGAAGATTTGAGGGATGTCTATCTAAGTGGGAGTTCTTAAGTAATATGATTAATTGAACTTAAATTTATCATGAACTTAGTACCTGATAGTATCTTGCTTATGTATGTTTGATTGTAGATAGATGGCCCGTGCTGTTGTTCCGTTGAATTTTAATGCGTTCCTTGAGAAAGCAAAGTTGAAAGATGATGGTAGCAATTACACGGACTGGGTCCGTAATTTGAGGATTATCCTCATTGCTGCACAGAAGAATTACATCCTAGAAGCACCGCTGGGTGCCAGGCCTGCTGCTGGAGCAACACCAGATGTTATGAACGTCTGGCAGAGCAAAGCTGATGACTACTCGATAGTTCAGTGTGCCATGCTTTACGGCTTAGAATCGGGATTTCAACGACGTTTTGAACGTCATGGAGCATATGAGATGTTCCAGGAGTTGAAGTTAATATTTCAAGCAAATGCCCGGATTGAGAGATATGAAGTCTCCAATAAGTTCTATAGCTGCAAGATGGAGGAGAACAGTTCTGTCAGTGAGCATATACTCAAAATGTCTGGGTATAATAATCACTTGATTCAGATGGGAGTTAATCTTCCAGATGATTGCGTCATTGACAGAATTCTCCAATCACTGCCACCAAGATACAAGAGCTTCGTGATGAACTATAATATGCAAGGGATGAATAAGACTATTTCCGAGCTCTTCGCAATGCTGAAAGCTGCGGACGTAGAAATAAAAAAGGAGCATCAAGTGTTGATGGTCAACAAGACCACTAGTTTCAAGAAAAATGGCAAAAGGAAGAAGAAGGGGAACTTCAAGAAGAACAACAAGCAAGTTGCCGCTCAAGAGAAGAAACCCAAGTCTGGACCTAAGCCTGAAATTGAGTGCTTCTACTGCAAGCAGACTGGTCACTGGAAGCGGAACTGCCCCAAGTATTTGGCGGATAAGAAGGATGGCAAGGTGAACAAAGGTATATGTGATATACATGTTATTGATGTGTACCTTACTAGAGCTCGCAGTAGCACCTGGGTATTTGATACTGGTTCTGTTGCTAATATTTGCAACTCGAAACAGGGACTACGGAATAAGCGAACACTGGCAAAGGACGAGGTGACGATGCGCGTGGGAAACGGTTCCAAAGTCGTTGTGATCGCGGTCGGCACGCTACCTCTACATCTACCTTCGGAATTAATATTAGACCTAAATAATTGTTATTTGGTGCCAGCGTTGAGCATGAACATTATATCTGGATCTTGTTTAATGCGAGACGGTTATTCATTTAAATCAGAGAATAATGGTTGTTCTATTTATATGAGTAATATCTTTTATGGTCATGCACCTTTGAAGAGTGGTCTATTTTTGATGAATCTCGATAGTAGTAACACACATATTCATAATGTTGAAGCCAAAAGATGCAGAGTTGATAATGATAGTGCAACTTGTTTGTGGCACTGCCGTTTAGGTCATATCGGTGTAAAGCGCATGAAGAAACTCCATACTGATGGACTTTTGGAACCACTTGATTATGAATCACTTGGTACTTGTGAACCGTGCCTCATGGGCAAGATGACTAAAACACCGTTCTCCGATACTATGGAGAGAGCAACAGATTTGTTGGAAATCATACATACAGATGTATGTGGTCCGATGAATATTGAGGCTCGTGGCGGATGTCATTATTTTCTCACCTTCACAGATGACTTAAGTAGATATGGGTATATCTACTTAATGAAACATAAGTCTGAAACATTTGAAAAGTTCAAAGAATTTCAGAGTGAAGTTAAAAATCATCGTAACAAGAAAATAAAGTTTCTACGATCTGATCATGGAGGAGAATATTTGAGTTACGAGTTTGGTGTACATTTGAAACAATGCGGAATAGTTTCGCAACTCACGCCACCCAGAACATCACAGCGTAATGGTATGTCCGAACGTCGTAATCGTACTTTACTAGATATGGTGCGATCTATGATGTCTCTTACTGATTTACCGCTATCGTTTTGGGGTTATGCTTTAGAGATGACCGCATTCACGTTAAATAGGGCACCATCAAAATCCATTGAGACAACACCTTATGAACTATGGTTTGGCAAGAAACCAAAGTTGTCGTTTCTTAAAGTTTGGGGCTGCGATGCTTATGTGAAAAAGCTTCAACCTGATAAGCTCGAACCCAAATCGGAGAAATGTGTCTTCATAGGATACCCAAAGGAGACTGTTGGGTACACCTTCTATCACAGATCCGAAGGCAAGATATTCGTTGCTAAGAATGGATCCTTTTTAGAGAAGGAGTTTCTCTCGAAAGAAGTGAGTGGGAGGAAAGTAGAACTTGACGAGGTAACTGTACCTGCTCCCTTATTGGAAAGTAGTACATCACAGAAACCTATTTCTGCGACACCTACACCAATTAGTGAGGACGCTAATGATAATGATCATGAAACTTCAGAACAAGATACTACTGAACCTCGTAGATCAACCAGAGTAAGATCCGCGCCAGAGTGGTACGGTAATCCTGTTCTGGAAATCATGCTACTAGATCATGATGAACCTACGAACTATGAAGAAGCGATGGTGAGCCCAGATTCCGCAAAATGGCTTGAAGCCATGAAATCTGAGACGGGATCCATGTATGAAAACAAAGTATGGACTTTGGTTGACTTGCCCGATGATCGGCAAGCAATTGAGAATAAGTGGATCTTCAAGAAGAAGACTGACGCTGACGGTAATATTAATGTCTACAAAGCTCGACTTGTCGCAAAAGGTTTTCGACAAGTTCAAGGGGTTGACTACGATGAGACCTTCTCACCAGTAGCGATGCTTAAGTCTGTCCGAATCATGTTAGCAATTGCCGCATTTTATGATTATGAAATTTGGCAGATGGATGTCAAAACTGCATTCCTGAATGGTTTTCTAGAAGAAGAGTTGTATATGATGCAACCAGAAGGTTTTGTCGATCCAAAGGGAGCTAACAAAGTGTGCAAGCTCCAGCGATCCATTTATGGACTGGTGAAAGCCTCTCGGAGTTGGAATAAACGCTTTGATAGTGTGATCAAAGCATTTGGTTTTATACAGACTTTCGAAGAAGCCTGTATTTACAAGAAAGTGAGTGGGAGCTCTGTAGCATTTCTGATATTATATGTGGATGACATATTACTGATTGGAAATGATATAGAATTTCTGGATAGCATAAAGGGATACTTGAATAAGAGTTTTTCAATGAAAGGCCTCGGTGAAGCTGCTTACATATTAGGCATAAAGATCTATAGAGATAGATCAAGACGCTTAATTGGACTTTCACAAAGCACATACCTTGACAAGATTTTGAAGAAGTTCAAAATGGATCAAGCAAAGAAAGGGTTCTTGCCTGTGTTACAAGGTGTGAAGTTGAGTCAGACTCAATGCCTGACCACTGCAGAAGATAGAGAGAAAATGAAAGATGTTCCCTATGCTTCAGCCATAGGCTCTATCATGTATGCAATGCTGTGTACCAGACCTGATGTGTGCCTTGCTATAAGTTTAGCAGGGAGGTACCAAAGTAATCAAGGAGTAGATCACTGGACAGCGGTCAAGAACATCCTGAAATACCTGAAAAGGACTAAGGATATGTTTCTCGTATATGGAGGTGACAAAGAGCTCATCGTAAACGGTTACGTTGATGCAAGCTTTGACACTGATCTGGACGATTCTAAATCACAAACCGGATACGTGTTTACATTAAACGGTGGAGCTGTCAGTTGGTGCAGTTCTAAACAAAGCGTCGTGGCGGGATCTACATGTGAAGCGGAGTACATAGCTGCTTCGGAAGCATCAAACGAAGGAGTCTGGATGAAGGAGTTCATATCCGATCTAGGTGTCATACCTAGTGCATCGGGTCCAATGAAAATCTTTTGTGACAATACTGGTGCAATTGCCTTGGCAAAGGAATCCAGATTTCACAAGAGAACCGAACACATCAAGAGACGCTTCAATTCCATCCGGGATCTAGTCCAGATGGGAGACATAGAGATTTGCAAGATACATACGGAGCTGAATGTAGCAGACCCGTTGACTAAGCCTCTTCCACGAGCAAAACATGATCAGCACCAAAGCTCCATGGGTGTTAGAATCATTACCGTGTAATCTAGATTATTGACTCTAGTGCAAGTGGGAGACTGAAGGAAATATGCCCTAGAGGCAATAATAAAGTTATTATTTATTTCCTTATATCATGATAAAGGTTTATTATTCATGCTAGAATTGTATTAACCGGAAACATAATACATGTGTGAATATATAGACAAATAAAGTGTCACTAGTATGCCTCTACTTGACTAGCTCGTTAATCAAAGATGGTTATGTTTCCTAACCATGGACAAAGAGTTGTCATTTGATTAACGGGATCACATCATTAGTTGAATGATCTGATTGACATGACCCATTCCATTAGCTTAGCACCCGATCATTTAGTATGTTGCTATTGCTTTCTTCATGACTTATACATGTTCCTATGACTATGAGATTATGTAACTCCCGTGTGCCGGAGGAACACTTTGTGTGCTACCAAACGTCACAACGTAACTGGGTGATTATAAAGGTGCTCTACAGGTGTCTCCAAAGGTACATGTTGGGTTGCCGTATTTCGAGATTAGGATTTGTCACTCCGATCGTCGGAGAGGTATCTCTGGGCCCTCTCGGTAATGCACATCACTTAAGCCTTGCAAGCATTGCAGCTAATGAGTTAGTTGCGAGATGATGTATTACGGAACGAGTAAAGAGACTTGCCAGCAACGAGATTGAACTAGGTATTGGATACCGACGATCGAATCTCGGGCAAGTAACATACCAATGACAAAGGGAACAACGTATGTTGTTATGCGGTCTGACCGATAAAGATCTTCGTAGAATATGTAGGAGCCAATATGGGCATCCAGGTCCCGCTATTGGTTATTGACCAGAGACATGTCTCGGTCATGTCTACATTGTTCTCAAACCCGTAGGGTCCGCACGCTTAAGGTTTCGATGACAGTTATATTATGAGTTTATACGTTTTGATGTACCGAAGGTTGTTCGGAGTCCCGGATGTGATCACGGACATGACGAGGAGTCTCGAAATGATCGAGACATAAAGATTGATATATTAGAAGCCTATGTTTGGATATCGGAAGTGTTCCGAGTGAAATCGGGATTTTACCGGAGTACCGGGAGGTTACCGGAACCCCCCGGGAGGTATATGGGCCTTAGTGGAAAAGAGAAGAGGCAGCCGGAGATGGGCCGCGCGCCCCTCCCCTCCCTTGGTCCGAATAGGACAAGGAGAGGGGGCCGGCCCCCCTTCCTCTTTTCCCCCCTCCGCGAATCCTATTCCAACTAGGATTGGGGGGGGGGGAATCCTACTCCTGGAGGGAGTAGGACTCCTCCTGGCGCGCCTATGATGGCCGGCCGGCCTCCCCCCTTGAGCCTTTATATACGGAGGCAGGGGCACCCCAGAGACACACAAGTTGATCCACGTGATCATATTCTTAGCCGTGTGCGGCGCCCCCTGCCACCATAGTCCTCTATAATATTGTAGCGGTGCTTAGGCGAAGCCCTATGACAGTAGTGCATCAAGATCGTCACCACGCCGTCGTGCTGACGGAACTCTTCCCCGACACTTTGCTGGATCGGAGTCCGGGGATCGTCATCGAGCTGAACGTGTGCTAGAACTCGGAGGTGCCGTAGTTTCGGTGCTTGATCGGTCGGGCCGTGGATACGTACGACTACATCAACCAAACGCTTCCGTTGTCGATCTACAAGGGTACGCAGATCACACTCTCCCCTCTGGTTGCTATGCATCACCATGATCTTGCGTGTGCGTAGGAATTTTTTTGAAATTACTACGTTCCCCAACAATATTGCCATACCATTTACACATAAGTTAGTGAGAGTATGTTTTTCAACAACTTTTTTTCCGGGTTAAAAAGTTAGCATGATGTTTTGTATGTAAATTGTCGGTTATGTGGTGCTTATATTACCACGTTATTTATACAAAAATTACTAGGACACGTTTTTTATAGCCAACCCCTCGGGATCAAAGTTATCGTGATGTTTGTACATACGTTATCAAGCCCGCGGAGCGTAAATTATTATCCTATTTACACATAAGTTAACGGGGTTATGCATCTTAACAAAAAAAATCCAGTAAAAATTACCATGGTGTTTGCGTGTAATTTATCAGATCTGCGGTCCATATATTACCATGATATTTACACAGAATTTACCGAGTGTATGTTTCTCCTAGGTCAAAGTTCCCGCGGTGTTTTTGCATAAGTTATCATGTCTATAGTGCGTTTATTACCGTGTTATTTACATAGAAATTAACGGGATTATTTTTCAGCAATAGTATCATGGGTCAAATTTACCATGGTGTTTGAATGAAAGTTATCAGATCTGTGGTGTATAAATTATATTGATATTTACATAGAAATTACCGAGGGTATATTTCTACATCAATTTTGTTAGGTCAAAGATAGAATGGTGTTTTATGCGCAAGTCATTAGATATTAAAATGTACCCTTCCGTCTTAAAATAACCGTCTCAAACTTTTCTATCAAAAAAAACTGTCTCAAACTTAGTATAACTTTGTACTAGAGCTAGTAAAAAGTTGAGACACTTATTTTGAGATGAAGGCAGTAGTACAAATGATGCACCAGAGAAGGAAAAAACAAGAAAAACATTGACTTTTCCTTTGTTTTTGAGCCAAATATTAACTCTTCCTAACTAGGCATCTACCTACCAATGGGCCCAGCCCAACTCTCCTTTCTCACTCTAAAGCCCACCGAAGATGCTGTCTCCAACCTCCAACCAGCGAACATGTTCTGAAAACTGAAAACTGAAAACACAAAAGAACTCCCAATTGTTACCCATTATACTTGGTGATTTAGGCTACGAATCACATTGACTTCAACATGAATTTTGTAGATCTCTTCATTACGAATCCATTTCAGTTGAGCACACAACTTATTGTTCAAAGATGAAGGAGATCGATGCAAGTGTCCTATCTTGACGTCAGCGCCAGCCGGAGCCTATGGCTGCGGGGCCGAAGCTCGGGAAGCGGCATCAGCGGCTGATATGGCCGAGGTGTGTGGAGGACATGGCTTTGTATGCGCTCCAGGGGAGATAGGAATCACATGTAGATGGTGATGAAGCTCCTACTGCGGCGGGTGTTGGCCGTGGAGGAGCTGCTCGTCGGAGCAGCGGGCTATGGTGGCGACTTGAGGAGGCGCTAGTGCTTGAGGGGGTGAAAGGGAATGACAGGGCCGATTGAAGCTGGTGATGGCGTGCTCACGGGGCCATGGCTCGGCGCTCCGGCGTAGGAGTTTGAACGCTCATGAACGGACGAGATGTAGATCGAGCGGCATCCAGGTGGTGTGGCGATTTTGCAATTGGGCACAGGGTTGCCAAATACATATTTCGTATTTTTATATGAGATAGAGATGTGTTTTCGAGGGTAGAAACCCGTATCAAGTTTTTAAGGTAACTTTAGAAGACCTCTTTGTTGCGATTTTTGCAAGGAAATTATTTTGCGTGTGAGGTGCCGTCGTTCAGATTGTTTCTCTCGTGCTGAGCCGCAAGGTTCAAACCCTCTACTTCGTGTACATCGCGTGCGCGGGTGAGAGGTTACTACTGCTGGTGGTGATGTGTCGTGAAAGATCGGGCCGCAACAACAGATCAGATCTCGTAACGAGGTTCGGTCTACATCAACCACGGACAATGGCAAACCTAGATTGCAAAATACCGAATGCTCTTTCAATGTCTTTTCGGGCTGCCTCTTGCACCCTTGCAAATTCACATTGCTTTTTAGTTTGGGGTTCTTTGATGCTTTTGACAAATGTGCACCAAGGAGGGTATATACCATCTGCAAGATAGTACCCCTTTGTATATTCATGCCCATTGATAGTGTAGTTGCAAGCAGGATCATCACCACTAGCAAACCTAGCAAATAAATGAGACCGTTGCAACACATTGATATCATTGAGAGTGCTCGGCATACCAAAAAAGCAATGCCAAATCTATAAATCCTCGGATGCTACGACCTCTAGCACAATTGTTACGTCATGAGACTTGCCACAATACATTCCTTGCCATGCCTTGGGGCAATTTTTCCCAAGTCCAATACATACAATCAGTGCTACCAAGCATGCCGGGCCAACCTCTCCTCTCATTATTTGCCATCAATTTCTTTGTGTCATCTTCGTTGGGTGCCCGAAGATACTCAGGACCAAAGACACGGATGATCACCTTTGCAAATCTACGCACAGACTCAATTGTAGTATCTTCACCCATGCGAAGGTACTCATCGGCATAGTCAGTCGGAACACTATATGCAATCACCCGCATTGCCGCAGAGATTTTTTGATATGCGCTAAATCCCTTTAAGCCCGCAACATTTCTTCTTTGAGTAAAATACCGACAATTTGCCTCGCAAGCTTGAACAATTTTGACAAAGAGGGATCGACGCATTCGGTACCTTCTCTGGAAGAGGTGCGGTGGATACGTTGGATTCTCCGTGAAGTAATCTTGCATCAACATCTCGTTCCCAAGATGACGATTCCGAGGAATGCAAAGACGCCCGACGGTCGATCCTCGCCTCCTCTTCTGGTTCTCGTCTTCGTGCTCCTTCACAGCAAGTGCCATGACCAACGTTTGCTGCCGAAAATTCGCAAGCATGGTCTCAACATCCGAGTCGTCCGAATCGAATGAATCGGAGAGCAAGAACTTCTCGCACGGGCTCAACTCCATCTACATGCGCACCGGCGTGTCAAATTAACTAAACCTAGATTACAAAAATCACAACAAAACGCACTAACCGGTGGTGGACGCGGCGGGTGATCCCGGGCGGCGACGAGGAGGCGGGCTCGACGGTGGTCGATCCCCGGCGGCGGCAGCGACGAGGGCGACTCTTCTCGCCGGATCGGGGGGGGGGGGGGGGGGGGGGTGGCAGCGTCGGGGGGGGGGAGGGCGTGGGCGGCCCCGCGAACCGATTCCGCCCGTAGATTTGGTCGAAAACCGGCGACGGCGGGTGGGCGGAAGTAAGGACGGTCGGCGGCGGAAGGAGGGGGAAAGCGTGCGGGCTGAAATGTCCCTCCTTGCCAACTGCTTCTCTGTGACGCAGGACACCGCAGCCGCGAGGGGAAAACCCGCGTATTCCCGGGTTGGGGTCGGGATTTTGCCGCGCCCCTCAAAATTTTTTGTGGACCGGGACAGGATGCAGGTCTGATCGGGTAGGTTTTTCCGCCCCTACCCGCATTTTGATGATTATTTTACGGGTCAGAGACGGATGCAGGGTCTACTAGAGTTGCTCTTAAAAACTAATGATGGGTCATTTCTTCAGCGGTTGAGAAAGAACTTCCATGAAAATTGAAGTGGCGCGTGGATTTCTTTTTCTGCACAAGCAGGGCGTTCTGCTAGCCGAGTCACACATACACATACTCCCAAATCCGTATACATTCAGTACTCTCATTGCAACATTTGCTAAGCATGGAAAACGATCAGAGTCATGCCTATGTGCACAAAAATGCACAAGAAAGGATGGCACCTAGAGAGGAGGAAGGGCGTAGCAAGCAATGAAATGCTTCGAGAAGTTCCGATTTGCTGTTTCAGCCTGATTTTTTTTAATTTCACTTTGTAAAATTAATTGTTTAGTTGTCAGCACACCTATGTGTGTGTGTGTGGGGAGGGGGGGGGGGGCGCTCCCGGCTTAAATATACTTTAATTTTTTTGGTATATATGTTTAAAAAACTTGGAGAATAGGTTATGATGCCATAATCCGGCGTGACTAATGAGAGTGGCATCCTTTAGTCGAGGTGCCCATGGAGTGAGATCATGTACAACTTTTCGGATGGTTTTAATGGTGTCGACCTTAACTCCCGAAACACTTTCAAACATCTCGAGTCCCATATCTTCGATCATTGTTTTTGCGCATTATGGAGGTACACGATGACTACTTCAAGCTCACAAGCAGGGCCGGCCTTGGGCCATGGCGGCGAGTGCGACGGCCTAGGGCCCAGCACGAGCAGGGGCCCATACCCTATGCGTGCATACAATACACAGTATATTCATAGAAAGAAAAATTATACGCAGGACAAACAGCCCAGCCCATGAAGAAGCGAGCAGCAACGCACGAACGAAGCCAACAATCCCGTTCGCTCCCGGTCCCAGAAACACGCCGCCAGCCGCCAACTCATCGTCTCCCTCTTGTTCTCATCCTCTTCCCCAAATCCAATTGATTGCCCCGAGTTCCTATGAGGCCAGAACCCCAACTCCCCAAGCTAATCAATGAATTGTCCATTAGTATCACAGTTCAGTGTATTTCTTTGCATCCTACAAATACCCCAAGGGCCCCGGCGAACGGATCCAGAGAGGCGAGCCGGCCAGCGACGACACACCCTGTGCCCTGGCAGGAACATGGAGAGTAGCAGCCGGCAGACGGCCATCGATAGTTGGGGCTGTGGTCCGCCTGTCCGGCAGTGGAGAGCGGAGACGTGGAGTCCAGGCAACTCCTCGTAATTTTTTGCATCTCAATTTTTTCCCTTGTCTATTTTCTGCTTATGATGAATTGATGCGAGCAGTGTGGAGCAGCGTTGGATTTCTTCTATTTGCTCCAAGAGACCAAGAACAGGATTCGTGAAGACAAGAATTCAGGTGTTCTCTCTCCTTTTAACTGTTCCTTTTTGAAAACTTAAATCACTAAAGAACTATTTGAGATCAACCATGTCACTAGAGAGATTGAATGGCTTGGCCATGGTGCTTTATTGAGAAAGATATGTCGGATAACATTGATCTTGACACTATTATTAGTGATTTTCCATCCAGAAATACTCGAAGGTGTCGTTTTTCTTGAGTATGCCATTCACTTCTTTTTTGTGTATTTGTCAGGTGGTCCTGATATTTGCTGATGCACGTTTGTGGTTGGACTGGTAGAGTTGGAATTGTAGCTTCTATCGAATTGGATCAAGAATTTGAGAACAATGTCACATATATATTTAGTTAAGAATTAAGACAAGACTTCTAAGTTGTTGGAGCGTGTATCCTAATAATCTTATAATCATCTGATATATCCGTGGACCGTGGTGTATTAAGACCATGTGTGCTAGTGAATTTTACTTTTATATGAATTTTCGTTGTACATGATAGATAGGTTTGGAAGTTTTTTTTGTCTATTAGATAGTAGTGTTAAGGGCCCATTTTCTCAGTTCGCACAAGGGCCTCTCGAATGTCAGGGCCGGCCCTGCTCACAAGGGATTGTTGCGGCCAACTTTCTCTGCTAAGCAGAAATGCACGACTGCTCTGAGGATGCTTGCACTTGGTACTGCCGCAGATGTTGTTGGTGAGATGATCCGGATGCCCAAACCAATGATTTCAAAGCGCTTGGAGAACAAGTTCAAATCCCAAAAATCTAGATGCAAACCGGCTTATGAACTTTCTGCAGATAACTGGAGCTCCCTACGCTGGCTCATCTGCACCTAATGAATAATAAAATGGAAAAAAAGAAAAATAATTCAAAAAAACTGAGCAAAATTTGGATCCAGGATGATTCAGTGGGTCGGGTGCATGAAAATTTTTGTGGCTAAATGACATTTGGGGAGCTCATGAAAAAAATGAGATCCGAAAAGTGTTGTTTTCCAAAGTTTTTCATAGGCCTGAAATTTGTCTTTTTTACTGAGAGCTACTGAAATGTCTAAATTCTACAAAATTTGGCACGGACTTCATATGAGCATATTGCATCACAAAAAAAATTGGATTTTAAAAACTATTTTAACTATTCTACTGTTCACCCATGTGTGCAGATACACCCGAGAGCCAATATAACGCTTCCAAATGTCCGCCTCTTTTTAAAAAATAAGAAGAATACAACTATTCAAATGTCCGGCATGTGGTCATTGAGCAATAGCAGTTTAATCATACATTTAAATCACAAATAAAAACATTAGATGTTCTACAAGTTTTTTATATTCATCAATCTCAAATTCAAACATACTCCTTGGTCCTCGTAAGTGACCTTTATCTCAAACTTTACCTTCTTGAGTATGACCTTCTTCATCACCACATGCTCTCTTAGATGGGCTGGTTTTGAGTTTTGTCCAACAGTGAATAAATGTGAAGGGTTTGCTCTCTATCCGATAATACATCGCGACCAGTAGCCACCTTCTTCCACTTGTGAAATTGTGTTGGAAAACTTCATGGGGAATTTCAAAATAGTGTACCATCGATGTAGCAGCGACTTCTCATTGCGATCATGGACCACATCCAAATTATCGGACGTGTAATGCTTGTACTCACGAAACCAAAAATGCACATGTTGCCAAAATATCATGCCATATTTTTCATGGTTACAAACCCCGCACTTGTGGCTGACCATGCGTCGCATAAGAATGCATACTCCCCCACTGTTGCATGTATATCAGTCTTCGCCAACATATTTTCAAGAAAAACATATCCGCACAGAATAACTAGAAACATTACTGGCCTGTTTTGATTGTGACTATCTTTGTCACATATTGCCATATTATTTTTGGCACACTTGTCTTACTTAAGTTGCTCAAATTCATAGCCACATTTTGGCTTGCCTTAGCGAATGTTGCGACATCTTTATGTCTACGACATGGAGGGCTTACTACTCATAATGTTTTTTGCCTTAGGTGTGGCTAGAACCAAACACCCATCTAATTTAGTCAAACTTGTCTAAGGTGAGGTGTGCAAAGTGTGACAAGGAACCAAACAACCCTTACACCTTTTTACATTGTTGTTTTCACCTTTTGTTCAATAAGGAGTTAGTAACGCGAGAGTGGCGTTTTGGCACATGGGAGCATATGCTCCTGGATTTTAAAATGTGTTTAAACATATTTTGAAATGTCACAAAATTCGGACAAAATGATCCTCGCGTACATCTTGACATTCTACACGCATACAAACTTGTTTCGTAGAAAACAGACAATTTTTGTGTCACATGTAAAAAAGACAAAATTTAGTGTTAAAAAGGCTTTTCATGAGACTTTTTTTTGTCTTTTTTATACAAGGCGTATAAAATGTCAGTTTTTCATGAAACTTGGCGTGCACACACACAATGTTGAGATGTGTGTTTCAAATTTGTGTTCGGAATTTTTTGAAATTTTGAAATATTTTTTTTTGATGGCAGGAGCATATACTCCCATGTGCCAAAGTGAATTTCTACCTAAGACACTTTTAACACATAAACTTGCACTGGATGTACACATATATACATAAACTTGAAACTGACATAAATCGATCCTACAACTTGTGTTTCAGATACTTTTGAGTACATTTATGTCGTTGTCGTTAACTCTCCGTCAATACTTTTTGCATATGAGCCGTTATGGTTCACACCCTATCACTTGGACAAAAGTTGTTATGTGAAAACATCTGCATATGAGCATCTTCTAAGAAATAATTTATTTTTGTATCAAGAATGGACTCACAGAATTTTTCATTAACCGATCGAGCAGGAAAAATGGTGATTAGAGACGCATTCACACAGTAAACCTGTACAACGTATTCCGGATTATATATATAGGAAAATGATTGTGTACTCCTGGAAGTACGTACTCCCGCTTCTCATATATCACATAGATGAATCTTTTATACCACTTTATTATTTTTAATATACTTCATTAGTAATTATTAGATACCCCAAAATGAGTTCCATGAAAAAATTCATGTAAGTCTACATATTTTTAAATGTTTACGTATATACTGATGTGTTTGTACGTGAAAAAGGTATATTACAAAAAGTACATCGCAGATGATATTTTTTCAACAAAACTCGTATTGGAGTATCTTAGAATATTTAATGAAGTATATTGAGAATAATAAAGAGGTATAATTAATGCGTATATGAGGTATATTGAGAATGGAGGTACATACTCACAGGAGTACAGAAGAAGAGTCCTATATATATGTGTGTGTGTGTGTGTGTGTGTGTGGTGCAGTGGCTACTGCGGGACACGTGCGAGGTGCGACACTCTTGAGTTCGAATCCAAAATAAAATATCACTTAAATTTTTTCAATCTAATGAAAAATACCAAAATCAAGAAGAAAAAACCCTTGTTCAAACCTTGATGCAACGTGTATTTTGGTTCCAAATCAATTATTCTTCTAAAGAGTATAAGTACCGTCTTTCGGCTATCACTTTATTTTTGTATAATGGTTTTCCTTTCTTTCCTTGCTACTGACAGGTGAGACTCACACGTAGGTATTGAGCATGTGCCAGCTGAATTAACATAGAGTTAACGAAAACACTGAAAATGTAATCAAACGTACCCAGAATAGAAACTGTAAGACCGGCTCGTATCATTTTCTCAAAATTTATGTATGAAGTACACCGAATGTAATTAACTACCAGGAGGCAATTTCGCAAAAAAAAAACTACCAGGAGGCAAGCCATAAAAAATGTAGTTGATTCTTCAATAAGCATCAGAGGGAGGGTATACAGAAAAAAGTGCAGTCAACCTGAGGTAAGTATCGTATTAAATGGCCCCACCACTTTTTTTTTTTGAAATAGCCCCACCACTTGTTTGGACACCTCGTTCTGTAGGATCTGTACCACCAGTCCACCCGTGCATTATGGTGGAATTCCTTCACGGCAATGCATCGTTCCGTCAAGCCCGAGTATACGGTGCCACTACGGTATATCCGCCATTTATTGCCCTAATACGAATCTGTATTTCCATAAGTCATAACTGCCACCTGCCACGTGACCTTGTTCCATTCGCTCTCATACCAGAAGCAGGCGAGCTCGTCCGGCATAAGGCTAGTCATAGTGGGAAGTAACTTAGAGTAGTAACATACATATGTTACTAGTCTATATTATTACCTTCATAGTAGGTAGTAACATAAGTTTAGTGCCATGCAAGACTTCATTTATTAGGTTGTAGACACATTTTGCATTGGGGTGCGTTATGTTACAGTAACATATTATGTTACCACAAGCACCTCTCTCCTCATTAACTCTTTGCCACATAAGCACATTTGTCTTGGGATGCGTTATGTTACTAGCTAAGTTACTCCCACTATGGCTAGCCTAAGACTAGCCATAATGGAAGTAACTTCATCGGTAACATCGAGTTCAACTCAACAAATTTGCTTATATAATAATTTATTTTTGAATATTCGAGGTGGGGGGGGGGGGGGGGGGGTTCCCCACCTGAATATATTGATCAGCGGGGCTAAAACCCCAGAAGATTACTGATGGTTCAGTTTACAGAGCAAGGAGGGTGTAGCAAGACCACAAAAATCGCACACACTAGAGGGAGAGGGCATACAACTAGGATTCAACATGTCCCCTACGGTTCTCAGGGAGCCGTCCACGCCATAGGGCTGCGTCCTCTCGGCGGCACCTAAGCACACGAGCAAGAGACACCTGTTGTCGCTGAAAGACCAGAGTGTTCCGGTGTTTTCAGATTTGCCAGCAGCACATTAAGGCAAACTCCACCGCTGACTCGGCCACCGCGGTTACAAGGCTAGACAGCCTGCACACCGTGACATCGCTGGCGTCGACACCCATCTTGTTCCAGAAAGCACTCGCGAACGGGCAGACGAAGAGCATATGGTCAGCTGTTTCCAGGGACGCCGAGCATAGTGGACGGCCGGCCTCCTCCACGGCGACAATGCACTTGCGAAGCAAGACATCTCTGGTGTGGATACGTCTCTGAACCAGCAGCAGCAGAAAAACTGCACACGCGAGGGGACCCGCGCCCTCAGATCATGTCCGCAAAGCCAGCCCGCGCCTCGCCAAACCACAGTAGTTTGTAGGCAGCACTGGACGACAGGGCACCACGTGGCGTGGCTGCATGGCCGAGCCGCCTCTCGTCCGCCCCAGCACCTAAGGGCGACGCCTCCAGGAGAGCTGAGACATCCGCTCACCTGCCAAACGGTCACCTCGAGCAGTTGGCCAGGCCACATCCACGCACCTGCCAAATGGTCACCTCGACGTCCGTGGCGTGCGAGAAGAGGGCGGGGAAGGACACCGCCACCGGACCGCATGGGAGCCAGCAATCCCACCAGAACAAGCAGGCTTGCTCGTCCTCGACCTCCACCTTGGTGATCACACGATAGAGCGGGAGCAGTTTTGCAACCAAGCATCTGTGTTCCCCGAGAGCCAGCTCGCCACGCGCAAGGAAGGAGCGACCATCAGCACCGCTCCAAATCCAGTTAGCCCAACGCGACCGAGGTGCCGCGTGTAGAGAGATAGTTTAAGTAACTTAGCTAGTTACTGTAACATCACATGTCCCAATGCAATATGAGTCTATAACCTAATAAATAAAGCTTTGCATGTTATCACACTTATGTTAATACCTAATATGAAGGTACTAGCATAATCTAGAGATATATGTATGTTACTATTCATTATGACTAGTCTAACACCGCTCTTGTTGAAAGTGTCTCTGTTTAGGATGATTTTTACTGTTCATTCTCGTCATGCATCACGCTAAAATGTCACATTAAGAATCAACCTGAACCAGGTTGTCATATTTGTCCTCGAACATCGTCCATCGATCGCATCGAAGACCAAGTATTTTACACCCCGTTGTCCCCTCCACGCTTAGCTACTTCAAAGTTCAAACCACTCAGTTCAAACCACTCTCTCGCGGATCTGCTTGCTCTGCGGCGCAAGCAATGGCCGGCACTGAGGACGCGCGCCGGCCGCCGGCCCTTCCGTGGACGGTACGCCTCCAGTTTGCTGCACTGTCGCTCGCGCACCGGCCGGACGGCAGCGTCCGGCGCCTCCTCTTCTCCCTGGGCGACCTCCACGCGGCGGCAAGGCCACGCCCGGACGCGTCGGGGGTCCGCTCCGCCGACGTCACCGTCGACGCCTCCCGCGGCCTCTGGGCGCGCGTCTTCTCCCCCTCGTCGGCAGCCGATGCGCCGGTCCCCGTCGTCGTCTACTTCCACGGCGGCGGCTTCGTGCTCTTCTCCGCGGCGTCCCGCCCCTACGACGCGTTCTGCCGCCGCCTCTGCCACGGGCTAGGCGCCGTCGTCGTCTCGGTGAACTACCGCCTCGCCCCCAAGCACCGGTTCCCGGCAGCGTACGACGATGCCGTGGACGTGCTCCGCTACCTCGACACGAACGGCCTCCCCGCCGACCTTGCCGTCCCCGTGGACCTCTCCAGATGCTTCCTCGCAGGCGACAGCGCCGGCGGCAACATCACGCACCACGTGGCGCAGCGCTGGTCGGCCATGACGACCACGGCGTCACCATCATCCCTACGCCTCGCCGGCGTCGTCCTGATCCAGCCGTTCTTCGGTGGCGAGGAGCGGACGGAGGCGGAGGTGACGCTCGACAAGGTGGGGCCCGCGCTGTCGATGGTGGTGACGGACGCCTACTGGAGGGAGTTCCTGCCGGAGGGCGCCACCCGGGACCACCCCGCCGCTCGCGTCTGCGGCGAGCGCGTCGAGCTCGCCGAGGCGTTCCCGCCGGCCATGGTGGTGGTCGGTGGGTTGGACCTGCTCAAGGGCTGGCAGACGCGGTACGTGGAGGCGTTGCGCGGCAAGGGGAAGCCGGTTAGGGTGGTCGAGTACCCCGATGCCATCCACGGCTTCCACGCGTTCCCGGAGATCGCCGACTCCGGCAAGCTCGTGGAGGACATCAAGCTGTTCGTCGACGAGCATCGGCCTACGAAGTCGTAGGAAACAGCAAGCATCCGCAGTCTTTGCGTCGAGCGTCGATGTTGGCGACGTTCCTATGGGTGTCCTGCGAGATGTGACCGTGCAATGGTAATGGACAGGCTAAACTTTTCAGCCAGCTGAATAAAACTTGCATCTGTAGCGAAATGTTAGTACTTCTGTTCCTCTTCAAGTTGTGGTGGTGTTTCTGCAATTTTCCTCTTGATCACACTTCTCAAAAGGTGTTCGGTGAATTGCTAACTTTCCAACGGTTCCAATCTGATAGAAGGAATTTTCTTACAACAACATCCAACTACTGATTAGCTCAATTAACTGGTATACCGCAAAACTAGAAAATATCTTGTTAGAATTAATCCGAGGCACGTAGTTGATCTAATGAGGACCAAACAATCACATGAACACGACACCGAGATTTGTTAACGAGGTTCACCATATGGCTACTAATGATGCAATTAAATCCAGCAGATCTCGGATAGGGGTCCTGAGCTGGTAGCCTTGGTGCGATAGTAACAGGAGACATATGGGTTTATCCAGATTCGGGCTCTCTCAAAGAGATAATACCCTACGTCCTGCTTGATTGTATTGATTTAGAGGGAGTACAAGTTACACGATGATCTATCATGAGATCGTGTGTGTATGAGATTGTAATCATCTATCGACTAGTCTAGCCTTGCCTTATATAATGTACCGGAGGCCTAGGATAACATTAGTCCTAGTCGGCCACGTCGGTGGAGAGGAGTCCTCCACGGACAAGGAGTCCTTGTCTTGTACGTCGAGGCTTTTGCAATCTTCCTTGTATGCGTCATGGGCCGCTCCAAGTAGCCAGTTAATGAACCGCCACGGGGGTCCTCGGCCCGGCCCCCCTGGTCGGGACCAGCACCCGAGCCGCGAGCACATCAGCTCCCGCCATCAGGGCGACCACCCTGCCACCAGGCACCCTAGATCCCATCCAAGGGCACGGGCCTTGCACCAATCGGCAATCCCCAACCATCGACGGAGCCGGCATTGTTTGCCAAGACCAAAGTCAACATAGCGCCAAGAGCCACCAGCCTGGGGAAGGGGGAGGAGAAGGAGTGGACCACGTCGACAATCGGCGCACCAACGCATTTGTGCGCCGGCGACGGGTGGTCCGACCAAGTCAGCACCACCCATCCCTCCTGCATACCTCCCCACATGCCACCCGATGTGACGCCCCACCACGATGCTCCCAGCCTAGATCCGTGTGAGGCCAAACCCAGCTTACTGCCCATCAACGTGGGGCTCCAAACCGACTGCAACCAACCGTCGAAGAGGGCCTCCAGGAGTAGTACCACGAGCTACCCGTGATAACCCACAAGTATAGGGGATCACAACAGTTTTTGAGGGTAGAGTATTCAACCCAAATTTATTGATTCGACACAAGGAGAGCCAAAGAATATTCTCAAGTATTAGCAGCTGAGTTGTCAATTCAACCACACCTGAAAAACTTAATATCTGCAGCAAAGTATTTAGTAGCAAAGTATTTAGTAGCAAAGTAGTATGGAAGTAACGGTAACGGTGGCAAAAGTAACAGTAGCAGTTTTGTAGCAATCGTAACAGTGGCAACGGAAAAGTAACTTAGTAAAGATCAATATGAAACGAACTCGTAGGCAATAGATCAATGATGGATAATTATGTCGGATGTCATTCATCATGCAACAGTTATAACATAGGGTGACACAGAACTAGTTCTAATTCATCAATATAATGTAGGCATGTATTCCGAATATAGTCATACGTGTTTGTGGAAAAGAACTTGCATGACATCTTTTGTCCTACCCTCCCATGGCAGCGGGGTCCTAATGGAAACTAAGGGATATTAAGGTCTCCTTTTAATAGAGAAGTGGACCAAAGCATTAGCACTTAATGAATACATGAACTCTTCAAACTACGGTCATCACCGGGAAGTGTCCCGACTATTGTCACTTCGGGGTTGTCGGATCATAACACGTAGTAGGTGACTATAACTTGCAAGATAGGATCAAGAACACAAATATATTCATGAAAACATAATAGGTTCAGATCTGAAATCATGACACTCGGGCCCTAGTGACAAGCATTAAACATAGCAAAGTCATAGCAACATCAATCTTAGAACATAGTGGATACTAGGGATTAAACACTGACAAAACTAACAATTACATCGTAAATCTCATCCAACCCATCACTGTCCAGCAAGCCTATTGTCGGCGTTCTGGGAACGGGGGTCCCCAGACTTGCCTGCCTGCGGCATGGCTCAAAGGGGGGCCCAGCACGGCCCATCTTCACCAATACAAACTCAAGACCCTCGCAAGGGGCCAAGCCTCGCGGGGCGGACGACACGGAGCTTCCTCAGGCACGGCCTCGTCAGGCTGGGTCGCGAGGAGGCGGAGAGATCAAGGCGGGATACCTCGCGAGGTGCCCGTGACGCAAGCCATGACGACCCAGGGCGCTAGGCGGGGCCAGCCCGCGCAGCGTCCTCCTTTCCTCTTTGGTGCAAAGGAGGCAAGCGTAGCCGCCGAGTACCGAGGCGTCAGGCAAAGGTTGCCATTTCGGTGCAACGAGACCAAGACCAGGAGGACTACGAGACGGAGGTCACCGTGGAGCCCAAGACGGCGTCATCACCAGAGCTTTGCGCAGGCGAAGACTACTTTTGTCAGGATAGCTGATACTTGTTGTCCCCCTTCAAATTAGCCCGCCATTGTTGGCTCCCTTCCCGCTCAATATTTGGGAAGAGGACCAGGACCTCTATAAATAGGACCAGCCACCCACAGAGCAAGGGGGTTGGGTGGTAGGAAGAAAGAGGCTCGTTAGAGAGGTTAGAAGCAGAGAGAGAGAAAGAAAGGTGGCTGAACTCCTCCCAGCAGTTCACCGCCCCAGCCAAGAACAGACCCTCGCGAGGCTGTTCTTCCCTGTACTGTTCATCATCATCATCATCAGCCCAAGAGGCAATCCACACACCACACACTGGAGTAGGGTATTACACCACAACGGTGGCCCGAACCAGTATAAACCCTGTGTCTCTTGTGCTGTTCTTCCCATAGCTTTGATCCTAGCGTGGCGGAGGGGTGCAGGTAGGTAGGAGGCGAAATCTCCACGCGCACCCCAGTGTTCGAACCTCAAGGGTCTTCCGGAACCCGAAATCCGACATTTGGCGCGCCAGGTAGGGGTGCGCCAGAATTCGTCTTCCACCGCCCCGTTCTCCTCCGACCATCGCGTTCATGTCTGACGCACGTCGGGCCCGCGCGGAGCGCCGGGCCGCCCTCGCTTCCCGCGTCGCCCAGACAGCCCCTGTTGGCGGGCGTCCTCGCCGTTCCCCGTCACCTGCCGTCAACGCCGCCACCGGCCGGGCGGGGGACGAGCGGCAGACATCGTCTCAGCATCCATCCGTGCGCCAAGACGGCCGCACCGCAACTCCCTCGCTCGCCCCAGCTAGATCTTCGTCCCGCGCGCTCCGCGCACCCATGGAGGCTCGGGCTGCACTCATCGCGGCGAACAAGCTCCTGCGCTACCGTCCCGTCGACGACGTCTACGAAGAATGGCTTGGCCGCGTCGCCGAGCTCGTCCGTGCTGCAGGGGGTTCCTCCGCGCCGTCCGTTCCGCTGCACCGCACCCCGCCCCGCGCGGGCGACGAGGCTCCGGCGGCGCCCCGGCCGCCTCCTCCCCAAGAAGACGCCATGGCACCAAGGCGCGTGGCCCCTGGGCGGAACCCGCTCCGTCAGGTGCCCGCGCAGCAAGAGCAGAGCTGCCAAGAAGTCCCTCGCCCGCCAGAAGCTGCCCGGGCGCTCCCTGCTCCAGCACGTCGCGACCATCCTCCTGCTCCGGCGCGTGGGGACATGCAAGACCAGGCTCTCCATCACCCAAGGCCTCCCGTGGCCACAGCAGGCTGCCGCGCCTACATCACCGAACTGCGCAGCGTCGCATGGCCAGGCAAGTTCAAGCCAGACCTGCCTCCTCTCTACGACGGCACGGCCGACCCTGCAGAATTCCTCCAGCTCTACGAGCTGGGCATCGAAGCTGCCAACGGAGACAAGAAGGTCATGGCGAACTGGTTTCCCATGGCGCTCAAGGACGGGGCCCGCACCTGGCTCCTGAACTTGGCTCCAGGCACAATCTCCTCCTGGGAAGAGATGCGCACCCGCTTCATCGCCAACTTCCAAGGTACTCGCGACCGGCCACCCGCCGTGAGCGACATGCGCCGCATCAAGCAACAACCCGGGGAGACCCTGCAGAAGTATATCCAGCGCTTCAACAACGCACGCCTCAAGATTCCCAAGGTGACTGAAGAGGCCATCATCTCAGCCTTCTTCGACGGCGTGCGCGACGTCAAGATGAAGGAGGAGCTGGCGATGCATGAAGACCCGTGCACTTCCTTGGAGCTGTTCAACTTGGCGAACAAGTGCGCCAGGGCTGAGGAAGGGCGTCTCTCCCTCCTCGAGCTGCCTGCCGCAGACCCAGAAGAGAAGAAGCTCAAGGCCAAGGAAGTGAAGCGCAAGGGGCTGCCGTGCTCGCGGCAGAACCGGACACCAAGCGGGGCAGAGATCAGCCCAAACCTCCCAAGGGCAGCCGGTACTGCGTGTACCACGACCTCCACACCCACAACACCAGCGAATGCCAAGAACTCCGAGCCGTGCGAGAAGGAAGGATCGGCCGTCGCCCTGACCGCGGTGACCGGGGCTACGGCCAAGGAGGAGGAAGGAACGCAGGGCGCTGGGAAGACCGTGGCCCGCGCCAGGGGTGGCGCGACCAACCTCGCGAGGATCGCTGGCAAGACCCACCTCGCGAGGGAGGCTGGAGGGATCAGCCTCGCGAGGATCGCCCGCAGGGCAACACAGGCCTCCCGCCGCTGCCACCGTAGCCAAGGAGAAACGAGGACCGCCACCAGGACGAGGAGGCTAGGGGCTTCCAGGAGCCGCGCGCGATCGCCTGCATCCTGGGCGGAGCTCAAGCCCCAGCCTCTCAACGCATCTTCAAGCAGTTCGCCCGCGAAGTGAATGCAGCCCTCCCCAGGCTCGAAGCCACGCGTCCTCTCAGGTGGTCGGCATGCGCCATCACGTTTAGCTCAGCGGACCAACTCAAGTGCGCAGCTACAGCCGGAGTCCTCCCGATACTTTGCTCCCCAATCATCAGCAACGTGGTGGTCACCAAGACCCTCATCGATGGTAGGGCAGGGCTCAACTTCCTGTCCGTAGAGACATTCAACAACCTCCAAGTGCCCTACAGCCAACTCCAGCCAACCAAGCCTTTCTCTGGCATCACCGACGGCTCCATGGTCCCGATCGGGCAGGTCCGCCTCCCTGTCACCTTCGGGGCATGCGACAACTACCGCACCGAGCTCATCGACTTCGACGTCGCTCACATCCGCCTGCCGTACAACGCCATCCTCGGGTACCCGGCGCTGGCCAAGTTCATGGCCGTGACTCACCACAGCTACAACGTCCTCAAGATGCCAGGAAGCGGCGGAGTCATCACGGTGCCCTGTGAAGAGAAGGACGCGGTGTGTTCCATGGAGCGAGCCTTTCAGGCCGCATCACTGGAAGACCCGGATCGCGGAAGCAGGAGGCTTCCCGAGGCCGCCCCCAAGAAGAAGAAGACATCGTCCGGCCTGGCCCCTCAGGAGGCAGGCCCCTCTGGGCCCGTGCCTGCCCAGGGGGAACCTCCTTCCATCGCATAGGAAAGCGTGCCCGGCGCCCTCCTCAGGCAGGGCTCGGGGGCTCCCCCCTGAAGGGCCACCGACTTAGCTAGGGTCACGAGGGAGGCGCTTGGGCACCACATGGAGGCATGTTTCGAAGCACGTTTCCCTCAAGAAGGAGCAAGGCAAGGAGATCAAGACCCACAGGAGTTCGTCAGCAAGGCCATTCAGGAGTTACAGAAGTCAAAAGTCATGAGAGGCGCCCGCCGCCTACCAGCAGTGGCTCCCCATCCAGGCGAGGATGGCGAGCTGCGCGTCTGCGTCGACGTACCAGGGCTCAACCAAGTCGCCTCCCTGGAGCGCCTCTGGCCCTCGCGAGTGGGGCGCTACGGAGGTCCACCCCACAGCTATGTTCGCATGCCTTACGGCTTGCCGAGCGCGGCTGACACACACCAGCGCCTCATGAGGGGCACCACAGAGGCTCAAGAGGCCAGGCGCTCCGCAGCCCTGGCGGAGATGGAGATGGCCCACGAGGAACCTCCAGCACCTCCGGAGCCTCCCGAGGCCCCTGGGCCCGGGGGCTCATGAGGATCGGCTTCCGTAGCCCACCGAGCCGGCTACACCAACACCCCTTCATCTTCAGCGTCATCAGGTGACATCTTTCAAGTTTCACTTCCGGCTGGGAGCGCCCCCAGGGCAGCATTATTCCCAGGCCGCGTGGGTCCGTCCCTGCGGCGTGTATCCCTTTTCATTCCATGTTGTTGGCTTACCTTGTTGGGGGCGCCCCTCGGGCAGCATGACCCCCAAGTCGCTCGGGCCTGACCCAATGATATCCGCATCTATTTGAACGAATCCACTCCTTCGCAGCTAATGTGCTTTACCTAGTTGCCTGCTCAGCTGACGCCAACTAACGGAGCTGCTCCCAAACGGCACGACGCTTGCGCATGGGTCCGTCCCTGCAACGCCGACAAACCTGGATGGCTGAGCTCTGGCCGTGGCAGCCCTGCATAGCGTCACCTCGTCAAGCCTTCAGTGCCTCACTACCCTTCGGAAGCAACCAACGGCTGACCGTCAATTGTTATGGCAACTCCTTGCTCTTTCTATGATGGACTTGCAGGACCTCCTGAAGGAGCTGCGTCAGGCGAGGCTCTTGCTGTGTCTCCTTCGCTCTCGTCCGCGCGAACCGCTTGCACGTTAAAGGGGGGGGGTGCCTGAGCATCGCGACTCAGGGATCCTACTGGCTCTCCAGCCCTCACCCTCTGGCCTTGACCATGGCATCGTGACCTGGCATACCAGCGACGGCTGAGACTCGCTCGAGGGCCGGGACCCGAGGACGTAGAGCAGAAAGGGGAGCAAAGGCGAGAGGGGAGAGACACACGAGGACCTCGCCGAGCAACCTCGCGCCTGCCGATGCACGGACCCGGCCACACACCAGAGAGCGGCCCCTGATCCTCGAGATAAGTTATCGCCCGGAAGCGCCAGCTACCGTGGCACCATCCCTGCACCTAATGCTATCCCATGTTAGCGAACGACGGCTGCTTGGGCGCCAAAGGGGACCTCCTGAGCATCACGACTCAGGGGCTCTTACCGAACTCTGGGTCGCTCACCTCCTGGCCTTGACCACGGCATCGCGACCTGGCATACCAGCGACGGCTGAAGCCGCCTTGGGACTGGGACCTGTCGGCGCAGAGCACCAAGCCCTCGTGAGGTTCGAAAGGGAGGACCGAGCTAAGACGGGATGAGCAACTCGCGCAAATCTACGACAAGGGTTATATTAACAAAACAGGATCACAGGCACCTTACAAGCCCCCACGGGGCGTGTTTTTGGTTCCTCGCAGGGAACAGATCCTAAAGAGACGCAAACTACGCGCATCGCTACAAAAGACGCCATCATCAACAGTGGGCCGTCAAGCACCGACGCCAACCCCATCCAGATCAGAGTCGGCGGCGGCTTGATGAGCCTGCCCTGCTCCGGGAGCGGCGCCGGCTCGGGGGCTCGTAGCTGTCGTCGCTCGTCTTCGGAGTCGCGAAGGGCTCGCCGGAGTCGCTGGAGCCTCCGACGTCTCCACCGCCCGAGGAGCCGCCAAGGGAGCGATTGGCGAGCCCAGTCCTCGTCGCAGTAGGGCCCTGGCCGCCTTCACCGGGGCAGCACTCCACCCGGCGCCCGTTCGCGTCAAAGACCTTGAGGAGCATCACCGAAGCACCGTCGTAGTCCAAATGGATTGCGAAGACGCCCCTTGTCCTGCAAACCCGGGCAATCTCTCTCCAGCCCCGGGTCATGTAGACCTCGCCCGGGGCGACGACCGCGATCTCTGCCTCGGTCGCGAGGGTGCTACAGCCAGTGTGCTGTAGCCAGAGCTCCAGGGGCTCCCCCTGCGGGATGACGGAGGCGAAGAAGGGAGGAAGGCGGATCCAAGACTGAAGAGGAATGGCGACGTGGAGCACGAACTCTTGGGAGGAGCCCTCGGTGTGGGCCCCAAGGGGGACGACCCACACCTTCGTGACCCGTCGGCGCCGACGGCGGCGCCGCCCGTGGCGGTCGGCATCAGCTCCTTCGGGGCCCTCGACGTGGGCGTACAATGGAAGCAGGAACCCCGGCGGCGCCCGCTCGCCCCAAGGCCCCGACACCGCCTGAAGGCCCCCCTCGTCCGGGCCATGGTGGACATGCCGTTTCTTCGGCGGAAGTGGGTATGGTCCCTCTCGGGGAGCCTTTCCCTTCTCTGCCGTCGAGAACCGGCGGATCGGAGCCATCATGGCAAGACGGAGCAAGAATCGGGAAGAAGGAGAAGCAAGGAGGGATGGACTGGAAGGGCGCACGACATTCCGTACTTATAACTGGCGGAGGCCAACCGCCGACCTCCACGATCGCAGGTAATCATGACCCGTTTTGCATGCAGGGACTTGTCCAATCCGTGCAGTTGCCGAGGCGCCGTGGGGAAGTGGAGGCGCCCACGTCCAGTCAACCGCCACGCGGCGCCCAAGGCCGCAGGCTGTTAGGGCCCGCGGCGCTTCGCTCTTGCCCTTCCGCCTCCCTGCACGGCCAAGTCCGGGCGCGCCTTGGGCCCGAGGGCTACTGTCGGCGTTCTGGGAACGGGGGTCCCCAGACTTGCCTGCCTGCGGCCTACAGCGTGGCTCAAAGGGGGGCCCAGCACGGCCCATCTTCACCAATACAAACTCAAGACCCTCGCGAGGGGCCAAGCCTCGTGGGGCGGACGACACAGAGCTTCCTCAGGCATGGCCTCGTCAGGCTGGCTCGCGAGGAGGCGGAGAGATCAAGGCGGGGTACCTCGCGAGGTGCCCGTGACGCAAGCCGTGACGACCCAGGGCGCCAGGCGGGTGCCAGCCCGTGCAGCGTCCTCCTTTCCTCTTTGGTGCAAAGGAGGCAAGCGCAGCCGCGGAGTACCGAGGCGTCAGGTAAAGGTTGCCATTTCGGTGCAACGAGACCAAGACCAGGAGGACTACGAGACGGAGGTCACCGTGGAGCCCAAGACAGCGTCATTACCAGAGCTTTGCGCAGGCAAAGACTACTTTTGTCAGGATAGCTAATACATGCCGTTCCCCTTCAAATTAGCCCGCCATTGTTGGCTCCCTTCCCGCTCAATATTTGGGAAGAGGACCAGGGCCTCTATAAATAGGACCAGCCACCCACAGAGCAAGGGGGTTGGGTGGTAGGAAGAAAGAGGCTCGTTAGAGAGGTTAGAAGCAGAGAGAGAGAGAGAGAGAGAGAGAGAGAGAAAGGTGGCTGAACTCCTCCCAGCAGTTCACCGCCCCAGCCAAGAACAGACCCTCGCGAGGCTGTTCTTCCCTGTACTGTTCATCATCATCAGCCTAAGAGGCAATCCACACACCACACACTGAAGTAGGGTATTACACCACAACGGTGGCCCGAACCAGTATAAACCCTGTGTCTCTTGTGCTGTTCTTCCCATAGCTTTGATCCTAGCGTGGCGGAGGGGTGCAGGTAGGTAGGAGGCGAAATCTCCGCGCGCACCCCAGTGTTCGAACCTCAAGGGTCTGCCGGAACCCGAAATCCAACACCTATGATGGGATTACTCACGCATGGTGGTGAGCATCATGAAATTGGTGATGGAGGATGGTTGATGATGACGATGGCAACGATTTTCCCTCTCCGGAGCCTAAAATGGACTCCAGATCTGCCCTCCCGAGGAAGAGCACGAGGTGGCGGCGGCTCCGTATTATAAAATACGATGAATCCTTCTCTCTGATTTTATTCTCCCCGAACATGAATATATGGAGTTGGAGTTGAGGTCGGTCAAGCTTCGTGGGACCCACAAGATATGGGGCGCGCCCTCTACCCTTGTGGACAGCTGGTGGGTCCCCCTCTGTTGATTCTTTCGCCAATTTTTTATTAATTCCATAAATAATCTCCGTGAAGTTTCAGGTCATTCCGAGAACTTTTATTTCGGCACAAAAATAACAGCATGGAAATTCTGCTGAAAACAGCGTCAGTCTGGGTTAGTTCCATCCAAATTATGCAAATTAGAGTCCAAAACAAGGGCAAAAGAGTCTGGAAAAGTAGATACAATGGAGACGTATCAACTCCCCCAAGCTTAACCCATTGCTTGTCCTCAAGCAATTCAGTTGACAAACTTAAAGTGATAAAAGAAAAACTTTTACAAACTCCTTTTGATCTTGTGGTTGTAAATATGTATAGCCAGCATTCAGGTTTTCAGCAAAGATTATGAACTAACCATATTCACAGTAACATTTAGGTCTCACATTTACTCAAATAAATGACATAATGAACTAATGGGAAATACTAATAAATCTCGGATGACAACACTTGTGCAAAACAATCATGATATGATATAACAAAAGATATCTCGCTAGCCCTTTCTGAGATCGCAAAACATAAATGTAGAGCACCCCTGAAGATCAAGGACTGATTAGACATTGTAATTCATGGTAAAAGAGATCCAGTCATACTCAATATCAATTAATAACAATGCATACAAATGACAGTGGTGCTCTCTAACTGGTGCTTTTTATAAGAGGATGATGACTCAGCAATAAAAGTAAATAGATAGGCCCTTCGCAGACGGAAGTAGGGATTTGCAGAGGTGCCAGAGTTTGAGTTTTTGAAACAGAGATAAATAATAATTTTAGCAGTATGCTTTCATTGTCAATATAACAACCAAGAGATCTCAGTATCTTCCATGCTACATATATTATAGGCGGTTCCCAAACAGAATGGTAAAGTTTATACTCCCCCACCACCAACAAGCACACTCCACGGCTGGTCCGAAACAACGGGTACCATCCAACTAACAACAGTCCTGGGGGAGTTTTGTTTGCAATTAAATTTTGATTTGATTTGAGCATGGGACTGGGCATCCCGGTTACCAGCCATTTTCTCGTGAATGATGAGCGGAGTCCACTCATCGTGAGAATAACCCACCTAGCATGGAAGATACTGACAGCCCCCAGTCGCCACATGAGCGATTCAGGCATACAAAATAGATTATCATTTGAAGGTTTAGAGTTTGGCACATGCAAATTTACTTGGCACAGCAGGTAAATACCGCATATAGGTAGGTATGGTGGACTCATATGGAACAACTTTGGTTTATGGAAGGGGGTGCACAAGCAGTATTCTTGCTTAGTACAAGTGAAGGCTAGAAAAGACTAGGGAGCGACCAACTAGAGAGCGACAACGGTCATAAACATGCATTAGGATTAACCAACATTGAGTGCAAGCATGAGTAGGATATAAATCACCATGAATATAAATATCGTGGAGGCTATGTTGATTTTGTTTCAACTACATGTGTGAACATGTGCCAAGTCAAGCCACTCGAATCGTTCAAAGGAGGATACCATCCTATCATACTACATCACAGCCATTTAATTTGCATGTTGGCACGCCAGGTAAACCATTATAAACTCTTAGATAATTAAACATGGCATGAGTAACGATAATCTCTAATTGTCTTTGCAAACACGTTTCATTCATGATGGGCTGAATCAAGAACGATGAACTAATCATATTTACAAAAACAGGATAGGTCGAGTTCATACCAGCTTTTCCTCATCTCAATCATTTCATCAAATATTGTTATTATTGCCTTTCACTTGCACAACCGAACGGTGTGGATAATAATAATAGTGCACTGATATGTCTCCAATGTATCTATAATTTTAGATTGTTTCATGCTGTTATATTATTATTCTTGGATGTTTTATAATAATTTTATATCATTTTTGGTACTAACCTATTGACATAGTGCCAAGTGCCAGTTGCTGTTTTCTGCATGTTTTATACATCGCAGGAAATCAATACCAAACGGAGTCCAAACGCAGCAAAACTTTTTGTGGATTTTTTTGGACCAGAAGATATCCAATGGGCCGGAGAAGCACCTGGGGGTGCTTTGAGGGGAGCACAACCCACCAGGGCGCGCCTGGAGGCCCAGGCGCGCCCGCGTGGGTTGTGCCCACCTCCGGTACCCCCTGAACCGCCTCTTTGCTCTATAAATACCCCAACATTCCAGAAACCCTAGGGGAGTCGACGAAAATCAATTCCAGCTGCCGCAAGTTCCAGAACCACCAGATCCAATCTAGACACCATCACGGAGGGGTTCATCATGCCCATTGGTGCCTCTCCGATGATGCATGAGTAGTTCTTTGTAGACCTATGGGTCCGTAGTTAGTAGCTAGATGGCTTCCTCTCTCTCGTTTGGTTCTCAATACAATGGTCTCTTGGAGATCCATACGATGTAACTCTTTTTGTGGTGTGTTTGTTGGGATCCGATGAACTTTGAGTTTATGATCAGATCTATCTTTTTATCCACGAAAGTTATTTGAGTCTTCTTTGATCTCTTATATACATGATTACTTATAGCCTCGTATTTCTTCTTCGACATTTGGGTTTTGTTTGGCCAACTTGGTCTATTTATCTTGCAATGGGAAGAGGTGCTCTGTAGTGGGTTCGATCTTACGGTGCTTGATCCCAGTGACAGAAGGGGAGCCGACACGTATGTATCATTGCTACTAAGGATAAAACAATGGGGTCTATTTCTACATAAATATATTTTGTCTACATCATGTCATCATTCTTATTGCATTACTCTGTTTCTCCATGAACTTAATACACTATAGGCATGCTGGATAGCGGTCGATGTGTGGAGTAATAGTAGTAGATGCGGGCAGGAGTTGGTCTACTAATATTGGACGTGATGCCTATATAATGATCATTGCATGGATATCGTCATGATTATTTGAAGTTCTATCAATTCCCCAACAGTAATTTGTTCACCCACCATTTGCTATTTTTCTCGAGAGAAGCCATTAGTGAATCCTACAGCCCCCGGGTCTCTTCTTTATTATATTTGCCTTTGTGATCTATTTTCCTTTGCTTTCATTTTCAGATTTATTAAACCAAAAATACAAAAATACCTTGCTGCAATTTATTTTATTTGGCGTTCGATCTATCAATATTTACAATTCTCTCATGTCTGTTTGCCAATTTCTGGCGCTGTTGCCCGAAAGGGATTGACAACCCCTTTAACACTTCGGGTTGCGAGTATTTGTTATTTGTGTGCAGGTGATGTTTACGTAGTGTTGCTTGGTTCTCCTACTAGTTCGTTAACCTTGGTCTCATCACTAGGGAAATACCTACCGTTTCTGTGCTGCATCATCCCTTCCTCTTTGGGGAAATACCGACATCGCTTGAAGCTGCATCGTGCACGTGCATTGGACTAAGCTGGAATCTGCAAACATTTATTCAAAGGAGAAGACAAGGTAACATGGGCTCTTTGTTAGATCAAAAATTATGCATATGAGAGCCACTCAACATTTTCATCGTGGTCTTCTCCTCTCGACCCCTAAAGAAAAGAAAAGAATTTCAAAGAAACACACTGAAATATATTTTTGAGTTTTTGTTTTTCTGAAGGAAGTAAAACAAGAACGAGAAAAACTATTTACACGGGAAAGCTCTCAACAAGCAAAAGAAGAACGAGAAATCTTTTTGGGTTTTCTTTTAATATTACTACTAAGCATGGAAAGTACACTAAGCTACAACTATTTTTTTGGTTTTTCTTAAGGTTTTTTAAACACACAAGAAGAAAGCGGGAAAAAGAAAATAAACTATCATGGATAATACAATGAAAACGTATGAACACTGACAACTGGAATTAGTGTGTGAACATGAATGTAATGTCGGTGAGAAATACGTACTCCCCCAAGCTTAGGCTTTTGGCCTAAGTTGGTCTATGCCCATGGATCAAAGTAGCCCTCTCCAGTGTACTGAGGAGGATCCTAGGGGTTCCACTGGTTAGCGAGCTCCTGCGGCACCCACTGATAAATTGGCTCCTGATATGGGTCAGGTGATGGCTCTGGCTCATGAACTGGGGATCACGTCCACTCCCAATATGCATAAATGTCCTCGGGCATGATGAGGTATGTGCCTGAATGAATATTGAACAAGGAAGGTGCAGGCAAGGTAATAATCTGACAAGTCTTTTCGCTAAATACCAGGTGATAGATGAGTCTTTTTTCCTTATCATAGCGACTAAAATCATGTGCTACCACACTGTTATAGTCTAGGTAAATAGTGGGTAGTATCATCTCCTACTTCTCATCGTGCCTAATAGGTATCTCAAAGTGTTTAGCAAGGCAGGAAGCATAGATGCCTGATACGCCTCCAACGTATCTACTTTTCCTAACGCTTTTCATCTTGTTTTGGACTCTAATTTACATGATTTGAATGAAACTAACCCCGGACTAACGCTGTTTTCAGCAGAACTACCATAGTGTTGTTTTTGTGCAGAAATAAAAGTTCTCGGAATGGAACAAAACTTCGCGAGGAATTTTTATATAATAAATAAGAATTTCTGGAGCCAAGACCTGCTGGAGAGGGGCACCTGGGTGGGCACAACCCACCAGGGCACGCCCCCCTCTCCTGGCATGCCCAGGTGGGTTGTTCCCACCTGGTAGCCCCGCAGACCCGGAAACCAACGCTATAAAATCCTATTTTTCCAGAAAAAAAATTAGGGAGAAATAATTATTGTGATCCACGAGACGGAGCCGCCGTCACCTCCAGTTCTTCATCGCGAGGCTAGATCTGGAGTTTGTTTGGGGCTCCGGAGAGGGGGGGGGGGTCTTCGTTCTTCATCATCACCAACCCTTCTCCACCGCCAGTTCCATGATGCTCCCCACCGGGAGTGAGTAATTCCTTCATAGGCTCGCTGGTCGGTGAGGAGTTGGATGACATTCATCATGTAATCGAGTTAGTTTTGTTAGGGCTTGATCCCTAGTATCCACTATGTTCTTAGATTGATGTTGCTATGACTTTGTTATGCTTAATGCTTGTCACTTTGGGCCCAGGTGCCATGAACTCAGATATGAACCGTTTATGTTATTATCATTATATCCATGTTCTAGATCCAATCTTGCAAGTTATAGTCACCTACTACGTGTTTTGATCCGGCAACCCCGGAGTGACAATAGTCGGGACCACTCCCGGTGATGACCGTAGTTTGAGGAATTCATGTATTCACTATGTGTTAATGCTTTGTTCCGGTTCTCTATTAAAAGGATGCCTTAATATCCATTAGTTTCCAATATGGACCCCGCTGCCACGGGAGGGTAGGACAAAAGATGGCATGCAAGTTCTTTCCATAAGCACGTATGACTATTTGTGGAATACATGCCTACATGATATCGATGAACTGGAGCTAGTGCCGCATCGCCCTAGGTTATAATTGTCTCATGATGAATATCATCCAACAAGTCACCGATCCAATACCTATGAATTTATCTTATATTGTTTCTGCTAAGTTACTACTGCTATCATCACTGTTGCACTTGCTACAAATTATTGCTATCACTGTTTCCGTTACCATTGCCACTGTTACTATTATCAAAACTATCAAACTAGTTTGCTACTGATTACTTGCTGCAGATAATTAATCTCCAGGTGTGGTTGAATTGATAACTCAGCTGGTAATACCTTCAAATATTCTTTGGCTCCCCTTGTGTTGAATCTATAAATTTTGGTTGAATACTCTACCCTCGAAAACTGTTGCGATCCCCTATACTTGTGTGTTATCAAGACCTTTTTCTGGCGCCGTTGTCGGGGAGCATAGTTATATTTTTTGAGTCACTTGGGATTATTATCAATTTATCACTATGAAGAATAAGAAGGATGCTAAGACTAAGATATTTCCCTCAAAGACGAGGGGAGGTAAGGAACTGCCATCCAGTTCTGCTTTAGATTCATGATACGTCCATTTTGCATCATGCTTTTATATCGATATTTATTGCATTATGGACTGTTATTTCACTTTATGTCACAATACTTATGGCTATTCTCTCTTATTTTACAAGGTTTACATAAAGAGGGAGAATGCCGGCAGCTGGAATTCTGGTCTGGATAAGGAGCAAATATTAGAGACCTATTCTGCGCAACTCCAAAAGTCCTGAAACTCCACGGAACGTCTTAGAAGAAATAAAGAAAAATCCACGCCAAAGATGAAGGCCAGGGGGCCCACACCCTGCTCACGAGGGTGGGGGGCGCCCCCCCCTAGGGCGCGCCCCCTACCTCATGGGCCCCTTGGTGGCTCTCCGACGCCCATCTTCTCCTATATGAGGTCTTTCGATGAGAAAAAGGTAAGAAGGAACTTTTCGAGATGAGACTCCGCCGCCATGAGGCGGAACCTTGGCGGATCCAATCTAGAGCTCCGGCAGAGCTATTCTGCCGGGGATACTTCCCTCCCGGAGGGGGAAATCATCACCATCGTCATCACCAACTCTCCTCTCATCGGGAGAGGGCAATCTCCATCAACATCTTCACTAGCACCATCTCATCTCCAAACCCTAGTTCATCTCTTGTATCCAATTCTTGTCTCAAAGTCCGGGATTGGTGCTAGTAGGTTGCTAGTAGTGTTGATTACTCCTTGTAGTTGATGCTAGTTGGTTTATTTGGTGGAAGATCATATGTTCAGATCCTATATGCATATTATTACCCCTCTTATTATGAACATGAATATTCTTTGTGAGTAATTACGTTCGTTCCTGAGGACAAGGGAGAAGTCTTGCTATGAGTAGTCATGTGAATTTGGTATTCGTTTGATATTTTGATAAGATGTATGTTGTCTAGCCTCTAGTGGTGTTATGTGAACGTCGACTACATAACACTTCACCATTATTTGGGCCTACAGGAAGGCATTGGGAAGTAATAAGTAGATGATGGGTTGCTAGATTGACAGAAGCTTAAACCCTAGTTTATGCATTGCTTCGTAAGGGGCTGATTTGGATCCATATGTTTCATGCTATGGTTAGGTTTACCTTAATACTTTTGTTGTAGTTGCAGATGCTTGCAATAGAGGTTAATCATAAGTGGGATGCTTGTTCAAGTAAGAACAGCTCCCAAGCACCGGTCCACCCACATATCGAATTATCAAAGTATTGAATGCGAATCATATGAACGTGATGAAAACTAGCTTGACGATATTCCCATGTGTCCTCGGGAGCGCTTTTACTATTATAAGAGTTTGTTCCGGCTTGTCCTTTGCTACAAAAGGATTGGGACACCTTGCTGCACTTTATTTACTTTTGTTACTTGTTGCTCGTTACAATATATCATATCACAAAACTATCTGCTACCACTTATTTCAGTACTTGCAGAGAATACCTTGCTGAAAACCGCTTATCATTTCCTTCTGCTCCTCGTTGGGTTCGACACTCTTACTTATCGAAAGGACTACGATATATCCCCTATACTTGTGGGTCATCAATTCACCTTCTGTTATAACTAAACTTGCAACACCACCACATGCTATCATTTCTAATATGTCTCAAGTTATTGATGATGCTACTTCTACTCTGAATGATGCTTATGATGATGCTAGTACCTTGCTTGATAATGATGATGTGCCACTTGGTGATTTTTTTGATGCACAAATTGCTAGAGTAATACAACATGGTGTTGTTGAATCTGATGATGAGCTTGAAACTGAAACTCCTGAAACACCTGCTAGAACTAGCCTTCCTAGATATGAATTGCCTAAGGTACCGGAAGGTTATGTTATGAATGAAGAGACAACTAGAGATATTATTGCTTGTAAGGATAGCGATGATCTAGGGAAATTACTATGCAAGTATAAAGAAAAATCTCTGAATGCTAGAATGAAATGTGATCCTAAGTTTGCTACTTCACCTATCTTTATTGATGATAAGGATTATGAATTCTCTATCATCCCAGAGTTAATTACTTTGGTTGAATCTGATCCTTTCCATGGTTATGAAACTGAAACTGTTGTGGCACATCTTACTAAGTTGAATGACATAGCCACCGTTTTTACT
Source organism: Triticum urartu (assembly GCF_003073215.2). Classification (NCBI taxonomy): domain Eukaryota; kingdom Viridiplantae; phylum Streptophyta; class Magnoliopsida; order Poales; family Poaceae; genus Triticum; species Triticum urartu. The sequence continues at coordinate 83,618,898 of NC_053023.1, forward strand.
CATGATGAGAAGACTCGCTATTACTTTATTCTCAAATTATTTCCGTTCTCATTAAAGGGTGATGCTAAAGCTTGGTACAGTAATTTTGCTCCTGGTTGTGTGCGTAGTCCCCAGGATATGATTAATTACTTCTCTGAAAAATATTTCCCCGCTGATAAGAAACAAGCTGCCTTACAGGAAATATTTAACTTTGTGCAAACTAAAGAAGAGAGTCTCCCACAAGCTTGGGGGAGGCTTTGCCAGTTACTTAATGCTTTGCCTGATCATCATCTTAAGAAAAATGAAATACTTGATATATTCTATAATGGACTAGCCGATGCATCTAGGGACTTCCTAGATAGTTGTGCTGGTTGTGTTTTCAGGGAACGAACTGTTGGGCAAGCTGAAGAATTATTGAATAGCATATTGAAAAATTATTATGATTGGAATCTTCCTGAACCACCGGCTAAACTCATTCAGAAGAAGAGGGGTATATTATATCTCAGTCCTGAAGATATGCAAGAGGCAAAGAAATCTATGAAGGAAAAAGGTATTAAAGCTGAGGATGTTAAAAATTTACCTCCTATTGAAGAAATACACAGGCTTAACACACCACCAATGCCTAAGGTGGTAGAGGTAAATTCTCTAATGAAGTTCAAAGATAATGACAATCCTCACAATATGCATCCTAGTCAATGCCTTTATGAGTTTGAAATGCAAATGTTATGGAACAATTGAAATATAATTCTGTTATGATTGCTTTCTTGAGTGACTTGTTATTTAGAATATCAAATGATGTTAGAGGTGTTGGAAAACATGCTTCTATGGTACAAACTCGGTTAGAACAAGTTGCTAAATCTCAAAGAGAATTGCTTGATCAAATGAATAATAATAATATGCATGACTTTGCTATTAGAGTTGCAACTAGAGGAGGTAAAATGACTCAGAACCACTTTATCCTGAGGGACACCCTAAAAGAATTGTACAAGATTCACAAAGAGTTAACACTGATGCACCTAGTCCTTCTAGAAAGAAAAAGAAAAAATATAGGACTTTGCACACTTCTAGTGAACCTGAAATAGAGAAACCTCCTGATAATGAAAATGAAACTTCTATCTCAGATGCTGAAACTCAATCTGGCAATGAACACTCACCTAGTGATAATGAAAAAGAAAATGATGAAGTTCATGAATATGCTCAAATAAATAATAAAGAACCAGATAATGATGTTGAGATAGAACCACCTATTGATCTTGATAACCCACAACCTAAGAATAAAAGGTATGATAAAAGAGACTTCATTTCTAGAAAACATGGTAAAGAAAGAGAACAGTGGGTTCAAAAACCTATGCCTTTTCCACCCAAGCCAACTAAAAAGAGAGATGATGAAGAATTTGAACGCTTTGCTGAAATGCTGAGGCCAGTCTTTTTTGTACTCGCTTGACTGATATCTTGAAAACGCCTCCTTATGCAAAGTATATGAAAGATATCATCACAAATAAGAGGAAAATACCGGAAGCTGAAATCTCCACTATGCTTGCTAATTATACTTTTAAAGTTGGAGTACCTAAAAAACTTGGAGATCCGGGAATACCAACTATACCTTGATCTATCAAAAAGAATTATGTGAAAACTGCTTTGTGTGATTTAGGAGCTAGTGTTAGTGTTATGACTTTCTCTTTATATAAAGACTTGATTTGAATAAACTCACACCTACTGAAATATCTTTGCAAATGGCTGACAAATCAACTGCCATACCTATCGGTATCTGTGAGGATGTGCCTGTTGTTGTTGCTAATGTTACTATTTTGACTGACTTTGTTATACTTGAGATGCATGAGGACGACAACATGTCGATTATCCTTGGTAGACCCTTCTTGAATACTTCAGGAGCTGTTATTGATTGCAATAAAAGCAAGGTCACTTTTCATATCAATGGTAATGAGCATACAGTGCACTTTCTGAACAAACAATTCCAAGTGAATGGTATTAATGTTATTGAAAAATCTCCGACAATCACTATTGGAAGTTTTCAAATACCTCTACCTACTGTCAAAAAGAAATATGAAATGCTTATTGTTGGGGACATTCATATCCCCATTGGGGTAACTTAGTGATTTACGGAAGTTCTTCGGTTTCATGCTAATTGAAAGTGGTTGTTAATAAGACTTGATCAACCTTACTAACGATTTTTCAGCGATATGAAGTTGATGAATTTAGTAAGCACTACCTTCTGTCCTTACTTTTTATTTTCTATTTTTATTAGTTAAAAATAAAATAAAATGCCATGTTTTGTCAGTTTTCTGAATTTCTCGTGCAATAAAAAATGACCCAAAAATAAAAGTTCTTAGAATGCTCTGAAAATTTAATACGATTTTTTTTCTGAATTTCTGGTGCAAATAATATGAGAGGGAGGTGCACCAGGTGGGCACAACCCACCTGGGCGCGCCAGGACCCCCAGGCGCGCCTTGGTGGGTTGTGGTCCCCACGTGGGCTCCCTCACTTAACCCTTCATCCCACATCATCACTTACCTCCAGAAAAAAATCCATTGCTCTCTCTCCCGTGTTCTTGCTCTCAAACCTGCGGATTTCGATCTCTTTGCTCTGAGCGCCGTTTCTGAAACTGTTTCGGGGGATTGCTGCTTGGTATGTGACTCCACCATTTGTCCAATTAGTTTTTTTTAGTGGTTTCTATTTTGAATAATTAGCTACTCCTGGTGCTGTTGTAGATGAGCTTGCATGTTGAATTCTTAGAGTTCTAAGTAGTTTGAATGCTTGTTATGGCCTCTATGCATCCCTATGAGTAGTTGCTATAATTTTGTCAAGTTTTGTTGAGAAAAAAAATTGTGGACAAAAAATTTCAGAATTTTTATTCATAGGAAAACCATGAATATCCTTAGGAAGTTTGGCTCTAAGAATAACTCCAAGGGTGTTATTGGGGAGTCATCTGATAGTGATCTCCATCCTCGGAGCTTGGCGGAAGTACGGCCGTGTGAATGGCAGCATACCTCGTTCCTGGAAGAGGCTGTAATCCTTCAAGAGTTTACACAATATGCTGCTAATGCCGACCTCACCGACTTCATCGCAGATGAGTGTGAACAGCATCAAATCCTCACAAACATCTTTGTTCAAAGTTTCACTTTCCTGCCTAGGAATAATCCTCCTGAAGTGAGCTTTGATTTATATGTTGAAAACCATCAGATACCACTTACTAAATTTTGTAACATATGCCTGATCCCTTCTGATGGGAGCTTAGCTGAGCCTAGGCCGGCTGGGTTTGAGGCCTTTTATCGCACTTTGACAGTGGGAGATGAGAGAGGGGTGTCAGCTACCACTACCGTTGGCTTGCATTTTCCTACTGTTCATTACTTTGCACTTTTCATTACAAAATTCTTGCTTGCTAGGGAGAAGGAGGGTGCACTTACTTCACCAGACCTTGATGTTTTACGTCGTGCATTAGAGGGTGACAACACTCATAGCTTGGGAGCTATTGTGGCTCGTCGCCTCCATATTAATAAATCCCAGGGTAAAATACATGGTGGGATTTTTGCTACTCGGTTGGCGGCTCACTTTAATGTGAGATACGCCCTCATGATTACCCTCTGAGCAAGGTTTACCTAGACTGCGCAGCTATGGAACACCATCATTTTCTTGCACGAGATTATCCTAACATTCCTATTCCTTATAACCTGGTTTTTAGCATTGAAACTCGTGATATTATTCCTTTCTCTACACCTTCTTTGTTTGATTCTATTGCCAAAGGTGGATATACGATTATGCCTGCGGACATCATCGCCTACCGGAACGCTCAGGCTGCTGCAGAGGCAGAGGAGGAGCCTCAACAGTGGGATGAGTGGATGCCCGCTCCTCAGCACCCCTACTACCATCCAGACTACTGATCGACTACCAAGTTAGGCCAAAAGCCTAAGCTTGGGGGAGTACGTGTTTCTCACAGACATTACATTCATGCCCACTTATTTTGATTTGTCGATGTTCACACTTTTTCATTGTATCATCCATGCTTAGATTTATTTTCTTGCTTTCTTCTTGTGTGTTTGAAAAACTTAAGAAAAACCAAAAAAAATTTAGCTGTAGTACTTTACTTTCTATGCATGCTTAGTAATAATATTAATAAGAAAACCCAAAAAGATTTCCTTGTTCTTCTTTTGCTTGTTGGGAGCTCTCCCGTGTAAATAGTTTTTCTCGTTTTTGCTTATCCCTTTTATTTCCTTGTTTAAGAAAACCAAAAACTCCAAAAATATTTCAGTGTGTTTCTCTGAATTTCTTTTCTTTTTATTCGAGTTGTACCGAGGAGAGGACCACAATGAAAATGTTGAGTGGCTCTCATATGAATAATTGTTGAACTAATAAAGAGCACATTTTACCTTGTCTTCTCCTGTTGAATAAAATGTTTGCAAATTCCAGCTTAGTCCACAAAACTCTTGCACTATTATTATTTTCATATCGTTCGGTCGTGCAAGTGAAAGGCAATAATGACGATATTCGATGAACTGGCTGTGGCAGAGAGAAACTGGTATGAACTCGACTTGTTCTGTTTGTGTAAATATGTTTAACCTAGTATCCATAATTCAGCCCATTATGATTAAACATGTTTGCAATGACAATTAGAGATTATAGTTTCTCATGCCATGCATAAGTAGCCGGGAGTGGATAATGATTTATCTTGGATATCAACATAGCGTTAAAATGATTGTGATGTAGTATGATGATATGGTATCCTCCTCTAAATGTTCGAGTGGCTTGACTTGGCACATGTTCATGCATGTAGTTGAATAAAAACCAACATAGCCTCTATAATGTTTATGTTCATGGTGCTCATATCCTACTCATACTAGTGTCCAATGTTACTTATGCATAATGCATGTTTATGACCGTTGTTGCTCTCTAGCTGGCGGCTTCTCAAGCTAATTGCTAGCCTTCGCCTGTACTAAGTGGGAACTATGCTTGTACATCAAAAACCTTGAACCTAAAGTTATTCCAAATGAGTCCACAATACCTACCTATATGCGGTATCACCCTGCTATCCTAAGTAAATTTGCATGTGCCATCTCTAAAAATTTCAAATAAATATCCTTTTTGTGCGCGTAGATCGTTCATGGAATGACAGGAGGTGGTCGGTATCTTCCATGCTAAATGGGTTATTCTCAAGTCAAGTGCTTATTCACTTGCCGTCGCACGAAAAAAGGGCGGTAATAGGGATTCCCAGTCCCGAACTCAAAAATGCAAATAATTAAACAAAACTCCCCCAGCACTGTTGTTGGTTTGCATGGCACTCGTTGTTCCGGACAAGCCGTGGAATGTTATTGTTGGTGGAGGGGGAGTAAAAGTTTACTTTTATCGCTTAGGAACCGCCACTATTGTGCTTAGCATGGAAAATATTGATAACTGATGGTTAAGAAGGGTGCATGTCTCAAAATATCATTTATCTTTGTTTTAAAACCTGAGCTCTGGCACCTCTGCAAATTACTGCTTCCCTCTGTGAAGGGACTATCTATTTACTTTTATGTTGTGTCATCACCTTCTAAACCAAGCGCCAGAACCTGAGAGCACAGCTGTCATGACTTATGCATTGTGTGTAGATAATGTTGGGTGCATCATGACTAGATCTTTTCTACCATGAATTACAATGTTTAGTCGCTACTTGGACTTTGGAGGTGCTCTGCATTTATGTTTTGCGGTCTCAGAAAGGGCTAGCGAGATACCACTATTTTCATATTATATCATGGTTGTTTGACAATGTGTTGTCGTTTGAGATATCTTATTATTGCTTGCTAGCTGATTATGTCATTGATATGAATCATTATAATCTTTAAGAGTTACTGTCGGCATGGTTAGTTATAATGTTGGCTGAAAACCTGGGTGTTGATTAAGCTTATTTATGCAAACAAGAGCAAAAGAGTTCGTAAAAGTTTTTTTCTTTTTCACTTTCAGTTTATCAACTGAATTCCTTGAGGACAAGCAAAGGATTAAGCTTGGGGGAGTTGATACGTCTCCAACGTATCCACTTTTCCTCTTGTTTTGGACTATAATTTGCATGATTTGAATGAAACTAACCCCGGACTAACGCTATTTTCAACATAACTACCATGGTCTTGTTTTTGTGCAGAAATAAAAGTTCTTGGAATGGAACGAAACTTCGCGAGGAATTTTTATATAATAAATAAGAATTTCTGGAGCCAAGACCTGTTGGAGAGTGGCACGTGGGTGGGCACAACCCACCAGGGTGCGCCCCCTCTCCTGGCACACCCAGGTGGGTTGTCCCCACCTGGTGGCCTCGCAGACCCTGAAACTGACGCTATAAAATCCTATTTTTCTAGAAAAAATCAGGGAGAAAGAATTATCGTGATCCATGAGACGGAGCCGCCGTCACCTCCTGTTCTTCATCGGGAGGCCAGATCTGGAGTCTATTTGGGGCTCCAGAGAGAGGGATCTTCGTTCTTCATCATCACCAACCCTTCTCCATCGCAAATTCCATGATGTTCCCCACCGGGAGTGAGTAATTCCTTCGTAGGCTCGTTGGTCGGTGAGGAGTTGGATGAGATTCATCATGTAATCGAGTTAGTTTTGTTAGGGCTTGATCCCTAGTATCCACTATGTTCTTAGATTGATGTTGCTATGAATTTTCTATGCTTAATGCTTGTCACTTTGGGCCGGGTGACATGAACTCAGATATGAACCGTTTATGTTATTATCATTATATCCATGTTCTAGATCCGATCTTGCAAGTTATAGTCACCTACTACGTGTTATGATCCGGCAACCCCGGAGTGACAATAGTCGGGACCACTCCCGGTGATGACCGTAGTTTGAGGAGTTCATGTATTCACCATGTGTTAATGCTTTGTTCCGGTTCTCTATTAAAAGGAGGCCTTAATATCCCTTAGTTTTCAATATGGACCCCGCTGCCACGGGAGGGTAGGACAAAAGATGTCATGCAAGTTCTTTCCATAAGCATGTATGACTATTTACGGAATACATGCCTACATTACATTGATGAAGAGCTAGTGCCGTATGGCCCTAGGTTATAACTGTCTCATGATTAATATCATCCAACAAGTCAACGATCTAATGCCTACAAATTTATCTTATATTGTTTCTGCTAAGTTACTACTGCTATCATCATTGTTGCACTTGCTACAAATTACTGTTACCGTTACCATTGCCCCCGTTACTATTATCAAAACTATCAAACTACTTTGCTACTAATTACTTGCTGCAGAATCTCCAGGTGTGGTTGAATTGACAACTCAGCTGCTAATACTTTCAAATATTCTTTGGCTTCCCTTGTGTCGAATCTATAAATTTGGGTTGAATACTCTACCCTCGAAAACTGTTGTGATCCCCTATACTTGTGGGTTATCAATACCTCCAAAGATAGGATCCTTCATACAGTTTAAACTCAACCGTTTAGCAACCATAGTGTCGGTGTCAAAACTGGCGGATCTTGGGTAGGGGGTCCCGAACTGTGCGTCTAAGGTCGATGGTAACAAGAGACAGGGGACACGATGTTTACCCAGGTTCGGGCCCTCTCCATGGAGGCAATACGCTACGTCCTGCTTGATTGATATTGATGAATACGAGTATTACAAGAGTTGATCTACCTCGAGATTGTAATGGCTAAACCCTAGAGGTCTAGCTGGTATGGCTATGATAATGAATCTCCCTCCGGACTAAGTCCTCCGGTTTATATAGACACCGGGAGGATCTAGGGTTACACAAGGTCGGTTACAAAGAAAGGAATCCACATATCTGGTCGCTGATAACCCACAAGTATAGGGGATCGCAACAGCTTTCGAGGGTAGAGTATTCAACCCAAATTTATTGATTCGACACAAGGGAAGCCAAAGAATATTCTCAAGTATTAGCAGCTGAGTTGTCAATTCAACCACACCTGGAAACTTAGTATCTGCAGCAAAGTGTTTAGTAGCAAAGTAATATGATAGTGGTGGTAGCGGCAACAAAAGTAAAGACAGCAAAAGTAATGTTTTTGGTATTTTGTAGTGATTGTAACAGTAGCAGCGGGAAAGTAAATAAGCGTAAACCAGTATATGGAAAACTCGTAGGCACCGGATCAGTGATGGATAATTATGCCGGATGCGGTTCATCATGTAACAGTCATAACATAGGGTGACACAGAACTAGCTCCAATTCATCAATGTAATGTAGGCATGTATTCCGTATATAGTCATACGTGCTTATGGAAAAGAACTTGCATGACATCTTTTGTCCTACCCTCCCGTGGCAACGGGGTCCTGTTGGAAACTAAGGGATATTAAGGCCTCCTTTTAATAGAGAACCGGAACAAAGCATTAGCACATAGTGAATACATGAACTCAAATTATGGTCATCACCGGGAGTGGTCCCGATTATTGTCACTTTGGGGTTGCCGGCTTGCAAGATAGGATCAATAACTCACATATATTCATGAAAACATAATAGGTTCAGATCTGAAATCATGGCACTCGGGCCCTAGTGACAAGCATTAAGCATAGCAAAGTCATAGCAACAGCAATATCAGAACATAATGGATACTAGGGATCAAACCCTAACAAAACTAACTCGATTACATGATAAATCTCATCCAACCCATCACCGTCCAGCAAGCCTACGATGGAATTACTCACGCACGGTGGTGAGCATCATGAAATTGGTGATGGAGGATGATTGATGATGACGACGGCGACGAATCCCCCTCTCCGGAGCCCCGAACGGACTCCAGATCAGCCCTCCCAAGAGGTTTTAGGGCTTGGCGGCAGCTCCGTATCGTAAAACGCGATGATTTCTTCTCCTCTATTTTTCTCTCTCCGAAAGCAAATATATAGAGTTGGAGTTGGCGTCAGAGGGCATCCAGGGGGCCCATGAGGTAGGGGGCGTGCCCTAGGGGGGGCGCCTCCCACCCTCGTGAACAGGGTGTGGGCCCCCTGGTCTTCATCTTTGGCGAGGATTTTTTATTATTTTTTCTAAGATGTTCCGTGGAGTTTCAGGTCATTCCGAGAATATTTTTTTTCTGCACATAAAACAACATCATGGCAATTCTGCTGAAAACAACGTCAGTCCGGGTTAGTTCCATTCAAATCATACAAGTTATAGTCCAAAACAAGGGTAAAAGTGTTTGGAAAAGTAGATACGACAGAGACGTATCAACTCCCCCAAGCTTAAACCCTTGCTTGTCCTCCAGCAATTCAGTTGACAAACTGAAAGAAAGAAGGAAAAACTTTTACAAACTCTGTTTGATCTTGTTGTTGTAACTATGTCAAGCCAGTATTCAAGTTTTCAGCATAGATCATAACTAACCACATTTGCAATAATTCTCAGATCTCATAATTACTCATATCAATAGCATAATCAACTAGCAAGTCATAATAATAAATCTCGGATGACAACACTTTCTCAAAACAATCATAATATGATATAACTAGAAGGTATCTCGCTAGCCCTTTCTGAGACCGCAAAACATAAATGCAGAGCACCCTTAAAGATCAAGGACTGACTAGACATTGTAATTCATGGTAAAAGAGATCCAATCATAGTCATACCCAATATAAATTAACAGTGATGAATGCAAATGACAGCTGTGCTCTCCAGCTAGTGCTTTTTAATAAGAGGGTGATGACTCAACATAAAAGTAAATGGATAGGCCCTTCGCAGAGGGAAGCAGGGATTTGTAGAGGTGCCAGAGCTCGGTTTTGCAATAGAGATAAATTGTATTTTGAGTGGTATACTTTCATTGTCAATGTAACAACTAAGAGATGGCGGTATCTTCCATGCTAAACACATTATAGGCGGTTCCCAAACAGAATGGTAAAGTTTATACTCCCCCTCCACCAACAAGAATCAATCCATGGCTTGCTCGAAACAACGAGTGCCTCCAACATACATCAGGTCCCAGGGGGAGTTTTGTTTGCAATTAATTTTGATTTAGTTTGCATAAAGCATGGGATTGGGCATTCCGGTGACCAGCCATTTTCTCGTGAGTGAGGAGCGGAGTCCACTCCTCTTGAGAATAACCCGCCTAACACGGAAGATAAGGACAACCTTGGTTGATACATGAGCTATTCGAGCATACAAAACATAATGTTTATTTGAAGGTTTAGAGTTTGGCACATACAAATTTACTTGGAACGGCAGGTAGATACCGCATATAGGAAGGTATAGTGGACTCATCTGGAATAACTTTGGGGTTTAAGGGATTGGATGCACAAGCAGTATTCCCGCTTAGTACAGGTGAAGGCTAGCAAAATACTGGGAAGAGACCAACTAGAGAGCGACAATAGCCATGTACATGCATTAAAATTAATAAACATTGGATGCAAGCATGAGTAGGATATAATCCACCATGAACATAAATATCGTGAAGGCTATGTTGATTTGTTTCAACTACATGCGTGAACATGTGCCAAAGTCACTTAAATCATTCAAAGGAGGATACCACCCCATCATACCACATCATAACCATCTCAATAGCATGTTGGCACACAAGGTAAATCATTATAACTCATAGCTAATCAAGCATGGCACAAGTAACTATGATCTCTAATTGTCATTGCAAACATGTTTATTCATAATAAGCTGAATCAAGAACGCAGGACTCATCATATTTACAAAAACAAAAGAGGTCGAGTCCATACCAGCTTTTCTCATCTCAGTCAGTCCATCATATATCATCATAATTGCCTTTCACTTGCACGACCGAGCGGTGTGAATAATAATAAGAGTGTACGTGCATTGGACTAAGTTGGAATCTGCGAGCATTCAATAAACAGGAGAAGACAAGGCAATATGGGCTCTTGGTTAAATCAACAATAATGCATATACGAGCCACTTCAACAATTTAATTAAGGTCTTCTCCTACTGACCCCAAAGAAAAGAAAAGAAATAAAACTATTTACACGGGAAAGCTCCCAACAAGCAAAAAGAAGAACGGGAAATATTTTTGGGTTTTCTTTTTAATTATTACTACTACAGCAGAAAAAATAAACTACCACTAATTTTTTTGGTTTTTCTTAAGGTTTAACAAACACACAAGAAGAAAGCAGGAAAAAGAAAATAAACTAGCATGGATATTACAGTGAAAGAGTATGAGCATCGACATCTAGTAATGAGTGTGTGTGAACATAAATGGAATGTCGGTGAGAAATACGTACTCCCCCAAGCTTAGGCTTTTGGCCTAAGTTGGTCTATTGCCACGGCTGGCCTGGCTGATATCCATAATAATAGTTGTTGGGGTCGTACTGTGATAAGGAAGAAGAAGACTCCGATTGCCACTGGCTGGCAATCATCTCCGGATCCCACTGATAGTTAGACTGCTGTGAAGGATCAAATTATGGTTCCGGTTCTGGCTCCTCGGCTGGTGCAGGGTTCCGGTAGGCGTGAATAGCCGTTAATGGAACAAGGTACGTGCCTACAGTCAAATCAAACAAAGAAGGAGTAGGCAGGATAATAGTCTCAGGATGATGTTTGTTAAAGAACAATTGATATTTAAGCTCTCCTGCCCTATTCTTAACAATAAAATCATGTGCCACCATACTTTTATGATCTAGATAAACACATGGTAGCACCTTTTCTTCCTTCTCAGCATGCCTAATAGGTATGTTAAAATGTATGGCTAGGCGTGTAGCATAGATGCCTCCAAAGATGGGGCCTTTGGTAACTTAACCATCTAGCAATAATAAAGCCCATACTAAAAGTGTTATCACTGTATAAACCGTGGAGCAGAATAATTATATCAGGGATACTAAGGTTTCCATAGTTTCTGCGTCCAATTAAACAACGACTAGCAAATAATGCAAAGTAACGTAAAACAGGAAAATGTATGCTAGTGATTCGTGCATCGGAAACCTTCCTAGTTTCTCCTACAGTGATAGTATCAATAAACCCAACCACATCATCATGATGTGGTTCTTCTGTCTTGCCCTCAAAAGGGACTAAACAAATCCGACAAAAATCATAAAGTGACATCTCCTTATGCTCATCATATAAATGAAACTCCACCATAGGTGGTGAGTTCCTAGAATGAAAATGAAAATTTTGCACAAAAGTATTTGTGAGTAAGAGATACTGATCGCATAGGTCGTGGAGGAAAGCGGTGAGGCCTGCATTGTGAGCCAATTCATGAAAATCTTCATAGATACTGGCTGCTCTCAAGAAATCATCAGAAGGCCATTCACACGCCCGAATCTCCGCGGTGCACGGCAAATTATACTTAGGCTTCGGTGCCTTTTCCTTCGAGCTTTGGCTCGATGAGCCCCTCAAAAATCTCCTCATTATTTTTCTGAAATAATCTAAAATTCTTAGTAACTTCAAACAAAAGTGAACCAACTTCAATAAAACTGATAACAACTACTCCTACAAGTGCCTAGAACCTATATCAAGCATTAGAACTGCTTGGAACCATATAAATTTGACATGCAAGCTCAAGAACATGGTCACCTATGCAGCACAAATTTGCAAAGAATAAAGCACTAGAACAAAAACTAATTGGACCAATGGAGGAGTCACATACCAAGGAAAAATCTCCCCAAGCAGTTTTGCGAGAGGTGCTTTGAGCAAGGAGATCGAAAATCACAGCAAAAAGTGGCTGGAACTCGTGCTTGAGTTGGTTTTTCGGGTTTGTGTGAGATAGAGGAAGAAGATGGGTGCTGGGATAAGTGGAGGAGGGCCACCGTGGGCCCACGAGGCAAGGGGCACGCCCTAGAGGGGGGGCACCCACCACCCTCGTGGCCAGGTGGCAGCTCCTCCCGCGATAATTTTTGCACAGTAAATCCTCAAATATTCCCAAAAAAATAATATTAAATTGGCATGGCATTATGAGGAATTTTATTTTCGGGATATTTTTATATTGCACGGATAAGTCAGGAAACAGACAGAAAAATACTATTTTTACTTTATTTCTACTAATTAACAGAAAATATAGATAGGGTACAGAAGGTTGTGCTTCTAGTTTCATCCATCTCATGCTCATCAAAAAGAATCCACTAACAAGGTTGATCAAGTCTTGTTAACAAACTCATTCCGATAATCATGAAACCAGAGAAATTTCGAATAACACTAAGTTACCTCAACGGGGATATGCACATCCCCAATAATAAGTATATCATATTTCTTTTTGACAGTAGGAAGAGGAAATTCAAAACCTCCAATTATAATCTATGGAATTTTTCTAATGGAGTTGATACTATGAACTTGAGGTTGTTTCCTTGGGAAGTGTACCGTATGCTCATTACCATTAACATGAAAAGTGACATTGCCTTTGTTGCAATCAATAACAGCCCCTGCAGTATTAAGAAAAGGACTTCCAAGAATAATAGACATACTATCATCCTCGGGAATATCAAGAATAACAAAGTCCGTTAAAATAGTAACGTTTGCAACCACAACAGGCACATCCTCACAGATACCGATAGGTATAGCAGTTGATTTATCAGCCATTTGCAAAGATATTTCAGTAGGTGTCAGCTTATTCAAGTCAAGTCTACGATATAAAGAGAGAGGCATAACACTAACACCGGCTCCAAGATCACATAAAGCAGTTTTAATATAATTTCTTTTAATGGAGCAAGGTATAGTAGGTACTCCGGGATCTCCAAGTTTCTTTGGTATTCAACCCTTAAAAGTATAATTAGCAAGCATGGTGGAAATCTCAGCTTCCCGTATCTTTCTTTTATTAGTAATGATATCCTTCATATATTTAGCATAAGGATTTGTTTTGAGCACATCAGTTAATCGCATACGCAAAAAGATAGGCCTAATCATTTCAGCAAAGCGCTCAAAATCCTCATCATCCTTTTTCTTGGATGGTTTTGGAGGAAAGGGCATGGGTTTCTGAACCCAAGGTTCCCTTTCTTTACCATGTTTCCTAGCAACAAAGTCTCTTTTATCATAATGTTGATTCTTTGATTGTGGGTTATCAAGATCAACATCAGGTTCAATTTCTACATCATTATCATTACTAGGTTGAGCATCATCATGAACATCACCATTAATATTTTCATTAGGTTCATGTTCATTACCAGATTGTGTTTCAGCATCAGACATAGAGATATCATTTGGATTATCAGGGGGTTCAGCAATAGGTTCACTATAAGTTTGCATAGTTCTATCATTTTTCTTTTTCTTCTTTTTAAAAGAACTAGGAACATCAATATTATTTCTTTGAGAATCTTTCTTGATTCTCTTAGGGTGGCCTTCATGATACAAAGGTTCCTGAGTCATTCTACCAGTTCTAGTAGCCACTCTAACAGCATAATCATTTTTTCTTACTATTCATTTCATCAAGAACTTCTTTTTGAGCCTTAAGTACTTGTTCTACTTGAGTGGTAACCATAGAAGCATGTTTGCTAACAAGTTTAAGTTCACCTTTAATATTAGCCATATAATCACCCAAGCATCTAATCATATAAGCATTTTCTTTTAATTGTCTACCAAAATAAGCATTGAAGTCGTCTTGCTTAAACATAAAGTTATCAAACTCATCCAAGCACTGACTAGCAATTTTAGTAGGAGGAACTTCAGCTTTATCATATCTATAGAGAGAATTTACCTTTACTACCTATGTCGGGATATCGGGATCAGGAGGTTCTTCAATAAATAAAGAATTGAGATCATATGTTTCTTCAACAGGCGGTATATCAAGACCATGTATTTCTTCAACAGGAGGTAAATTCTTAACACCTTCAGCTTTAATACCTTTTTCTTTCATATATTTCTTTGCCTCTTGCATATCCTCGGGACTGAGGAATAAAACACCTCTCTTCTTTGGAGTTGGTTTAAGAATAGGCTCAGTAATTGATGCAGGAGCTGACTCAGGAGGTGGCTGTGGGGACCCCGACTCATAAGTCGTGATCACCGAATGCACGTGTACAGTGATCCCAGAGATCAATGCTCACTGAACACACAGAAGCTGAACAACAAGAGTCTTACATCCATACATACCGTATTACACAAGTAGGACCATTATGGTCAAGTCTTGAGTATAACATCGCAGCGGAAATCTTCATCGATAACTTGGACCCATGCCATCTGCCTTAACCCTACAGGCATTCTGACTGGGAAGCGTCCTAGCTCGCATGTTCGTCACCGAGGTACTCTTCTTCATATCATGTTCTTTCATGCCTGGCCAATAAAATAACCAGTGGCAAGCCAATGAGTACTTTGAATGTACTCGCAAGCAATCCATGTTTTGGTTCAAGATACAACAATGCATGATATAGGTAATTTTTTTTGCAGAAAGCTAGTTTTTGAGTGCAATGACATGTTCAACAACTCGTAAGACATGCATCAGGAGAATTCAAGTAACCAAGAGGACATGTTACAGATATCAACACAAAGGGAGTGGGCTCCAACCCAACTCATCCATGTCAAGTCCTTTGACTTGACCCAAGTAGTTCTTCCCACACACACTGGTTTGTAAACAAGTGGACGTAGCCCAAGAGCGGTTACCCAACTGTCCTTGACCGTGGACATGGCTATTCAAATAGTTTTACACTCTGCAGAGGTTGCACACTTTACCCACAAGATCCGGGGAACTTCCGTGTCATCCACGACCCGCGGTACCTCAAGTACCCGGGGTAAGCACCCGATCACTATCTTTCCCTAGACGACACTAACAAGGAGTCCACTCGTTGTTCCGTATCCTCCCGATGTACATCATACGAGACTCACTCGAGATCATAACATCCGAGAGGGGACACAACGGTGTATCCGGTGCCCGGTGAAAACAGTCATGGCCGCCCTACCTGGCACGACCCCATCCCGAGAGAGCGCACCAACAACTCTCCCGTCACTAGTAATGCGGGCTCCAAGCTAGTATCGGCCTAGGTAATCAATAATGCCCTTTCCCATACAAGGGTAGAGTGGTTGCGCATGTAAGGTTGGAATAACGGTCGCAACTTAAACCAATCCGTTTTAAAAAAAACAACACACACATTTGCCTCGATACGCCACTTCGTCATCAAGTGGTTACCCAACTCATTATCTCCCCTGGGCATAAGTGGCACCCGATGGGGGTTTTCGAAAAGTCTTTTGAAAATACTTTGTCTCCATCACCATGCATATTCCCATCCCTTTTGCGTAGCACTACTTAGCATCCTATCTACTCCCACCGGCATAACCCTCATAAGGACATAGGGTCATGCACAATGCAAGTATCAACGAGGAAGTAACAGAGGCAACCCATCAAAGTGGTTACCATCTCATCATGATTCCGATGCAACACTAATAAAGTGCTATATGACATGCATAAAAAGGGTTTCATAAATATGGTCAAAGGGCTGCTTGCCTGTTTTAACAAAGTCTATGAGGTCTGCAAATATTTCTGGTCCAACTCCAAGCATTTTGTCTACTTCATCAACTATCGTCGAAAGCAACCATAATAAGCAACACAACAAGGCAAGAAATTAAAGTGCTCTAAAAAATATTGATTTGACTTTTCTAGGACATCTCTGGTTATATGAAAATTAACCAGAGTGGTTTCATTGGAATTGGGTTAGTGGATATTTCTAAACATTTGGATATGATGGAATCAAGGGGTTTATGGATTTGCAAGAGGTGTATAGAAATATTATTTTGAAAAATGAGCAAGGATACACATTTAACAAGGCATTATTTTAGAAGCATCCAGGAGTTGGTTTCACTGGATGTGGAGTTCAAATGATTTCTCTATGAATTGCAAAGTTGGCTATATATGAAGGAATAGACCACTATTTGAGGTGATACACAAAGTATTAGTAAAAATGTTCAAAAACTAAGTTTTG
Organism: Triticum urartu; assembly: GCF_003073215.2. NCBI lineage: Eukaryota > Viridiplantae > Streptophyta > Magnoliopsida > Poales > Poaceae > Triticum > Triticum urartu. The sequence continues at coordinate 83,635,649 of NC_053023.1, forward strand.
AACTTATAGACATCTAGGATTTTGAATCGTGGAATTTGGATCAAAAATGGGCTCTCTGTGATTTTCTAAAGTTTATCACAGAAATGGAAAAATAGGATTTGCTAATTATTTGTGAAAGAAATATTTCTGTAAAAATGCGCAAGTAGCACCATGAGATAGGGAATGAATTTAGAAACTACTAGAAATTTGAATCATCCAATTTGGACACGGTTTGACTTGTTTAGAGATTTTTGAAGTTCACTAGATAAAGAAAATGAGAAAAAGGGTTTTATACCTAATCTCACGCGCTGAGCGTAATTTAGCCGGGCAGTGCACTGGGCCTGGCCCAGCTCCTCGCGGACACCCGATGGGAGGCCACGCCTAAGGCGTATTCCCCGGTGACGCTTTCGCCGAAGGGAAGCGTAGAACGGCTGGCCCGTCTCCACTTAAATGACGTGGCCGGCCGGCGGGGTCACTGACCTGCGGGGCCCACCCGCAGGGTCTTCTTCCTCCTCCCGCGCTCGCGACAGGAGGGGATCGAGCCCTGTCTGCGCGCCGGCCGTCGCCTTCCCCCGGTGACACAGGCCACCCCTGGCCAAGCTGCGGCCACCGGAGGGGTCGCCAGGGAGCGGCGCATCAAGGGCTCCCCGGGGATGGCAGGGAGGGTGGCCGAGGCGCGGCGGGCACTGGCCAAGGCGGGCGGACACCCAGGCGATGATGGGCAGGGGCACAGTGCCCCGGCGGTCAGGGAGATGGGGGGAAAAGGGTCGCCGGACCCTGGATGCTTTCCTGGTGAGGAGAGGAGGAGGGGAGAAGCCCGCCCTTGCCCGAATCGGAGTGGAGGCCGGCGGCGGCACTCCGGCCATGGAAGGTGCTGGAGGGCGGGAGGGGGGAGAAGGAGGATGTCTGGGAGGTGCACGGGAGAGAGGGGGACCCAACCGAGGCGGTGCACCATGGGCAGCGTCCATGGACGTGCTCGGGTGAGCTCATGGGAGGATAAGGAGGGCGAGGGAGGAGGGGCCCGACAGTGTTGCGTGTCGTGGATGCCGAGGCGGCCTCGGGGGACACGATTCCGGCGCCCAAGGTCGACGGGAGGCCTTGGAATGGGCGTGCTACAGTGCCGGAGAGCACTGTAGCATGCTCCAGAGAGCGAGCTCTGCACGCCATGGCATTGTTTATGTGCTAGGGGCGTGTCCACTAGTGTCTGGGCTTTGTGGGGTGAGTAAACAAAGGGGAGGTGGCCTTGGATGCCCTGGTGAACCACTAGGAGAGGAGAGAGGTAGAAGAAGAGGGAGAGAGGGGCTGTCCAGGGAGGTAAATGGGAGTATTTTACCCCTCAACCATTGAGCAATGGCCAGGGGAGAGTTACTGGAGGTAGGAGAAGACTAGGAGGGGTTGTGGTAAAAAGATAGGGTCATGGAGATTAGTGGAAGTGGTCAAAAAGGTGGTTTTGGAAATTTTGCAGAAGGTGTTTGTTGTAGGTTTGGGCAAGTAAATTAACTCCACTTGACATGAGAATTAACAGGATCAAGTGTCACACATAATTGAGGTTGACCACCAAGTTTGAGTCCATTTTAAGAAAGTTGCCAATGCAACTTTTGTAAACCCTAGAAATCAGCAGAACTGGCTTTACCAAGATTTAGTCATGCAAATCTATTCTCCTTGATGCACCACTTGGTGTAGTGTCATCATTTGAGGATTTGAACATGTCCACAAAAAATCAGATCAAAAGGACACACTTGGCAATGTAGAGTTGTTCAATTTTGGTTCTGGACAGAAAGGGTTTTGGGGTACTTTGATCAAGATAACATTCTCTCCAACTTGTGCCATTTTGTCTAGGGCAGATTATTACACCATTTGAGCATGTGCACCAAGTTTGAGAGCATTTGGACATGTTTGACAGTGCAAAAATGTTCAAACTTGAAAAAGGACAGAAGTGGTTTTGAGAGGGTTTCAAGGGGTCATACTATTCTCCATGACATGGTACTTGGCAAGATCATCAAAAATGTCATATGTGACATGTTAGAATTTTCTTGGATTTTTATGAAAATATTTCCTGTAGAAATATTTCAAATCCTTGAAATGAGCAGAAGTGGTTTTTGGAGGTTTTGTCCAATATTTTGATCATGACCATGTGTTGAAACTCATATATATGGAAAATATATGTCCATTGAGTTTCCCTAATTTTTCTCAAATTTTTTTAAAGCTTTAAAAATAATTTTAACCTATTAAAGACCATTTTTGGCCTTAAGAAAAAGCCTTTAAATCAAATAGGAAAATAACTTTTAAAATTATATTTTTGTGGTTTCTGGGTATCCTATATCTAATAGGAGAAACATATTTTTGGAAAGATTTTTACTACCCTGAAGTAAGTACTTGCAGTACAAATATTAATTCAGGGGTTTTTGGAAAACTAATTTTTGAAAATACTTTTTGGCCAAATTATTTTTGTAAGAAAATACTATATTGCTCTATACACATGGCATGATCATTGGTTCAAGAGTTTGGAGCAAGGAGATGAAGTATAGGAGTTGGAGGATTTATTTGATTTTTAGAGCACTTGCAAACAACAGACAAAATCCAAACAAGGCAAGGTCCAAAACACTCAAAAGTTTTTGTCAAACCACAATTTATCATGATTTATTAGCTTAAGTGTTGTGGCATGAAAATTAGGGTGTGACAGACCTACCCCCCTTACAAGAATCTCGTCCCGGAGATTCCTAGACTAGGCGCGGAAAGGAATACGGAAACTTGGATTTGGGGTAGTCTTCACGTCCTCATACTGCTTCTGCTTCCGTTTGGTGCTCCATTGAACCTTGAAGTACTCGATGGCATGGCTTCGTGTTTGTCGTCCTGCTTGATCCAGATTGCAATTGGGGTCTCTCGCGTAGGTCATATTGGGCTGGAGGTCGATGGCTCGTGGTCGATGTCCTTGTAGAGACCGGGCTAGTTAGGAAGTTGGAAACGTTTCCGGAGTGGTGTCGTGTGGAAAAACGTTGTGCACAGTGGGTGACTCAGGTGATAACTCTAGCTGGTAGCCGTCTATTCTCCCCTTTGACATGGAAATGCTTGGTTCCTTTGAGAGAAGTGGTTTGCAGATATGCCTGGTCTTTGATGCGGAGGTATACTTCTTGAAGATGGTGGTTGGTGTAGTTCTTCCTCCTAGACATGAAGATCTTCAGATGTTCCTTGACCAGCTCAACGATTCTTCTTCCGTCTTCGGGTAGACAAGTATGTCATCAAGGAAAGATGACAACTAACTTGTCCAAGCACTCCATGAAGTCTATGGGGTACGTATAGTGGGCTGAGGCATTGGTGATGGACGCGGTTGAGCATTGGCCAAGGTCTTATCGATCTAGAGCCAAAGCCCAAGGTCAGGATCCGACCATGTTGTGGCTTGGTAGGGCGTAAGGGTTTCAACGATTCTAGTGTGCGAGTGAATGTTTATCATACCATCCTTGAGCACTGTTTCTGAGATAACAATCGTTCTATCTAGTCTTCCAAACAATCACATCATGTTACTGAAAGAATCATCCTGTATAGGTCAACTCCAATCATCACTCATGTTATTCATATCCTCACGACTCCCCGAGGGGAGGTCTAACAAAATCATATACATGTCGACTATCCCCAAACTCATATGTATGCTACCCCTAAAAATCCATGGGTAGAGCATATAAGCTTCTAAGCTTGAATTTAATCACCACAATCCAAGTGCTCAGTCTATTGATCCAAGGTCCATGATAAAGCATCTCTATCCTAAGGAAACACGTCGTAAGCCACTCCAAGATCTTGTTTCCTTCCTATGAATCAACTCCAATAGCCCATTAACTTCCATTAATCACTACATAATCCATTAATTCTACAAATCAAATGTCTATGGTGTCTCACACGAATCTTCTAATGTCCTATAGTCCCCAAATACTTGAAAGGGCTGTCTTTACCATAGTAAGTCCACCAATTTCCATTATCATGGTCAAGTAAACTCCAAGGTCAAGCTTATATCAACTCCGACAATTAATCCAATCTCCTAGTTTATTGTCCTCCAAGAAACATGGTATCATGATCGAGATCATCAGTCTAAATCCAATTTACTCCGAACCATGTAGAATTACTCTGCATCCATACTCCACTAGGATAACGTATTGAATCCAAATCTCATGTCCAACGAGAATTCCTATCTATTCCCCCAAGTCATTGATACAAACTCATCAAGTCATTTGTCCTCTATTCCTATATCCACAAACTGGTCTTCCCTATGGCATCGTCAGTTCTGGTGCTATATTAGGATGATAATGTGCTCGTTCACTATGTCCACTAGTTCCATAATGAACCCAGTGCTGTGCAAGGTTTATAGAGGCGTAACTGGTTCTCTTGCAATTCTATGGGTTAAGCACATGGTTAAGGACTCGAGCTGGGGTATCTCGTGAAGTCTCGAAGGGTCTAAGAATGGGTTTCTAGTCTGGGGGTTAAACATGACTCTACGGGGTTTTACTTGGTCGAGGAGGCTGTAGAAAAGTTCTTCAGTGCTAGTTGGTTGCCAAAGTAGACTCCTTGGTGCATCTTGTCTTGCTAGTCTTCAGTTGAGGAGAGATATGAGAGGGATAAGTAGCATAAAGGGGGATGCCTAAAGGGGGGTTCTATAGTGCAGGTGCAAACAACGGGTGGTAAAAAGGGCCAAACAAAAGAAACAAGGTAAGGAAGGTGATATAGTTGCATACTTGTTGCCTATGGCAAAAGTGCGACCTATATCAAAACACAAACAAATGAAAACAAGCAACACACAATCATGGTTCTATTCGAACCATCATACGGACTCGACTGCGCATAGGGGGTACACGACTCATCCTACCCTAGGGGTTCTCGGACTCAGTAATCGTGCCTTGAGCCTCATGCAGTCTTTTGAGTTTCCCTCAGGTGTTGCTACGTCTCTTGTAGTTGTTCGATGAAACGATCCAGGTTGAGCCTGAAGATTCTTCAACAACTTCTTGCTTGTTGAAGTGATGGGGTGAAGGTGGCTCCTCGTAGCATGCATTGACTCGGTCTTCTATTGTCTTCTTATTCATGACGATCCTGTTTTGTCTTCTAAGGCGTCGATGGTACCAGGTAGGTAATCCTTTATGCAATGACATTAACAAGGCATAGTAGAGGTCCAACATGTCGGTTACGTTGATGACAACATCGACACCAAGAGCGGGGGATGAAGAGAACCGTTTTCTTGCTCACTATAGTGAGGCGGACCAAATGGCGAGGTTCTCATCCACCGGTGGTTGCCGATACAACAACGGTAGTGATAGGGTTACTCTATTAGCGATGTATATCATGATCTTGCATATCATATGCCGTGATCATCATAGGCTAACGTTGCATCATCCTGGGCAAATTCAAAGGTGTCACCGCCCTCTGGGTCTTCATGTCCTCATTCTTCAAAGGCGTATCTTCTGTTGGCATCGTCTTGCTGTGGTGTTGCCAATCTTGTGTTCAGAAGAGGTGGGTGAGTGTTTGGCAAGATGTAATCCTTCTAGGCTACCCACGAGGATTACAAGGAATCCCGTGGTCAGGGGCTTGAGGGTGCTAGCGACCGTTTGCAATAGTTTTGAAGGGAAGAGATCGATAGGGAAAGTATACCTTAGTTTTCGAAAAAAACCGAGAAGGGAAGAGAAGTAAAGATAGTTTTGAAAACTAGTAATAGTTTTGGAAATAGTTTTACCCTAACTAACGACCATGCTAACTAAGGCTTCCTACAGTCAGGATGGCTCTGATACCAGCTCTGTGGGGACCCCGATTCATAAGTCGTGATCACCGAATGCACGTGTACAGTGATCCCAGAGATCAATGCTCACTGAACACACAGAAGCTGAATAACAAGAGTCTTACATCCATACATACCGTATTACACAAGTAGGACCATTATGGTCAAGTCTTGAGTATAACATTGCAGCGGAAATCTTCGTCGATAACTTGGACCCATGCCATCTGCCTTAACCCTACAGGCATTCTGAATGGGAAGCGTCCTAGCTCGCATGTTCGTCACCGAGGTAGTCTTCTTCATATCATGTTCTTTCATGCCTGGCCAATAAAATAACCAGTGGCAAGCCAATGAGTACTTTGAATGTACTCGCAAGCAATCCATGTTTTGGTTCAAGATACAACAATGCATGATATAGGTAAAATTTTTTTGCGGAAAGCTAGTTTTTGAGTGCAATGACATGTTCAACAACTCGTAAGACATGCATCAGGAGAATTGAAGTAACCAAGAGGACAGGTTAACGATATCAACACAAAGGGAGTGGGCTCCAACCCAACTCATCCATGGCAAGTCCTTTGACTTGACCCAAGTAGTTCTTCCCACACACACTGGTTTGTAAACAAGTGGACGTAGCCCAAGAGCGGTTACCCAACTGTCCTTGACCGTGGACACGGCTATTCGAATAGTTTTACACTCTGCAGAGGTTGCACACTTTACCCACAAGATCCGGGGAACTTCCGTGTCATCCACGACCCGCGGTACCTCAAGTACCCGGGGTAAGCACCCGATCACTATCTTTCCCTAGACGACACTAACAAGGAGTCCACTCGTTGTTCCGTATCCTCCCGATGTACATCATACGAGACTCACTCGAGATCGTAACATTCGAGAGGGGACACAACGGTGTATCCAGTGCCCTGTGAAAACAGTCATGGCCGCCCTACCTGGCACGACCCCGCCCCGAGAGAGCGCACCAACAACTCTCCCGTCACTAGTAATGCGGGCTCCAAGCTAGTATCGGCCTAGGTAATCAATAATGCCCTTTCCCATACAAGGGTAGAGTGGTTGCGCATGTAAGGTTGGAATAATGGTCGCAACTTAAACCAATCCCTTTTGAAAAAAAACACACATTTGCCTCGGTACACCACTTCGTCATCAAGTGGTTACCCAACTCATCATCTCCCCCGGGCATAAGTGGCACCCGATGGGTTTTTTCGAAAAGTCTTTTGAAAATACTTTGTCTCCATCACCATGCATATTCCCATCCCTTTTGCGTAGCACTACTTAGCATCATATCTACTCCCACCGGCATAACCCTCATAAGGAGGTAGGGTCATGCACAATGCAAGTATCAACAAGGAAGTAACAGAGGCAACCCATCAAAGTGGTTACCATCTCATCATGATTCCGATGCAACACTAATAAAGTGCTATATGACATGCATAAAAAGGGTTTCATAAATATGGTCAAAGGGCTGCTTGCCTATTTTAACAAAGTCTTCGAGGTCTTCAAATATCTCTGGTCCAACTCCAAGCATTTCGTCTACTTCGTCAACTATCATCGAAAGCAACCATAATAAGCAACACAACAAGGCAAGAAATGAAAGTGCTCTAAAAATATTGATTTGACTTTTCTAGGACATCTCTGCTTATATGAAAATTAACCAGAGTGGTTTCATTGGAATTGGGTCAGTGGATATTTCTAAACATTTGGATATGATGGAATCAAGGGGTTTATGGATTTGCAAGAGGTGTACAGAAATATTATTTTGAAAAATGAGCAAGGATACCCATTTAACAATGCATTATTTTAGAAGCATCCAGGAGTTGGTTTCACTGGATTTGGAGTTCAAATGATTTCTCTATGAATTGCAAAGTTGGCTATATATGAAGGAATAGACCACTATTTGAGGTGATACACAAAGTATTAGTAAAAATGTTCAAAAACTAAGTTTTGAACTTATAGACATCTAGGATTTTGAATCATGGAATTTGGATCAAAAATGGGCTCTCTGTGATTTTCTAAAGTTTATCACAGAAATGGAAAAATAGGATTTGCTAATTATTTGTGAAAGAAATATTTCTATAAAAATGAGCAAGTAGCACCATGCGATAGGGAATGAATTTAGAAACTACTAGAAATTTGAATCATCAAATTTGGACACTATTTGACTTGTTTAGAGAATTTTGAAGTTCACTGGATAAAGAAAATGAGAAAAAAGGTTTTATACCTAATCTCACGCGCTGAGCGTAATTTAGCCGGGCAGCGCACTGGGCCTGGCCCAGCTCCTCGCGGACACCCGATGGGAGGCCACGCCGAAGGCGTATTCCTCGGTGACGCTTTCGCCGAAGGGAAGCGTTGAACGGCTGGCCCGTCTCCACTTAAATGACGTGGCCGGCCGGCGTGGTCACTGACCTGCGGGGCCCGCCCGCAGGGTCGTCTTCCTCCTCCCGCGCTCGCGACATGAGGGGATCGAGCCCCGTCTGCGCGCCGGCCGGCGCCTTCCCCCGGCGACACAGGCCACCCCTAGCCAAGCCGTGGCCACCGGAGGGGTCGCCAGGGAGCGGCGCATCAGGGGCTCCCCGGGGATGGCAGGGAGGGTGGCCGAGGCGCGGCGGGCACTGGCCAAGGCGGGCGGACACCCAGGCGATGATGGGCAGGGGCACAGTGCCCCGGCAGTCAGGGAGATGGGGGGAAATGGGTCGCCGGACCGTGGATGCTTTCCTGGTGAGGAGAGGAGGAGGGGAGAAGCCCGCCCTTACCCGAATCGGAGTGGAGGCCGGCGGCAGCACTCCGGCCATGGAAGGTGCTGGAGGGCACGAGGGGGAGAAGGAGGATGTCTGGGAGGTGCACGGGAGAGAGGGGGACCCAACCGAGGCGAGAGAGAGCTCGGAGGTAGCTTAAAAGGGGCGAAGCCGCGGTGCACCATGGCCAGGGGAGAGTTACTGGAGGTAGGAGAAGACTAGGAGGGGCTGTGGTAAAAAGATAGGGTCATGGAGATTAGTGGAAGTGGTCAAAATGGTGGTTTTGGAAATTTTGCAGAAGGTGTTTGTTGTAGTTTTGGGCAAGTAAATTAACTCCACTTGACATGAGAATTAACAGGATCAAGTGTCCCACATAATTGAGGTTGACCACCAAGTTTGAGTCCATTTTAAGAAAGTTGCCAATGCAACTTTTGTAAACCCTAGAAATCAGCAGAAATGGCTTTACCAAGATTTAGTCATGCAAATCTATTCTCCTTGATGCACCACTTGGTGTAGTGTCATCATTTGAGGATTTGAACATGTCCACAAAAATTCAGATCAAAAGGACACACTTGGCAATGTAGAGTTGTTCAAATTTAGTTCTGGACAGAAAGGGTTTTGGGGTACTTTGATCAAGATAACATTCTCTCCAACTTGTGCTATTTGGTCTAGGGAATATTATTACACCATTTGAGCATGTGCACCAAGTTTGAGAGCATTTGGACATGTTTGACAGTGCAAAAATGTTCAAACTTGAAAAAGGACAGAAGTGGTTTTGAGAGGGTTTCATGGGGTTATACTATTCTCCATGACATGGTACTTGGCAAGATCATCAAAAATGTCATATGTGACATGTTAGAATTTTCTTGGATTTTTATGAAAATATTTCCTATAGAAATATTTCAAATCCTTGAAATGAGCAGAAATGGTTTTGGGAGGTTTTGTCCAATATTTTGATCATGACCATGTGTTGAAACTCATATATATGGAAAATATATGTCCATTGAGTCTCCCTAATTTTTCTCAATTTTTTTTAAAGCTTTAAAAATAATTTTAACCTATTAAAGACCATTTTTGGCCTTAAGAAAAAGCCTTTAAATCAAATAGGAAAATAACTTTTAAAAGTATATTTTTGTGGTTTCTGGGTATCCTATATCTAATAGGAGTCAAACATATTTTTGGAGAGATTTTTACTGCCCTGAATTAAGTACTTGCAGTACAAATCTTAATTCAGGGGTTTTTGGAAAACTAATTTTTGAAAATACTTTTTGGCCAAATTATTTTTGTAAGAAAATACTATATTGCTCTATACACATGGCATGATCATTGGATCAAGAGTTTGGAGCAAGGAGATGAAGTATAGGAGTTGGAGGATTTATTTGATATTTAGAGCACTTGCAAACAACAGACAAAATCGAAACAAGGCAAGGTCCAAAACACTCAAAAGTTTTTGTCAAACCACATTTTATCATGATTTATTAGCTTAAGTGTTGTGGCATGAAAATCAGGGTGTGACAGTGGCTCAGGAGGTGCCCAATTATTTTCATTTGTCAACATATTATTCAATAGGATTTCAGCTTCATTCGGTGTTCTTTCCCTGAAAACAGAACCAGCACAACTATCCAGGTAATCTCTGGAAGCATCGGTTAGTCCATTATAAAAGATATCAAATATTTCGGGTTTCTTAAGAGGATAATCAGGCAAAGCATTAAGTAACTTGAGGAGCATCCCCCAAGCTTGTGGGAGACTCTCTTCTTTAATTTGCATGAAGTTGTATATTTCCCTCAAAGCAGCTTGTTTCTTATGAGTAGGGAAATATTTAGCAGAGAAGTAATAAATCATATCCTGGGGACTACGCACACAACCAGGATCAAGAGAATTAAACCATATCTTAGCATCACCCTTTAATGAGAACGGAAGTGTTTTGAGTATATAAATGTAACGCAATCTCTCATCATTAGTAAACAGGGCAGCTATATCATTTAACTTAGTAAGATGTGCCACAACAGTTTCAGTTTCATAGCCATAAAACGGATCAGATTCAACCAAAGTAATTACATCAGGATCAACAGAGAATTCATAATCCTTATCAGGAACACAGATAGGTGAAGTAGCAAAAGCAGGGTCGGGTTTCATTTTATCTCTAAGTGATTCTTTGTTCCATTTAACTAATAACCTCTTAAGCTCATATCTATCTTTGCAAGCTAAAATAGCGGCAGAAGATTCCATATCAAAAAGATAACCCTCAGGAATAATAGGCATATTTTCATCATCACTATCATCATCATATTCAGATTCAATAATTTCTTTTTCTCTAGCCCTAGCAATTTTTTCATCAAGAAATTCACCAAGGGGCACAGTAGTATCAGGCATAGAAGCAGTTTCATCATAAGTATCATGCATAGCAGAAGTGACATCATCAATAACATGCGACATATCAGAACGAATAGCAGAAGCAGGTGTAGGTGTTGCAAACTTACTCATAACAGAAGGTGAATCAAATGCAGAGCTAGATGGCAGTTCCTTACCTCCCCTCGTAGTTGAGGGATAGATCTTGGTTTTTGGATCTCTCAAGTTCTTCATAGTGATAAGCAAATATAAATCCCAAGTGACTCAAAGAATGGAGCTATGCTCCCCGGCAACGGCGCCAGAAATTAGTCTTGATAACCCACAAGTATAAGGGATCGCAACAACTTTCGAGGGTAGAGTATTCAACCCAAATTTATTTATTCGACACAAGGGGAGCCAAAGACTACTCTCAAGTATTAGCAGCTGAGTTGTCAATTCAACCACACCTGGAAACTTAGTATCTGCAGCAAAGTGTTTAGTAGCAAAGTAATATGATAGTGGTGGTAGCGGCAACAAAAGTAAAGACAACAAAAGTAATGTTTTTGGTATTTTGTAGTGATTGTAACAGTAGCAGCGGGAAAGTAAATAAGCGTAAACCAGTATATGGAAAACTCATGGGCACCGGATCAGTGATGGATAATTATGCCGGATGCGGTTCATCATGTAACAGTCATAACATAGGGTGACACAGAACTAGCTCCAATTCATCAATATAATGTAGGCATGTATTCCGTATATAGTCATACGTGCTTATGGAAAAGAACTTGCATGACATCTTTTATCCTACCCTCCCGTGGCAGCGGGGTCCTATTGGAAACTAAGGGATATTAAGGCCTCCTTTTAATAGAGAACCGGAACAAAGCATTAGCACATGGTGAATACATGAACTCCTCAAACTATGGTCATCACCGGGAGTGGTCCCGATTATTGTCACTTCGGGGTTGCCGGATCATAACACATAGTCGGTGACTATAGACTTGCAAGATAGGATCAAGAACTCACATATATTCATGAAAACATAATAGGTTTAGATCTGAAATCATGGCACTCGGGCCCTAGTGACAAGCATTAAGCATAGCAAAGTCATAGCAACATCAATATCAGAACATAATGGATACTAGGGATCAAACCCTAACAAAACTAACTCGATTACATGATAAATCTCATCCAACCCATCACCGTCCAGCAAGCCTACGATGGAATTACTCATGCACGGCGGTGAGCATCATGAAATTGGTGATGGAGGATGGTTGATGATGACGACGGCGACGAATCCCCCTCTCCGGAGCCCCAAACGGACTCCAGATCAGCCCTCCCGAGAGGTTTTAGGGCTTGGCGGCGGCTCCGTATCGTAAAACGCAACGATTTCTTCTCCTCTATTTTTTCTCTCCGAAAGCAAATATATAGAGTTGGAGTTGGCGTCGGAGGGCATCCAGAGGGCTCACGAGGTAGGGGGGCGCGCCCTAGGGGGGCGCCCCCCACCCTCGTGAACAGGGTGTGGGCCCCCTGTCTTCATCTTTGGCGAGGATTTTTTTTTATTTTTTCTAAGATGTTCCATGGAGTTTCAGGTCATTCCGAGAATATTTGTTTTCTGCACATAAAACAACATCATGGCAATTCTGCTGAAAACAGCGTCAGTCCGGGTTAGTTCCGTTCAAATTATACAAGTTAGAGTCCAAAACAAGGGCAAAAGTGTTTGGAAAAGTAGATACGGCGGAGACGTATCAGTCGCCAACCTTGCCTTCCACGCCAAGGAGAGTCCCATCCGGGCATGGGTACAGTCTTCGGTCTTCGCATCTTCATAGCCCATCAGTCCGGCCCATGGCTAACAGGCCGGACGCTCGAGGACCCCTTAGTCTAGGACTCCCTCAGTTACCCCTGAACCTGGCTTCAATGACAAGATATCCGGTGCATAGTTCTATCTTCGGCATTGCAAGGCGGGTTCCTCCTTCCGAACTCCAAAATATTCCTTGGACGAATTGATCGTGTCCGGACTAGTAACACACACCACACACAACCGTAGATAGAATACAATAATCCACGAGTCCAATCTGCTGACAACTTTTTACAACATGACATCACGTCCGTCCGGTCATAATTTCGAACCGTTTTTCGTCTGCCGCTCCACGTTTCAAGACGCGTTTTCCATTGGCACGTCTTGTCAAAGCAGAGATCGTGTCCCCTTATTAGGGGATTCTCATCAATACGGGCGTGGGTAACCCAACTGTGTCGTTTACACAGCCCTTTGGAATAGGCGAGCTTTAAGGCGAGCAGGGAGGCGTTCGATATTCGCTGCCTTTATAAGAGGATAAGGATTCGTCCTCACTCACCCCTGCCTTCTCCTTCCTCAGCCCATCCATTCTAGAGCTCCAGCGCCCAAGCCCTAGCTTCCCTCGCCGAAGAAAACACTCCAACCATGTCTGGATCCGGAGAAGGTGGCAAGTGGATGACTTCTTCTGTTAAGAGGAAAGACATCAAGGAGCTTCGAGAGGCCGGATACCTGGCCAAGGAGATCGTTCACCGTCTCCTGGCCGAAGGACAGATCGTCCCTACACCAGAGCCCCATGAGAGGGCTGTGTTTCTCGCACATTTCGTCCGTGGGCTGGGATTCCCTCTCCACCGTTTGTCCGCGGACTGATGTTTTAATATGGGCTAGACTTCCATGATCTAGCCCCCAACTTTATCCTCAACATCTCGGCATTTATAGTCATTTGCAAGGCCTTCCTCCGTATCCCGCCTCACTTCGGCCTATGCTGAAGACTTTCAATGTAAAGCCGAAGGTGGTGACAGGCCAACAGGCAGAGTGCGGAGGCGCCATGGTGGGCAAGATGATGAAGGGGTGGCAGTCGGGGTGGTCCTGCATCACCAAGCCGCGCGACACCAACTGGGCGGCGGCCCCCGAATTTCGATCCGGAGCTCCGCTGCGGCTCACCTTGTGGCAAGAGAAGGGCCTCACCTGGGGCTATTCGAGCGAGCTGACTGGGCTCCAGACGTGCGTTCAGAACATGATAACCAAGAGGATCAAACTCATCAACATGATCCAGGTTATGCTCATTCGCCGGATCCTTCCGTGCCAATGCCAGACTTGCTATTTGTGGGAGTTCGATCCGGCCAAGCACCAAATGCTACTAGCGCTCTTCGGCACAACGCACGAAGATATCTGGAAAGTGCTCTTCAAGGCCGGCGAGACACCACCACCCACGACCGAAGATCGTAGGCTCAGCTTAAAGCGCCAGGCCAATTCGGTAAGTTCTTTCATGTATTCAAGGCATAGCCTTTACTGGCATATTTTGGGAAGGAGTCTAAGCCTTCCTATCAATTTTCAGGCCTGGATCGACATAGCGAGGCGGATTAATTGTCCAGCTCCACTTCCCGAAGATGAGGAAACCCCACTCCTAATGAAGATTCTATTTCCGACGCCTTATGATGTGCCGGAGAAGAAGGCCAAGAAGACGGCCAAAGGGAGCAGGAGTGGCCTTCGCCAAAAGGGTGCTTCGGACATGTCGTTCGAAGACGAGACTGACTCTTCGGTTGCCGAAGACGACAGCGAGGAGGAAGAAGAAGGCGGCTTCCCCCCGAAGGGGGGAAAGAAGAAAATAGAGGCATCCATGAATCTGGAGGCAAATGCGCCCAAGAGGGGGAATGGCTCCCTTGCGGATAACTCCGCATGGGATGTCGAAAGCAGTCCAGAGCGAATGCCCCGGACCAAGCCTCGGGATGTCTCATAAGTACCAAAACCCTATGCACCTCCCAATACCTGGCCTTTCCAGTTTATAGTATTAATATGTTTAAACTATGCCATTACAGTCCAGCCCGTGACATCTCCCCGCGATCCTCGACAGAGGGTTCACTAGACTCAAAGAAGATTGCTAGCATGTCTCCGCCGCCCGCTCATTCTGCCTCACCCAAGGGTGATGACGAGGTGGCGTCCCAAAGGACCTTCCCAGACTAGGGGGAGATTCCGGAAATCATTAAGGTGGTGCCCCAGGATGACTCCTCGGCTGCCGGACACACGGGGAAAAAGCCCCCATTGGACTGGCAATGAGGGCCAAGTTCCCTTTGGCCCTCAGCCGGATACCATTCCGGAGACCTACATGGCTCCGGAGTCCAGCGAACGGCCTTCCCCCAAAGGAGGAGGTGTGCCTGTTCCACCGGTGACCTCTGTCCAACCAGAGGCACCGGATAATCTGCTGGAAGCGCTGTGAGGCGCCTCCATTGTGGATGACCACCGTGTCCTTATGGGTACGGTGATCGAAAAGGTTCAGTCCGCCAAAAGTGGACTGACCGAGGCCTGCACTGGCCTTTTAACAGGCTTTGAGGTAACAATTGTAGAAAAAATACCACAATGTGGACAGTAGCCCCTGATGCTCTGTTCGGTGTCCGGACAGGAAAAGCCGAGCAGGGGATCAGAATAATTTTCGTAGGAGTCTAACATAATATGTCTATGTGAATAAGCAGGCATCGCTGCTGGCTGCTGCCGCTCACACTGCGGAGGTCTCCGGACTGAAGCAGAACCTGGAGCGGGCCGAGAAATAGCTTGGCCTCGTGAAGAAGCAGCTGGAGGACAGCAAAGGTATGCAGTAACCTGCGTGTATATTTAGGAAGGATGAATGGTTCGTGCTGACTAAAGTGCCATGAACTTTATTAGGGGCCACGACCGAGGTGGCGGCCCTCAAGAAAGTGTTAGAGAAGGCCAAGGACAAAGCGGCCAAGGAACGCGCTGCGCGCGAGAAGCACGAGGCCCGGGTCGGCGAGGTTCAGCAAGAGCTCCAGGACGCCGTCAAGAAGTACGAGTCCTTGGAGCATGATTCTAAGACGCAAGTGTCCGAACTTGCGAAGGCCCTCCAGAGCATGCAAGAGGCTCGAGCCAAAGCCCAGAGCGCCCTTCAGGAAATCCAGGCGGCCCGGAAGATCGCGGCAGGTAAGGCTTTCATTATGCAAAGCGAGTCTGTGAAGGAAGCGTTCCTTTTACTTACCCAAATTTGGAGCTCTCCAGGGGCATTTACGGATTTGCCGCATAGCGTATCAGACGCTGCCGAGTTCTATCGAGCCGAGGAAGGGAGTTCTACGGAGAAGCTGTTCTAGTTTCAATATCTTGTGCTCGGACATCCGGTGTCCTTCAGCGACCAGCTGAAACAGCTGGTCGAGCTGCACAAGGCGGTCGAGCTAGCCATGAAGGAGCTGATAGTCCAACTATGGCCTGCCGCGCCGATACCGAGCAGCCATTTCTGACTTGTGAAGCGGCTTGTTGATGCATGCCCCCGGCTTGAGATTATAAAGCGGTCAGTCTGTATCGAAGGTGCACGGATGGCCTTTGCCCACATCAAAATGCACTGGGCGAAGATGGATTCCAAGAAGCTAATGACCGAGGGGCCACCTGAGGGCAAGGAGCACCGCCAACCCGAGTTGTATTTTGATGGTGTCCTGGAGGGATCCCGCATTGTTGCGGATCACTGTGCGAAAGACACTATCTTTGAATGAATGTATGCGAGCTCCCTCTGCCTTGTATGATAAAACATAGTGTTTATGCAATATAATGCTTGTTATGTTTTTAAATTTTTACTTCATGTGCGGCCGTATTGTATGAAATCTGAGTGTTAACCAGTCGTCGGCTTCTGCCCCCACGTAGGTAGTACAGGGGTGTTCGAGATGGAATCTAAACAATCTTGATCCAATTAGATGGTCCTTGAAGGAGTTGTTTAGCGCAACGAACCAGGCAACCAGACTATGCGGCTGTAATGCCCTCACTTAGCCATAGCAGTGCGACACTAAAAACATGGGCGCAACCCCTAGTATCCGAAATAGAGTGCTATAAGCGTCTGATCAGGAAGTACCAATCCTTCGCGTAATGCACGATTTGCAACCTCTGAATAGCTGACCAGCTCTCGCCGCATCATGACAGTCAGTTTTCAGCTTTCTCTACTGAGGTGCTCCTTTGGATAAACCAAGGCACAATTGCAGTAGTTCTCCCTTTACTACCTTAGCAGATATAGCAGAACGTAAGGTAGCAAGCACAGGAGCCGGGCAACCCAACTATTGACCAAAGACATGATTCGGAGCCAATGCATATAATGCTAAATTCGGGGTGCCGAACTATACTTATAAAAAGTGTTCGGACTTTTGTTGCCATAGTGTGGGGTGCTGTGCAGCCGTTGGTGAACATGAAACGTACCAAAGTGTATGGGTGCTACCTGATAGGGTTATCCACAGGGGAGCTGGAAAAAAAGAAAACAGAAAAGGTACGAAGGTAAAAAGCTGGAGTCCTACAGCTCCAGCCGCAGACTGTTCTCATTGTAATTTAATTAGTATGTCAAGGCGCATTGATACAGGTAGTGCAATAAGCAACATGCTATTTGACATGCCGAAACCAAGGGAGAGCTGCACACGGGTCCTGAAAAATAGGTAGAGTTATCGTTAACGTAATCACCTAAAAAGTCCCCCATATGAATGTGTTTCTGTAAGTGCATCTAGTGCTACCCCTAGTTGGTTTTGGAGTATTGACGACAAACCTAGTTGAGGGACTAATGTGTTTGTGAGAATTGCAGGATAACACAGGTAGAAGTCCCTCATTTATTCGGTTTTCCTACCAGAGATGACCCCTAAAAATGTATGAAGACATTGAAGTCAATGGTGGTATATGAAGATATTCACATTGAAGACTATGACAAGAGAAGACACCACATGAAGCCTATGGAGCTCGAAGACTTAGATCTTTCGTAGTTCTTTTTCATTTGTGTTGAGTCATAGGAACCACCATACTGTTAAGTGGGGTCCAAGAGAACTAGTCAGAATGACTGAAGTGATGCCTAAACAAAAAACCTATGTCTTCGAGTGAAGACTATGAGAGCAAATCTTGTCCAGAGTCGGACAAGTCAGCTTTGCTTGTAGCCCAAGTAAAGTTGCCGCGTGAGTTTGAAATCTGACCGTTGGAACACGTGTCAGTTCCTTAGTGACCCAGGGTCATTTCGGACAAATCAGGTCGGGTTGCCTAGTGGCTATAAATAGTCCACCCCCTACAACCATAAACGGTTGGTTGCTCAGATTCAGTGCACGGCTTTTGTCACTTGAGAGCAACCCACCTCGAAGCCTTTGAGAGAGAGAATACCTAGCGAGGATAAAGCCCTAACCACCCAGAGCCAGAGAGAATTGGGCATCACTTAAGTCTTCTTGTCTGAGTGATCTGAAGACTTATTACACTTGAGGACTGTGCATCCTCCAGCCGGTTAGGCGTCGCGTTCTGACCATCCAAGAGACATTGTGGATTGCTGGTGAACGAAGTCTGTGAAGGTTTGGGAGTCTACCTTGAAGACTTACCAGAGTGATTGGGCGAGGTCTGTGTGACCTTAGCTCAAGGAGAATACGGTGAGGACTGGGTGTCCTGAGCTGCGTGTTCAGGACTGGGTGTCCGGGACTGTGTGTCCTAAGGTTTAAATACCTAGCCGCTCCAACCAGACGTACAGTTGTCACAGCAAATGGAACTGGTCCAACAAATCATTGTCTTCAACGAGTCACTGGTTTCATCTTCACTTCCTTTTACTTACTGTTACTCATTGTGAAGTCATTGCATGTCTGTTCTATCTTGTGTCTTCACAACGTGAGTGTATGATCTGTTTGGCTTCATAATATCTTCCTACCTGATCCTTATTACACTGCAGCTGTTTGTCACTGTGCTTTCACTCTGTTGATACTTGACCATGGCTTTCCTAGTGTAGTCTACCTTCCGCCGCATAGTAATAGGCATATCTCTACGGTCTGTCTTCATAACTTCCATGTTTTGAAGACTTTCATAAAAATCGCCTATTCACCCCCCTCTAGTTGATATAACGCACTTTCAATTGGTGTCAGAGCAAGGTGCTCCCTTGTTCTGTGTGATTCGGTTTAACCACCTGGAGTTTTATCTATGTCGACTGCAGGGATAATTAAAGTCTCCGCTGCGTGCCCCGTCTTCGATGGAACTAAATATCCCTACTGGAAGAATAAGATGCGCATGCATCTTGAAGCCATTGACGTCGACCTATGGTATGTCGTCGAGAATGACATTCCCAAGGCTGGAGAAGGTGTCACTGCTGCTGATGTCAAGAAATTCGTTCAACTGGACTCTACTGCCAAGAATATCATCTGTGGTCATCTGACCAAAGGACAGTATGGCCATGTGAGTGCTTTGAAGACATCCAAGCTGGTCTGGGACTGGCTCTCCAAGGTCAATGAAGGCATCTCAACCCAGAGAGATCAGAGAATCAGTGTTCTTCGCAACCTCTTCAACCGCTTCAAGCGAAATGACAATGAGAATGTCCAGCACACATTTGACCGACTCATTGACATCACAAATGAGCTTCAAGCCCTCGGCGCTACTGAGATCACCAAACATGAAGTCGTCAAGACGCTGCTGAGATCACTTGATAGTTCGTTTGACATCCTAGCCCTGATGATTCAAGAACGTCCTGATTTCAAGACACTCGATCCGTCTGACATACTCGAAAGGCTCAACACACATGAGTTTCAGCTTTCTGAGAAAAGAGATATCTACGGTCCAAACTATGGGCGAACTCGTGCCTTGAAGGCAAAAGCTGTTTCCTCATTCTAAGAAGAATCTGACAGCAGTTCTGAAGATCCTGAAGACATTGGAAGGGAACTTGCAATGCTTGTGAAGAAGTTCCAAAAATTCACCAAGAAGAAAGGCTTCAGAAAGTCTTCACGATCAAGCTCAAGGAATGATGAAGCTTATGTTCATGACTACAAGAAGAAAACATGCCACAAGTGCAAGAAAACTAGACACTTCATCTCTGAGTGTCCACAGTGGGACAATGAGAACAGAAAGAAGAAGAGCAAGGAATATGACTCTGACGACAAGAAGAAGAAGAAATACTCAAAGTCTTCTTCCAAGTCTTCCTCAAAGTCTTCATCACACAAGAAGAGCTCATCTGGCAAGGCACGTGCATTTGTTGGCAAGGAAATGGATTTAGAGGAGGAGTCCGCTTCTGAGGAGGTAGAGGTGGAGTCTGAGGAGGAGTCTGATTCTAGCATTGCAAGTCTGGCTACAGCATACGTCGCCAAGTCCATCTTCAACACTGAAGACAATGACTTCATCACCGACACCGATGCAAATGACAAGGACTACTCCGCTCCTACCTACTGCTTCATGGCACGCGGTGCCAAGGTAAACACACGCACTACTCACTATCAAACATCTAGCGACGATGCCTCTGATTGTGGTTCGAAACCCAGCTACAAAACACTTGCTAAAATTGCAACTGAACAACAGAAAGCTATGGAACATATTCAAAAACTGTTAGACAGAAGCGATGATCTGTTGGGTGCTGAAATGACTCGATTTGAATCCTTAATTGAAGACATAAAAAATCTTCACGTTAAGTATCAGGAACTTGAAAGTCGTCATGATACTCTCTCAACAACTCATGAAAAGCTTTCCTATGATTATCTTCAAAGGAAGCAAGATCTTGAGAAATTGAGAGCGGCTCATGAAGATCTTCAAAAGGAAAACGAGTCACTTCGCGCCAAACAGATCAGTTCCGCTTAGGAAGGATTTGAACCACCATGTCTTAAATGCATTGAGCGTGATAATGCTACTTCTGTTGCTGAATGTTCCACTGCTACTGCTGTTGCAATATCTTCAACTATTGATGTGGTAACTAACCCCTCTGCTGAGGATACCACTGCTATTGCTGATGAGAATGCTAGGTTGAAGACATTGCTTGAAACAGGGATGTACCAAAGTCTTAAAGGGCATCAGACATTATGTGATGTCCTCAAGAAGCAGATTCTGAACCGAAACCCTAGGAAAGAGGGTGTTGGGTTCGTAAGGAAAATGAATGCAGATGGCTCTTACTGGAAACCGGAGTAGTACCCCAAAACCATGTGGGTTGCTGCAAAGGAACCTTCAGCAGATCCATCCAATCTATCTGGCTTCACTTGTGCTAACCCCATTATCATTGATGAATCCTTTGATGCAAACTATGTACTGTTTAAGAATCAGAATGGTGAAGTGTTTGCCAGCTACATTGGTACTAACTGCAGGTATGGACCGCCTATGAAGAAGATCTGGGTTCTGAAAAGGTGTCTGGAAAATCTTCCTGTGAATGTCTTCATGACACCTCACATGAAGAAGACAAACCTCAGACCAAAGGCTTCATACGGTCCAAAGGCTTCATACAGACAGAGGACTCACCCGAGTCGCACTAATGCAAATGTTTTGCAGGGAAACCATACTCAGGCGTATGAATATGAGAGCGGTTCATCAAACCGCCATGTTCATATGACCAAGAACTATTCTGCCTATTCTTATGAGTACTATTGTCCACCTGCCAGACTGTTTGCTAGGGCTCCAAAGCCAAAATTCTCAGATGCTGCACTTAGACTTATTGCTTCTAAGCCACCCTTGAAGATATGGGTGGCTAAGAAAGCTTAACTCTTTTTTGCAGGGAAAGGTCTCCAGCAGAAAACCAAAATCTTCTGACGCCATTGCTGGGGACCTTAAACATCTTGTAGGGCGCAAGATCAAATGCCCGAATGGCATTACTATGTACTTCGTTCCTGAATCGCATGCTACTCTCCCTATTAGTCCTAATCTGGATCTAAGTTTTCATAACCCACTGGTTCATCAAATGTTTTTGCTTCACAATTCTCTTCATGAAGCCTATCCCCCTAACTGCACTGTAGGGTACGACACCAGCGTCTTCAGAATGGATTATTGACAGTGGGTGTACAAATCACATGACCGACAAAAGAAGCCTTCTCATGGACTCAACCTTACGTCCATCCGACAAGAGCCACATCACATTCGCCGACACTGGTAAAAGTAAGGTAATGGGTCTAGGTAGAGTTGCAATCTCAAGGGATCAACACATGGATAAAGTCATGCTTGTTGAATCCCTTGGCTTCAACTTAATGTCTGTCTCAATGCTTTGCGATTTGAACATGATCGTAATATTTGGAAAATATTGTTGCCTGGTACTAATGGAATCTGACAAGTCTCTAGTGTTTGAAGGGTATCAGAAAGATGATTTGTATGTGGTAGATTTCTTAGCAGGGCCACAGCTTGCAGTATGTCTTCTGGCAAAATCTTCAGAATGCTGGCTTTGGCATCGGAGGCTTGGGCATGCTGGCATGAGGAACCTCCACACCCTTGCAAAGAATAAGCATGTCATAGGCATCGAGGGCGTCAAGTTCAAGAAAGATCACTTATGCGGTGCCTGTGAAGCAGGGAAGATGACGAGGGCAAAACATCCCTCGAAGACAATCATGACCACTACTCGACCCTTCGAACTACTTCACATGGATCTTTTTGGTCCCACTTGAAAGTGCGTTATATCGACTAGAGGGGGGGTGAATAGGCGATTTTTATGAAAGTCTTCAAAACGTGGGAGTTATGAAGACAAACAGTGAAGACTTTGCCTATTACTATGCAGCGGAAGTTAGATTACACTAGGCAAGCCATGGTCAAGTATTCAATAGAGTGAAAGCACAAAGACAAACAGCTGCAGTGTAATAAGGATCAGGTAGGAAGAAGTTATGAAGCCAAACAGATCATACATTCACGTTGTGAAGACGAAAGATAGAGCAAGCATGCAATGGCTTCACAATGAGTAATAGTAAGAAAAAGGAAGTGAAGATGAAACCAGTGACTCGTTGAAGACAATGATGTGTTGGACCAGTTCCAGTTGCTGTGACAACTGTACGTCTGGTTGGAGCGGCTAGGTATTTAAACCTTAGGACACATAGTCCCGGACACCCAATCCTGAACACGCAGCTCAGGACACCAAGTCCTCACCGTATTCTCCTTGAGCTAAGGTCACATAGTCCTCGCCCAATCACTCTGGTAAGTCTTCAAGGTAGACTCCCAAACCTTCACAGACTTCGTTCACTGGCAATCCACAATGTCTCTTGGATGCTCTGAACGCGACGCCTAACCGTCTGGAGGATTCACAGTCCTCAAGTGTAATAAGTCTTCAGATCACACAGACAAGAAGACTTAAGTGATGCCCAATGTTCTCTGGCTCTGGGTAGTTAGGGCTTTTCTCCTCGCTAGGAATTTTCTCTCAAAGGCTTCGAGGTGGGTTGCTCTCAAACGACAAAAGCCGTGCACTGAAATCTGAGCAGCCCCAGTTATAGTTGTAGGGGGTGGGCTATTTATAGCCACTTGGCAACCCGACCTGATTTGTCCGAAATGACCCTGGGTCACTAAGGAACTGACACGTGTCTCAACGGTCATATTTCAAACTCTCATGGCAACTTTACTTGGGCTACAAGCAAAGCTGACTTGTCCGGCTCTGGACAAGATTCGCTCTCATTGTCTTCACTCGAAGACATAGGTTTTTGGATTAGGCATCACTTCAGTCATTCTGACTGGTTCTCCTGGACCCCACTTAACAGTACGGTGGTTCCTATGACTCAACACAAAAGAAAAAGAACTACGCAAGATCTAAGTCTTCGAGCTCCATAGGCTTCATAACGTGTCTTCTTTTGTCATAGTCTTCAATGTGAATATCTTCATATACCACCTTTGGCTTCAATGTCTTCATACATTTTTAGGGGTCATCTCTGGTAGTAAAACCGAATCAATGAGGGACTTCTACTTGTGTTATCCTGCAATTCTCACAAACACATTAGTCCCTCAACTAGGTTTGTCGTCAATACTCCAAAACCAACTAGGGGTGGCACTAGATGCACTTACACCACTCACTACTCAACTTTTACCACTACTGCTTGCCTCTATGGCTTTGTCATTGTTGATGATTACTCTAGATATACTTGGGTGCACATAATCCTTTACAAGACTGAAGTGCAGGATGTCTTCAGACGCTTGGCCAATCGAGCTATGAACAATTACGGCGCCAAGATAAAGCACATCAGAAGTGACAATGGCACTGAATTCAAGAACACTGGACTTGATACATATCTTGATACCTTGGGCATCACACATGAATTCTCAGCCCCGTACACGCCACAACAGAATGGCGTCGTCGAACGCAAGAACAGAACACTCATTGAGATGGCCAGAATGATGCTAGATGAATTCAAGACTCCAAGAAAATTCTGGCGTGAAGCCATTGACACTGCATGCCATACAATCAATCGTGTTTATCTTCACAAGCTTCTGAACAAGACATCTTATGAACTCCTAACTGGCAAGAAGCCAAATGTCAGTTACTTCAGAGTATTTGGCGCAAGGTGCTGGATCAAGGACCCACACCACACCTCAAAGTTTGCACCAAAAGCACATGAGGGTTTTATGCTTGGATATGGAAAGGATTCGCACTCCTACAGAGTCTTCAATCTCTTTCATTACAAAGCGGTTGAAACAGTGGATGTGCGGTTCGATGAGACCAATGGTTCACAAAGAGAGCAACTGCCGAATGTGCTAGATGAAGTTCCATCTAGTGAATCAATCAAGCTAATGGGAACTGGAGAGATTATACCTTCTGAAGCTCATCCTGAAGAAGAACTTATCATCTCAGCACCTGATCCACATGAAGACAATGCTCAGCCTGAAGACATTCCTCCCAACAACAACACAGATCAGCAAGAGCAAAGTCTTTGCTCTGTACATCCTCGTGTTGCCAATGAAGTGCAGATTGAGAGAATAATTGACAGCATCAATGCACCTGGTCCACTCACTCGTTCAAGGGCAACTCAGCTGGCAAATTTCGGTGGGCACTTCGCATTCGTCTCAATTACAGAACCCAAGAAAGTTGAAGAAGCCTTCATGGAACCTGAATGGATTCAAGCTATGCAAGAAGAGCTTCAACAGTTTGAGCTGAACAATGTATGGGAACTGGTTAAGCGTCCTGATCCACGGAAGCACAATATAATAGGAACCAAATGGATATACCGCAACAAGCAAGATGAGCATGGTCAAATTGTCAGAAACAAAGCTCGTCTCGTTGCTCAAGGATATACTCAAGTGGAAGGCATTGATTTCGATGAAACATTTGCTCCTGTGGCTAGACTTGAAGCCATACATATACTGCCGGCCTATGCAAATCATCATAACATACTTCTATATCAAATGGATGTGAAGAGTGCCTTTCTCAATGGCAAGATTGAAGAAGAAGTGTATGTTGCACAACCGCCTGGGTTTGAAGATCCAAAACATCCTGACATGGTATAGAAGCTCAACAAGGCACTGTATGGCCTCAAACAAGCCCCTCGGGCCTGGTATGACACACTCAAATATTTCCTGAAGAGCAAAGGCTTCATACCTGGTTTCCTAGATCCCACTCTCTTCACGAAGACATATGATGGTGAACTGTTTGTGTGCCAAATTTATGTGGATGACATTATCTTCGGCTGCACCAATCAGAAGTACAGTGAAGAGTTTGGCTATATGATGCAAGAGCAATATCAGATGTCTATGATGGGGGAGCTGAAGTTCTTCCTCGGTCTTCAAATACGACAAAAACGCAACGGCATCTTCATATCTCAAGAGAAGTATCTCAAAGAGTGCCTGAAGAAGTTTGGTATGAAAGACCGCAAAGGCTTCACAACACCAATGCCAGCCAAACATCATCTGGGTCCCGACGACAATGGTAAAGAGTTCGATGAAAAGGTATACCGCTCCATGATTGGTTCTTTGCTTTATTTATGTGCATCTAGGCCAGATATTATGCTTAGTGTTTGCATGTGTGCTCGATTTCAAGCGGCACCAAAGGAGTCGCATCACTTAGCTGTGAAGCAAATTCTTCGATATTTGGCTCACACCCCAACTCTCGGATTATGGTATCCAAAGGGCTCAGAGTTTGATCTGGTTGGATTCTCGGATGCTGATTATGCTGGTGACAAGGTCGATCGAAAGTCTACATCAGGCACATGACACTTTCTGGGACGATCACTTGTATGTTGGTCTTCAAAGAAGCAGAACTGTGTATCCCTCTCCACCGCTGAATCTGAATACATTGCTGCTGGATCTTGCTGCGCTCAGCTTATGTGGGTGAAGCAAACTCTCAAGGACTATGGCATTCATCTGAAGCAAGTGCCACTTTACTGCGACAACGAAAGCGCCATCAAGATTGCCAACAACCCAGTTCAGCACTCGAAGACAAAGCACATAGAAATTCGTCATCACTTTCTCAGAGATCATGTTGTGAAGGAAGATATTGATATCATACACGTCAACACTGAAGAGCAATTGGCAGATATCTTCACCAAGCCCTTGGATGAGAAGAGATTTTGCAAGTTACGGTGTGAGCTAAATATCCTGGAATCCTCAAATGTCCTGTGATCAGGCACACATCCTAACACTTATGCATATTGATGACTTAGATGTGCAACACACGAAGTAACGTATATCTTCAATCAATGAAGACATACATGCTAAGTGTGAATACATTAATGTGGAATTTGACCACGGAGCGCCACGATAATTGTGCGCCGTGTCTGGGTCTAATACTTCCTATACGGTGGGTAACGCTACCACCAAACGTTCTATTTTGAAGTGTTTCACTCATGGCGTTACCTTGCAATGTCTTCACATTTGGTTTGGCTTCAATCTTAACATGTCTTCATGATTATCTTCACTATGTTGATTATATATATATATATATATACTAGTGTTCTGTCCTCCACAGCATTCACTTATAGCTATGTCTTCTTGTTTGAATCTTTTGAACTAAGTGAATGTGATCGGACCCTAACCTCTCTATGCTTTCTATCTCAAATTCTATCTCTCCAAGTCATATGCATTCTATTGAAACTGTCGAATGTCTTCTCTACGCCCTTGACAGCAGAAGACACAGAGACAACCTTTAAGTCCGTTTTCAATGCTCATTCATCCACATGAAATCCGGAGAAGTAGGAGCGACCACCCAATAATCCAGGCGTGCGTGGGACGTGGAACAAACCCCAAAATTCTGCATGATGGCCACGTGTCACTCAGATGCCGAAGCACTTCGCTGCCGCAACCTCTCCGATGCCGTCTTCACGCCGATCACGGACATCGTCCTCTCCGGCGTCGCCGTAGGTGTCCTCCGTTGCCAAGTTAGGGCACGGAAGATTGAACTGCTCGGCCTCATCTCCCACTCAGTCTAGCAGTTCTTGGTGTGGTAAATAAAACTCCCTTTTACAGCATTGTTGATCCTATGAACTTATCACTTTCTACCACAAGAAGTTTCTGTTCACACAAGTTAGATTTCTCTCATACTGCATCTCACAACATTCCTAGTATATTCACTTGTGCTTCACAAAGTAGTTAGATTCCTCACTTGTACTGATCTGTGGATTCGTACAAATCTGGAACCAACTTCTTATCTATGAGTGAATGTCTTCGCACGATGAGGTCAATGTCTTCTAAACTGATTTATCGTCCAAATCTTCTGAGAATGCATATGACCTCTTCCCCTCCCCTCGCACCTTAATGCTGTCACAGGTACATGTCCGTGGGAGAATCCTTTGGTTCTCATAGTCTGCATTCATTTGCAGAATTCTTACAGCATCACATAAATTCTCCTGAAGCCAGTTCCTGTTGGTCCAGCAAGAGAAAGCCTTTGAAGCCGTTGAACGTCTTGAAGCCTTTCAAGTTAAAGTTTATGGCTTCAGAGAAAGCAGCAAGGAAGGGGGGCAGACAACGTCGTGGCGGAACATCCAGAGATCTGCCTGATGAACTCGCAGAAATGTATAAGACAGATCCTGAAGAGGATTATAGTCAGCGCAAGACCCGAATCCAATGGATTCGACGCTATTGGGCAGAACAATGGTTCAAATACCGCTTCACAACCCAAGAGTATGCTGAGAAAAGTGCCATCAAAAGACCGTGGGGAGACATCCTATACAAGAATCTTCTACCCAGGTCCAGAGATGAAGCTATTGCCCAAAGCTTCTATCCATGCATGGTCCGTGGGCCACAACCTGATGATGCACATCCGTCTTCACTACTCTGGTGTCGTGACGACAATCTGTTCAAGCGCAACTTCCAGTTTGCCCAAAACTCAGCGAAGCAGAACAAGAAGAAATTTGGGTTAGACTTCAACCCTGGTCCCTCAGCACCAAGGGCAGATGGCACACGAGAAGCAGAACCCAATGTCATCAGTCCGTATGCGAACCTTGAAGGCCTCATTACCCGCATCTTGGTTCAAGGGACAGCAGTGAATGAGCCTCCAGCTGACTCTGAATCAGAAGAAGCTCCTGCAGTGCTGAAGCCAAAGAAGATGAAGAAGCCTAAAGCTTCAAAGCCTGCCTCTTCACCGAAAATATCAAGAGCGAAGCCACTTGCAACTGCACCTCCTGAAGACAGTGTGCAGTCTGAAGATGTATCCCACATCTCCAAGCCCCAAAAGAGCAAGATGCCTCAGCCACACACCGGCCAAGAGCTCACAGCTGCTGCTATTCTGCGCAATGATGACATTGACCTGTCAAGTGATGAAGACCTGGCAGATGACGCTCTTGAGCAACTCATCAAGAGCAAAGAAGAAGCAGAAATCTTCAATGATCTGCCCCTCTTTGATGTCACCATCATCCACAACTTCATTGACGAGTGGTTTGACACGCCCAACATCAGCTTCGATGATCTACAGCTACCCATTGGCCTCAGTGTCGCCTTCCATGGCGCCATTGCTTCAGAACTAGCCATCGCCCAGCGTGTTGTTGAGCTGAAGCAGAAGATTGACTATGAAAAGGCTCAGTTCAAGAAGCATATGGCCAGGCTCAGCGTGCAAGATGTGAAGAACTTCAAAATCATGATGCACGAGCTCAAGGAAGCTTTTCTGAAGAAACGTGTAGAAGCTCAAGGTTCGCATGAGCGCATGAAGACTCTGGCTGACAGATGTGTGCAAGCCTACAATGAGGCTGAGAAGCGCAAGGCACTTGGGCGTCCTGGCATCGACCCCAGGATGGCCGCGAAGAAGAAGAAGAAGCCTGCTACAGCTGAACCCGATGCACCAAGGCAGGGAGCAGTTTCGATTGTCTTCCCCACAAGAATGACTGGCTCGAAGCCAAAAGGCAGGTCAATAGCTTCAGAGCTCAAAAAGACGAGGACTGCTGAGGCTGAAGCGAGGAAAAGGAAATATCCTGAAGCCTCTCCTACTGCCCCCTCTAAGAAGAAGAGAAAGACCAAGAAAGATCGGGCTGCTCCCACAGAGCCCTTGACGGTTGAGCCCCTTTCTATGGTCTATCCTGAAGCTGAACACCAACTGACTATCCATGAGCCTGCTTCCACAGAGGCTCATGAAGCTGAAGACATTCCAGCAGATGATCCCATCACTGCTGAAGACATTGGTCAACATGACAATGTAGAAGATGATGCAGTCCTTCCTCAGCAAGACACCAGCGAACTCATCAGCATTGGTCGTCCATTGACGCCAATTGCCCAGAATGCCTCATGGGCGGATCTCCCACAAGAGGAAGAAGATGAGGCCCAGGCCACTCAATCTTCACAGGCGTCGCCTGCGTTGCGCAGGCTTCGCAAAGGTCCACGGCCTCAAGTCTCTGCTGAAGACATTCCGGCTGCATCAGCCGAAGATGATGAAATACCCCAAGTCCCCCCGTCTCACCAAGAAGCAGTTCTTACGAAGAACGTGCTTGTGTCCGACCCTCCAGCTCGTCAAGTGGAGGATGAAAATCGTGAGGCTGCCACAACTAACAGTGAAGCTAATGTGGAGCCCTCCCCACCAAAAGAATCAGAAGAAAGCGAAGCCACTGATCCTGACACTTCTGTTCCTGAGTCTGCTGCAGGTCCCCAGTTCGACTATCATGTTGAGCACATGCCTCAGGTACAGAAGCCAATCCCAAGACTGCCAAGGTTCCCAGGTCCTGCATCAGCACCTGGCTCCTTCAACATCAATGGCTTCAGAGCAGACAATACATTCTTCAATAGCTCCAAGAACCCCTACTCAAGGGAAAGGATTTCATCAGATCGGTTCTGGAGCTATCCTCAGCGAAGCTACTACTCATGCATACTGTACAACCAAGGTCGCATCTTCCCACACAAGCGCCTTGACGTTGAAGCTATAGCTGGTCTGCCCTACCTAGAAGAAGCTTTAGATTGCTTCAAGCAAGTTGGACTGCTGCCATTCATAACTGACCAAGAGCATTGGAATGAAGAGCTGCTGCTCCAATTCTATGCCACACTCCACATCCGAGGGTACAACAGAGATCTGAAGACTTGGGTCCTGGAGTGGATGACCGGAAATGTTCATCACGAAGCCAATGCATTTGACATCATTGAGCTCACTGGCTTGCCCACTCCTGGCAATCTCTTCGAGCAAGGCTGTTAGCTGCATACTGAAGCTATTGAGAGCATCTTTCAGAGGCCTGAACCTAATATGAGTCAGATGCTCAGCATGATGAAGCCATTGCCCCAAGATGCTGCTTATCCCACAGAGTTCTTCGTTGAAGACCTTGAGTATCTGCCAAGAACCATCTATCACATCATCAGGCGGACTCTCTGGCCCATTAAAGGCCACTCTCCAAATGCCAAGATCGAGGGTGCAATGAAGACTTTGATATTCTGTATCCTTCATGGCAAATGCTTCAATGCACAGGACTTCTTCATACGCCAACTTGCTGCATCAGGCTCTGATCTGTTTGGTTTGAAGTTCTACGCCCCTTGGGTAATGCGGCTGATCAAACTTCACTCTGCTATCTCGTATCAGCCCTTAGCCCGCAACCATCGTATCTTCTTGCCTGATGTGGATACCTCTGCTGACGCCATCTATCCTGAGCCTGCCAAGCAACCTCTAAGTCTTCAGAATGCAGAACACCAGAGCTTCACTCAAAACATTGAAGGAGTCGAAGCAGTCTCTCGAGTGTATCCGTTGGCTGGCACTACATGTGCACCACGCCCTGCTTCCACTGAAGCCACTGACAGCACAACTGCTCCAAGACCCAAGAAGCGCACTCGTGTTCTCAGTGACCGAGAGCTTCTTGTGGCCCTTCATCAAAAACAGGATAGGCATCATGACTGGCTGAAGCGTCAGATGAAAAGCCTCTTGGTGGATGTTAATCGCATTCGAAATCTTGCCACCAAGAATGCTTTCGTTACCCATGAAACCTGTCGCCGTACATGGAAAGGGCTAACGATGATGTGTTCTGAAGCTGATCTTCAAGAGGATGGCTTCACTGAGCGATTCAAGTTTGACTCCACACCTCCTCGAAGGGCTGTGCTGCGAGGAACACCATCCCTTGAAGACTCTGAGTTTTCTTCCTCTGCTGCCACAGTGACTGCCAGAGTTATTGAGGATGAAGATGATGCTACTTCACCGCCACCTCCTTCAGCACACATCAATACTGCTCCAAGTTCGTCTGCACCGCCACACACCATCGAAGACCCTGCTACTTCACCTACTCCTCATGGGACCGAGTAGATGCTCTATGTCTTCAAACCTTTTTGGTCCTCACTGACAAAAGGGGGAGAAGCATATGAGGTTGATAGTCTTCAAGCGGGTCATTATGGGCGGGAGCTTTATATTTTGCCATATTTTGCTTCGTGCTTACAACTCTCGGTTTGCTACATTTGGTTCTTTGAGTTGTAACACTTAAACTCGATGGTCGTCTGCTACTTATTTGCCAACTTGTTTTGCGATGATAAATTCCGCATGTGCAACGATAAATTCCGCACTTAGATCATTCTGCAGACGTCCATTTTTCATTATGCATGTCATTATCTTCATATACTTTCACATGCATAGTGGAATGTCATTATAAGGTGAAGTGGATCTCCACAAGTACAACCTGCCATGTGCATTTGCATTCCAAAAGCAAATTACTTATATGCACATCTTCAGGGGGAGCCCTTGCAACTTATGAAGACAATTCCTTATCCTTTAAAATTTCACAGACTATATTCCCCGTTGAAAACTTCAACTAGTTTGTCATCAATCACCAAAAAGGGGGAGATTGTAAGTGCATCTAGTGCCACCCCTAGTTGGTTTTGGAGTATTGACGACAAACCTAGTTGAGGGACTAATATGTTTGTGAGAATTGCAGGATAACACAGGTAGAAGTCCCTCATTGATTCGGTTTTCCTACCAGAGATGACCCCTAAAAATGTATGAAGACATTGAAGTCAATGGTGGTATATGAAGATATTCACATTGAAGACTATGACAAGAGAAGACACCACATGAAGCCTATGGAGCTCGAAGACTTAGATCTTTCGTAGTTCTTTTTCATTTGTGTTGAGTCATAGGAACCACCGTACTGTTAAGTGGGGTCCAAGAGAACTAGTTAGAATGATTGAGCCCGTACCGCGTGAGTTTGAAATCTGACCATTGGAACACGTGTCAGTTCCTTAGTGACCCAGGGTCATTTCGGACAAATCAGGTCGGGTTGCCTAGTGGCTATAAATAGTCCACCCCCTACAACCATAAACGGTTGGCTGCTCAGATTCAGTGCACGGCTTTTGTCGCTTGAGAGCAACCCACCTCGAAGCCTTTGAGAGAGAGAATACCTAGCGAGGATAAAGCCCTAACCACCCAGAGCCAGAGAGAATTGGGCATCACTTAAGTCTTCTTGTCTGAGTGATCTGAAGACTTATTACACTTGAGGACTGTGCATCCTCCAGCCGGTTAGGCGTCGCGTTCTGAGCATCCAAGAGACATTGTGGATTGCCGGTGAACAAAGTCTGTGAAGGTTTGGGAGTCTACCTTGAAGACTTACCAGAGTGATTGGGCGAGGTCTGTGTGACCTTAGCTCAAGGAGAATACGGTGAGGACTGGGTGTCCTGAGCTGCGTGTTCAGGACTGGGTGTCCGGGACTGTGTGTCCTAAGGTTTAAATACCTAGCCGCTCCAACCAGACGTACAGTTGTCACGGCAACTGGAACTGGTCCAACAAATCATTGTCTTCAACGAGTCACTGGTTTCATCTTCACTTCCTTTTACTTACTGTTACTCATTGTGAAGTCATTGCATGTCTGTTCTATCTTGTGTCTTCACAACATGAGTGTATGATCTGTTTGGCTTCATAATATCTTCCTACCTGATCCTTATTACACTGCAGCTGTTTGTCACTGTGCTTTCACTCTGTTGATACTTGACCATGGCTTGCCTAGTGTAGTCTACCTTCCGCTGCATAGTAATAGGCATATCTCTACGGTCTGTCTTCATAACTTCCATGTTTTGAAGACTTTCATAAAAATCGCCTATTCACCCCCCCTCTAGTCGATATAACGCACTTTCAGTTTCTCGCCGTCTTGGTGTGTTTATCCTTCGAGAGGACCGATGACCTGACCAACAGATGGTGCCTGTGGGATCAAGACCTAAAAAGGAAACAAGTAAACGGGAAAGTATGTGTGTATCCAATGTCGATTAAGCCGTACTATGGACCACAAGATAGCTATGCCTCTGTCGATGCCCATGGGATTTTAAGTGCGTAGTTATGTACGCGCGGCACGAATGCCACCACTTGATCGGGACTGAGACGGAGGCCGGATTGCTAGTTGAGCTCCTGACAAGCCGAGCTCTCCTGCTGCAGAGTAGTTCGGACCCTCTTAACGCTGTCCGTGGGCTCGGCAGCCGAATTAAGGTTCTGCTTGAGAAGGCCGCTCTGTACTTCTGCTGCTAAGGCAGCTATGTGCTCTTCTGTACGAAGGGAGCGTTCCGTATTTCCGTTGACTGTTATGACGCCACGTGGACCGGGCATCTTGAGCTTGAGATAAGCATAGTGTGGTACTGCGTTGAATCGAGCAAACACAGTTCGTCCGAGCAGTGCATGATAGCTGCTACGGAAAGGAACGATATCGAAGATTAACTCCTCGCTTAGGAAGTTTGTCCGGAGATCCGAAGACAACCTCTAGTATGATTGAGCCCGTACAGCGGGCCTCTACACTTGGTATGACTCCTTTGAAGGTAGTTCTGGTAGGCTTGATCCGAGATGGGTTAATGCCCATTTTTCGCGTTGTATCTTGATAGAGCAGATTGAGGCTGCTACCTCCGTCCATAAGGACGCGAGTCAGGTGGAACCCATCAATTATTGGGTCTAGGACCAGTGTGGCTGAGCCACCGTGACGGCTACTGGTCGGATGATCCTAGCGATCAAAAGTGATCGGGCATGACGACCATGAATTAAATTTTGGGGCGACTGGCTCTATCGCGTAGACGTCCCTGAGCGCACGCTTGCGCTCCCTCTTGGGGATGTGGGTGGCATATATCATGTTCACCGTTTTGACCTGAGGGGGAAACTTCTTTTGTCCCCTTGTGTTCGATTGCTGGGGCTCTTCGTCATCGTCCTCGCTTTGTGATCCCTTTTCCTTGTTCCCGGCGTTTAATTTGCCGGCTTGTTTGAAAACCCAGCAATCTCTGTTTGTATGATTGGGTGGCTTGTCTGGGGTGCCATGAATTTGGCACAGACGATCAAGTATGCGGTCCAAGCTGGATGCGCCTGAATTGTTCTTTTGGAACGGCTTCTTCCGCTGACCGGACTTAGAGCCCCTGAATCCAGCATTGGCTGTCGTGTCCTTGGTGTTATCACTGTTGTTTCGACGTTTGTATCTATTGCGTCGAGACTTGTCTTTGCTAGTTTTAGCTTCAGGGGTGCCGGTGTCGCTTGCATTGTTTTTGCTATGGGCTAACCAACTGTCCTCGCCCACACAAAAGCGGGTCATGAGTGCCGTGAGGGCTACCATTGATTTTGGCTTTTCTTGGCCGAGGTGGCGAGCGAGCCATTCGTCGCGGATGCTGTGTTTGAAGGCTGCTAGGGCTTCGGCATCCGGACAATCAATGATTTGGTTCTTTTTAGTTAAGAACCTAGTCCAGAATTTCCTGGCGGACTCTCCGGGCTGTTGAACTATATGGCTTAAGTCATCAGCGGCCGGAGGTCGAACATATGTACCTTGGAAGTTATCGACGAAGGCCTCTTCCAAGTCCTCCTAGCTGCCAATAGAATTTGCAGGCAGACTGTTGAGCCAGTGCCGAGCTGGCCCCTTGAGTTTTAAAGGGAGGTATTTGATGGCGTGGAGGTCATCGCCACGGGCCATATGAATGTGGAGAATGAAGTCTTCGATCCACACCGCGGGGTCCGTGGTTCCATCGTATGATCCTATATTCACGGGTTTGAACCCTTCTGGGAATTCATGATCCAGGACCTCATCGGTGAAGCAATGAGGGTGTGCGGCGCCTCTATATCGGGCTGTATCGCGACGTAGCTCTGATGGAGTCCGCCTACGGTTTTCAGCCCATGCATGACTAAGTTTGTCACGTCCGAATAGGTGCTCGTCGTCGCGTGTCGAGGCACGTCCTCGCGATCCGTAGATTGATCTAGTATGTCCTGCTTTATTGTTTAGGTTTTGCCGGAGGTCATATGTATGACCGTGGGCTAATTTACCTATACCCGTGCGCTGAGGCGGGGCTGGCTGGTGTTCGGCGTGAGTTGCCGTTTTGTCCCGACCATGTGGTGGTCGGTCAGCCGCATTGTACAATGGAGGTATGTATTTCGGCGCCTCCACATCAAACTGAGGTAGCAATTTGCGCTTTGGGTAGCTTTTGGTTGGGCGCTTGAGGTCATATTCTTCGGCTGCTAGGACATCGGTCCATTTATCATTGAGCAGATCTTGGTCATCTTGAAGCTGCTGCTACTTCTTTTTCAGGCTCCTTGCAGTGGCGATTAGTTGGCACTTGAAGCGCTCCTGCTCCTGAGGTTCCTCAGGCTTGATGAAATCGTCGATGACAAGGCTCATCTCATCCTCGGAGAGCGAAAGATAACTTCCATCCTCTGAGTCTTCGTGCATGGCCTGCTTGCCAAGGCTAGCCTGCCCATCTTCCCGTTCATCTTGTTCATTAGCTGTTTCAACGGGGTCTTCGTTGTCTTCGACACCTTCTGGAGTATTATCTTCTCCTGTGCCGGTGTTGCTGTCTTTACTGCGGCGTGACTTAGAGCGGCGCCGCTGACGCCGGCCCTTGGATTGTATTTTGGAAGGTTTATCCTCGGCTGGATCTTCCTTGCCATCGCCGCTGTTCTCCTTTGGTGCATCCACCATGTATACATCATACAAGGAAGTGGCCGTCCAACGTCCAGTGAACGGCGGGTTTTGGGCCTCTTCTTCTCCGGCATTGTCGTCCATACCGTCGATTTCCTCGGAGCCGTAATCAAGTGTGTCGGTCAAATCCTCGACGGTGGCGATGAAGTGGCTGGCGGGTGGGAAGCAAAATTCTCCACCATCAGCCCCTAGTTCGAACCGAATATAGTTCGGCTGTGAGTCCTCTGCCAAGGACATGTTCTTTAACGAGTTTAGCACATCCCCAAAGGCGAGTGCTGGAAGATGTCTGCGGCGCTGATCTCGAAGATCGATAAACGATCAAGTTCGGCGTCCGCGGGCTCACGTGGCTCGGAACTTACGGCCGGAGACGAGTCCGGAGTTCCGGTGACAAAGATGCCGTGAGAGGTTAAGTCTATGTGCGGCTCCAACATCGTAGAATCTGTGGCCTACGTGGTGGGGTTGATCCTCCCGTCCTCGGATGGCGCAGTCTGCTCTGGCTCTAAGGCCAGAGCGGTTATAGGAGCAATCTCCTTGATGCGGTCTGATGACAGATTTAGGTCATGATCATCGGAGTGACCGGGGGTGGCAGCCGCGGTCTCAAATCCGGCGAAGATCAAGTCTCCACGGATGTCCACAATGTATTTCAAGCTCCCAAATCTGACCTGATGGCCAGGGGCATAGCTTTCAATCTACTCCAGATGGCCAAGCGAATTGGCCCGCAATGCGAAGCCGCCAAACACAAAGATTTGTCCGGGGAGGAAGGTTTCTCCTTGGACAGCGTCATTATTGATGATTGAAGGGGCCATCAATCCTTTTGGCGGCAACACAGTGGAACTCTCAATGAAAGCACCAATGTCGGTGTCAAACCCGGCGGATCTCAGGTAGGGGGTCCCGAACTGTGCGTCTAAGGTCGATGGTAACAGGAGACAGGGGACACGATGTTTACCCAGGTTCGGGCCCTCTCTATGGAGGTAATACCCTACGTCCTACTTGATTGATATTGATGAATAGGAGTATTACAAGAGTTGATCTACCTCGAGATCGTAATGGCTAAACCCTAGATGTCTAACTGGTATGGCTATGATCAAGGTTGTCAGAATCGCGATTTTGAATCGGATCGGAGCTCCGATGGTAAGATCGCAAATCGTAGAATCTTCACTATCAGGATCGTAGAAACGTAGATTCTATGAACTAAAATCGTAGAATCATAGGGGTTAGTTTGGATCATAAAGTCATAGAATCGTATAAGAGAATCGCGATTCTGACAACCTTGGCTATGATAATGAATCTCCCTCCGGACTAAGTCCTCCGGTTTATATAGACACCGGGAGGATCTAGGGTTACACAAGGTTGGTTAAAAAGAAAGGAATCCACATATCCAGTCACCAAGCTTGCCTTCCACGCCAAGGAGAGTCCCATCCGGACACGGGTACAGTCTTCGGTTTTCGCATCTTCACAACACATCAGTCCGACCCATGGCTAACAGGTCGGACGCCCGAGGACCCCTTAGTCCAGGACTCCCTCACATAGCGCCTAAACTAAGTTCTATCACGAAGCAAAGCATGGCGTAAGATGGCAAGGTCAGGAGCACTAAGGCCTCCACTGTCCCCGCGACCAATTAAACATCTCCCGGCAAATAATGAGTAGTAGCGCAGAACTGGAAAAATGTAAACTAGACACACTCTCGCTTCCGACATCTTTCCCCTACGGTTACTTTATCGATAAAATCTTCCACATCTCTAGGACGTGGTTCCTCGATGCTAACCTCAAAAGCTAATTTGCAAACCTCACAAAAATCATAAAGTGTCATCTCCTTATACGCATCATATAAGTAAAAATCTACCATGGGTGGTGATCTCCTAGCATGAAAATGAAAATTCTGCACGAAAGTATTAGTGAGTAGGAGGTACTGATCACACTGGTCGTGGAGGAAGTCGGTGATGCCTGCATTCTCAGCCAAATAATAGAAATCCTCATAAATTTCGGCCGCCTCCAAGAATGCATCACATGGCCATTCACACGGCCGAACCTCCGTGGTGCGAGGAAAATTGTACTCGGGTTGCTTCTTCTCCTCATTTTCTTTTTTGTTCCGAACCCCGGCTAGAGGAGCCTCTCAACAATCTCCTCGTCATTTTCTTCCTCTGAATTTTTTTGAAATTTTTAGTGACTCAAAATAAAAGTGAACCAAACTCAACAAGATTGATAGAAACTACTCCTACAAGTATGTAGAAGATATATCATGCATCAAAACTACTTGGACCATATAAATTTGACATGCAAGCTCAAGAACAAGGTCACCACAGCAGCAAAAAAATTGCAATAAATAAAGCACTAGAACAAAAACTAATTCGACCAATGGAGGAGTCACAGACCAAAGAACAATCCCCTAAAGTAGTTTTGCAAATGGAGTTTGAGCAAGGAGATCGAAAATGGCAGCAAGATGAGCTAGAACACGAGTTTGAGCTATGGGATGATTTTTTCTGGAGGAAGATGAAGTGGATGGGTGCTG
Source organism: Triticum urartu (assembly GCF_003073215.2). Lineage (NCBI taxonomy): Eukaryota > Viridiplantae > Streptophyta > Magnoliopsida > Poales > Poaceae > Triticum > Triticum urartu. Next base: position 83,673,900 of record NC_053023.1, read on the forward strand.
GAATAAGTGGAGGGGACCCATGTGGAACCCACAAGGCAGGGGGCGAGCCCTCCACCCTTGTGGCCCACTGGCGCATTCCCCTGGTGCATGTTCAGTGCCAGAACTTCTAAAATATTCTATAAAAATCATACTAAATTTTTAAAGCATTTGGAGAACTTTTATTTTCGGGACATTTTTTATTTCATCGATAATTCAGAAAATAGACAGAAAATACTATTTTTTTCTTTATTTAATCTAAATAACAGAAAGTAAAATGTAGGTACAGAAATTTGTGCTCCCTAAATTCATCCATCAAAAGGAATCCATTAACAAGGTTAATCAAGTCTTATTAACAAACTTCTTTCGAATGACATGAAACCGAAGAACTTTCGAATAACACTAGGTTACTTCAATGGGGATATGCATGTCCCCAATAATAAGAATATCATATTTCTTTTTGACAGTATGAAGAGGGAATTCAAAACCTCCAATTGTAGTAGTTGAAACTTTTCCAATAGAATTGATACTATGAACTTGAGGTTGTTTCTTCGGAAAGTGTACCGTATGCTCATTACCATTAACATGAAAAATGACAATGCCTTTGTTGCAATCAATAACAGCCCCTACAGTATTCAAAAAGGGTCTACCGAGGATGACCGACATATTGTCGTCCTCGGGAATATCAAGAATAACAAGTCTGTTAAGATAGTAACGTTTGCAACCACAACTGGCGCATCCTCACAAATACCGATGGGTATAGTAGTTGATTTATCAGCCAGTTGCAAAGAGATTTCAGTAGGTCAACTTCTTCAATTCAAGTCTACAATATAAAGAGAAAGGTGATAACCCACAAGTATAGGGGATCATTTGTAGCCTTCTTTGATAAATAAGAGTGTCGAAACCAACGAGGAGCTAAAGGTAGAACAAACATTCCCTCAAGTTCTATCGACCACCGATATAACTCTACGCATACTTGACATTTGCTTTACCTAAGACAAGTATGAAACTATTTTGCAAGAATAAAACTACGGGTACTTTGTGAGAATAGGACTACGAATAAATTGCAAGGTAATGAAAGTGGATAGCTTTTGTCAACAAGAAAGTCAGTTGTCCCTAGGTAATCGATAACAAGTACCGGTAATCATTCTTGTAATTTTATATGAGGGAGAGGCATGAGCTAACATGCTTTCTCTACTTGGATCATATGGACTTATGATTGGACCCCTAGCAAGCATCCGCAACGACTAAAGATCATTAAGGTCATGAAACCCAACCATAGCATGAAGTATCAAGTCCTCTTTATCCCATACGCCATAACCCACTTACTCGGGTTTAAGCTTTTGCCACTCTCGCAACCCACCATAAGCGAACCATGAACATATTGAAACACCCTACAACAGGGGGCCCTCATGTTTGCGCGAGACGGAGGGCACCGTAGGACATCACCATAAATAAAATATACAATCATACCAACCAAGATGACGATTAACCCATAGGACAAAACGGATCTACTCAAACATCATAGGATAACTATAGATCATTGGGAAATAATATATGGAGTTGAGCACCATGTTTAAGTAGAGATTATAGTGGGGAGAAGGGGTGTTACACCACTGCATAGAGGGGGAGAGAGTTGGTGTTGACGGTAGCAAGATTGTTGATGTAGATCGTCATCATAATCCTTGCCCCGGCGGCACTCCGGTGCCACCGGGAGAGAGGGGGAGAGAGCCCCCCTCCTTCTTCTTCCTTGCCCCCTGCGTTTTTTTGATCTGGCCGAAAACTGTTTCTTAAATATCGGGAGATCCGTAACTCCGATTGCGCTGAGATTTTAACACATTTTTTTCCCGGACATAAGCTTACTTGCGCCCGAAGTAGAGACCCAACTGACCTACGATGTGAGCATAAGACACCTGGGCGCGCCTGGGGCCTGGGGTGCGCCCTGGTGGGTTGTGGGAATTGCGGTCCCTCGTTTGCATTGATTCCACATCCCAAAAATCACATATATCCCAAAATAATTCTCCGTAAATTTTTATCATGTTTGGACTTCGTTTGATATGGATTTTCTGCAAAACAAAAAACATGCAAAAAGCAGGAATTGGCACTGGGCACTGGATCAATAGGTTAGTTCAATAAATCATATAAAAAGTTGCGAAAAATATGTGAAAGTAGTATAACATTGGCATGAAACAATAAAAAAATATAGATACGACGAAGACGTATCAAAAGGCATAACACTAACACCGGCTCCAAGATAACATAAAGAAGTTTTAACATAGTTTCTTTTAATGGAGCATGTGGATCTCAAAATTTCTTTGGTATTCCACCCTTAAAAGTATAATTAGCAAGCATGATGGAAATTTCAGCTTTCGGTATCTTTCTTTTATTTGTAACAATATCTTTCATATACTTAGCATAAGGAGGCATTTTAAGCATGTTAGTCAAAGGCATACGCAAAAAAGATAGGTCTAATCATTTCAGCAAAACGCTCAAAATCTTCATCATCCTTTTTGTTGGATGGTTTAGGAGGAAAGGGCATGGGTTTCTGAACCCATGGTTCTCTTTCTCTACCATGTTTTCTAGCAACAAAGTCTCTCTTAGCATAACGTTGATTCTTTTATTGTGGGTTATCAAGATCAACATCAGGTTCAATCTCTACATCATTATCATTACTAGGTTGAGTATCAACATGAACATCATCATTAACATTATCGCTAGGTTCATGTTCATCACCAGATTGTGTCTTAGCATCAGAAATAGAAATATCCTTGGGATTCTCAGGTGTGTCTACAACAGGTTCACTAGAAGCATGCAAAGTCCTATTAGTTTTCTTTTTCCTATTATTACTAGGATTAGGTACATCAATATTAGTTCTATGAGAATCTTTCTCAACTCTCTTAGGATGGCCCTCAGGATACAAAGGTTCCTGGGTCATTTTGCCACCTCTAGTCATAACCCTAACAACATTATCATTATTCTTACTATTCAACTCATTCAGCAAATGATCTTGTGCCTTAAGTACTTGTTCTACTTGAGTTGTAACCATGGAAACATGTTTACTAATACACTTAAGATCATTAACAGTTCTACTCATATAATTGATACGTCTCCACCGTATCTATAATTTTTGGTTGTTCCATGCTATTATATTATTTGTTTTGGATGTTTAATGGGCTTTAATATACTCTTTTATATTATTTTTGGGACTAACCTATTAACCGAAGGCCCAGTGCAAATTGTTGTTTTTTGCCTATTTCAGTGTTTCGCAGAAAAGGAATATCAAACAGAATCCAAATGGAACGAAACCTTCGTGAGGATCTTTCTTGGAACAAACGCAAACATGAGACTTGGAGTGGAAGTTAGAGGCGCAATGAGGCGGCCACGAGGCAGGAGGGCGCGCCCCCACTCTTGTGGGCCCCTCGTAGCTCCACCGACCTACTTCTTTCACCTATATATACTCTTATGCCCTAAAAACATCCAGGGAAGCCACGAAACCACTTTTCCACCGCCGCAACCTTCTGTACCTATGAGATCCCATCTTGGGGCCTTTTCCAGTGATCTGCCGGAGGGGGATTCGATCATGGAGGGCTTCTACATCAACACCATAGCATCTCCGGTGATGTGTGAGTAGTTTACCACAGACCTTCGGGTCCATAGTTATTAGCTAGGTGGCTTCTTCTCTCTCTTTGGTTCTCAACACAAAGTTCTCCTTGATGTTCTTGGAGATATATTCGATGTAATACTTTTTGCGGTGTGTTTGTCAAGATCCGATGAATTGTGGGTTTATGATCAAGATTATCTATGAACAATATTTGGCTCTTATCTGAATTTTTATATGCATGATTTGATATCTTTGCAAGCCTCTTCGAACTATCGGCTTAGTTTGGCCTACTAGATTGATCTTTCTTGCAATGGGAGAAGTACTTAGCTTTAGGTTCAATCTTGCGGTGTCCTTTCCCAGTGACAGTAGGGGCAGCAAGGCATGCATTGTATTGTTGCCATCGAGGATAAAAAGATGGGGTTTATATCATATTGCTTGAGTTTATCCCTCTACATCATGTCATCTTGCCTAAAGCATTACTCTGTTCTTGTGAGCTTAATACTCTAGATGCATGCTGGATAGCGGTCGATGTGTGGAGTAATAGTAGTAGATGCAGAATCGTTTTGGTCTACTTGACACGGACGTGATGCCTATATTCATAATCATTGCCTAGATATTCTCATAACTATGCGCTTTTCAATCAATTGCTCGGTGATACGTCTCCAACGTATCTATATTTTTTTATTGCTCCATGCTATAGTATCTACTGTTTTGGGCAATATTGGGCTTTATTATCCACTTTTATATTATTTTTGGGACTAACCTATTAATCGGAAGCCCAGCCCTGATTTGCTATTTTATGCCTATTTCAGTGTTTCGAAGAAAAGGAATATCAGACGGAGTCGAAACTGAACGAAATCAACTGGAGAAGTTATTTTTGGAACGAAAGCCACCCGATGGATTTGGACCCCACGTCAAGGAAGGAAGGAGGAGATCACGAGGGTAGGGGGCGCGCCCACCCCCTGGGGCGCGCCCCCTGCCTCGTGGAGCCCTCGTGGCTCCCCTGACGTGCTTCTTCTACCTATATAACTCCATATACCCTAAAACTTCCAGAACGCAAGATAGATCGGGAGTTCCGCCGCCAGAAGCCTCCGTAGCCACCAAAAGTCAATCGGGACCCTGTTTCGGCACCTTGCCGGAGGGGGGAACCCTCACCGGTGGCCATCTTCATCATCCCGGTGCTCTCCATGACGAGGAGGGAGTAGTTCTCCCTCGGGGCTGAGGGTATGTACCAGTAGCTATGTGTTTGATCTCTCTCTCTCTCTCGTGTTCTTGATTTGGCACGATCTTGATGTATCGCGAGCTTTGCTATTATAGTTGGATCATATGTTTCTCCTCCCCATCTTCTCTCTTGTAATGAATTGAGTTTCCCCTTTGAAGTAATCTTATCGGACTGAGTCTTTAAAGATTTGAGGACACTTGATGTATGTCTTGCCATGGATATCTGTGGTGACAATGGGATACCACATGCCACTTGATGTATGTTTTGGTGACCAACTTGCGGGTTCCGCCCATGAACCTATGCATAGGAGTTGGCACACGTTTTCGTCGTGATTCTCTGGTAGAACTTTGGGGCACTCTTTGAGGTCCTTTGTGTTGGTTGAATAGATGAATCTGAGATTGTGTGATGCATATCATATAATCATACCCACGGATACTTGAGGTGACATTGGAGTATCTAGGTGACATTAGGGTTTTGATTGATTTGTGTCTTAAGGTGTTATTCTAGTACGAACTGTAGGGCTATTTGTGACACTTATAGGAATAGCCCAACGGATTGATTGGAAAGAATAACTTTGAGGTGGTTTCGTACCCTACCATAATCTCTTCGTTCGCTCTCCGCTATTAGTGACTTTGGAGTGACTCTTTGTTGCATGTTGAGGGATAGTTTTATGATCCAATTATGTTAGTATTGTTGAGGGAACTTACACTAGCGAAAGTATGAACCCTAGGCCTTGTTTTCTATCATTGCAATACCGTTTACGCTCACTTTTATCACTTGCTACCTTGCTGTTTTTATAATTTCAGATTACAAATACCTTTATCTACCATCCATATACCACTTGTATCACCATCTCTTCGCCGAACTAGTGCACCTATACAATTTACCATTGTATTGGGTGTGTTGGGGACACAAGAGACTCTTTGTTATTTGGTTGCGGGGTTGCCTGAGAGAGACCATCTTCATCCTACGCCTCCTACGGATTGATAAACCTTAGGTCATCCACTTGAGGGAAATTTGCTACTGTCCTACAAACCTCTGTACTTGGAGGCCCAACAACGTCTACAAGAAGAAGGTTGTGTAGTAGACATCACTCGGCAGTAATGAACATGGTCATTTAAAGCTCCAATGCTATTTGTTTCATGATCAAGTTGTGTCCAAACATTGTGATAATTTGATTACCCTTGAGCATCATAAAGAGCTTAGCCTTCTTTTGGGTTATGAAGAAATGAAACGTATAACTGAGGGTATTCCAAAGTTTAATCTTGATAGAGTTCTTGATTTTGATCTAGAGAAAATTTATATGTATTGCGTGGTGAATTGCATTGATAATCCTTATATTGCCAACTACATAAAGAAAAGAAAACAATTAGAAGATGAAGAGAATACTAATGAAAGGGAAGAGACTTCCCAATATCCTCCTATTATTTCTTATGATGAATCAGGCAACGAGGAGGAGCCTCCTATTAAACCAATCTCATTAATAAGGAGCTCCAAAAATAGGATTGAACCCACACATGATGTGGTGAAGAAGAAGAAAAGAAAAAGGAAGAGAGGTACAAAGGTATCTCTCCCAAATAAAGTTGCTCCTATTACTATTGTGCCTCATGAAAATATAATTGTGGAAGATAATGATACTTCTTATGATCTTGAAAATCTTTTTGGCACTTGCTTAGAAGAATATAATAATTGCTATACTATTGGTGCTATCCATGCTATTAATTATGAGAGTGATTATGTTTATGATATGAAAAGGCCCAAGCTTGGGGAAGATATGTTTGATGAGGATGACATATTTGAGAATATATTTGCTGCAATTAATGTTTGTCCCAAGCTTGGGGAAGCTATGATTAATGAAGATAATATTTTTAGTCTCCCAAGTTTTGATATGCAAGTTTATAATGATGATAGCATGCCTCCTACTTATGATAATTATTGTGATGAAACTTATGCTATAAAAAGTAGTGATGATTATATTTATAAAACTTGCCATGATTATGATTACCCCTTCTCTTAACATTACTCTTTTAATATGGAAACAATTTATAGTATTCGAGTTTCCTATGATACTTCCACTATTCCGAATGAGAAGAATTTTGCTTATGTGGAGAGTAGTAAATTTTGCATGCTTGTAGATCATGAAAAGAAGGCTTTAGGTGCTGGTTATATTATTGAATTCATTTATGATGCTACTGAACATTACTATGAGGGAGGAATATATACTTGTAGGAATTGCAATAATACCAAGTTTCCTCTCTATGTGCTTAAAGTTTTGAAGTTATGCTTGTTTTGCCTTCCTATGCTAGTTGATTATTGTCCCCATAAGTTGTTTTATAAAAAAAATCCCTATGCATAGGAAGTGGGTTAGACTTAAATGTTTTAGTCATATTCTTCATGATGCTCTCTTTATGTTTCAATTCTTATCTTTTATGTGAGCATCATTGAAATCATCGTGCCTAGCTAGGGGCATTAAACGATAGCGCTTGTTGGGAGGCAACCCAACTTTATTTTTGTTCCTTGCTTTTTGTTCCTGTTTATTAATAAATAATTCATCTAGCCTCTGTTTATATGTGGTTTTATTGTTTTAATTAGTGTTTGTGCCAAGTAGAACCGTTAGGAAGACTAGGGGAAAGTCTTGTTGATCATGCTGTAAAAAACAGAAACTTTAGCGCTCACGAGAATTGCTGCCATTTTTATTTGGAGAGTGATATTTAGCTAATTCTTTTTGAATATGATTAATAGATAAATTCCTCAGGTCCATAAATTTATTTGAGAATTTTATGAGTTCCATAAGTATACGTTTGATTCAGATTACTACATACTGTTCTGTTTTTGACAGATTCTGTTTTCGATGTGTTGTTTGCTTATTTTGATGAATCTATGGCTAGTAAAATAGTTTATAAACCATAGATAAGTTGGAATACAGTAGGTTTAACACCAACATAAATAAAGAATGAGTTCATTATAGTACCTTGAAGTGGTAATTTACTTTCTTATACTAACGGAGCTTACGAGTTTTCTACTTTAAGTTTTGTGTTGTGAAGTTTTCAAGTTTTGGGTAAGGATCCGATGGAATATGGAATAAGGAGTGGCAAGAGCCTAAGCTTGGGGATGCCCAAGGCACCCCAAGGTAATATTAAAGTATAGCCAAGAGCCTAAGCTTGGGGATGCCCCGGAAGGCATCCCCTCTTTCGTCTTCATTCATCGGTAACTTTACTTGGAGCTATATTTTTATTCGCCACATGATATGTGTTTTGCTTGGAGCGTCAATTTATTTTGTTAGGATTTGCTTGCTCTTTGAATAAAATACCAAGATCTGAAATTATTAAATGTTAGAGAGTCTTCACATAGTTGCATAATTATTCGACTACTCATTAATCTTCACTTATATCTTTCGGAGTAGTTTGTCATTTGCTCTAGTGCTTCACTTATATCTTTTAGAGCATGGTGGTAGTTTTATTTTCAAGAAATAGATGAACTCTCATGCTTCACTTAAATTATTTTTAGAGTCATAATAGCATGGTAATTTTCTTAATAATAACTTGCTTGGTATTCAAGATTTGTGAAACTTTCTTTTGAGTGCGTTGAATACTAAGAAAAGTTGGATGATTGATAATTGTTTTGAGATATGGAGGTAGTAATATCAAAGTCATGCTAGTAGAGTAATTCTGAATTTGAGAAATACTTGTGTTGAAGTTTATGATTCCCGTAGCATGCACGTATGGTGAACCCTTATGTAACGAAGTCGGAGCATGATTTATTTATTTATTGTCTTCCTTATGAGTGGCGGTCGGGAGCGATGGTCTTTTCCTACCAATCTATCCCCCTAGGAGCATGCGCGTAATACTTTGCTTTGATAACTTCTAGATTTTTGCAATAAGTATATGAGTTCTTTATGACTAATGTTGAGTCCATGGATTGTACGCACTCTCACCCTTCCATCATTGCTAGCCTCTACGGTACCGTGCATTGCCCTTTCTCACATTGAGAGTTGGTGCAAACTTCGCCGGTGCATCCAAACCCCGTGATATGATACACTCTTTCACACATAAACCTCCTTATATCTTCCTCAAAACATCCACCATACCTACCTATTATGGCATTTCCATAGCCATTCCGAGATATATTGCCATGCAACTTTCCACCATCCAGTTTATCATGACACATTGATCATTGTCATATTGCTTAGCATGATCATGTAGTTGACATAGTATTTGTGGCAAAGCCACCGTTCATAATTTTTACTTGTCACTCTTGATTCATTGCATATCCCAGTACACCGCCGGAGGCATTCATATAGAGTCATACTTTGTTCTAGTATCGAGTTGTAAATAAATAGAAGTGTGATGATCATCATTCAATAGAGCATTGTCCCAAAAAAAGAAAGGCCAAAGAAAAGAAGGCCCCAAAAAACAAAAAGGGGCAATGTTACTATCCTTTTTTCCACACTTGTCCTTCAAATTAGCACCATGATATAGCGAGTCTCATATATTGTGCTTCAAAGTAGCACCATGTTCTTCATATAGAGAGTCTCATATGTTGTCACTTTCATATACTAGTGGGAATCTTTCATTATAGAACTTGGCTTGTATATTCCAATGATGGGCTTCCTCAAAATGCCCTAGGTCTTCGTGAGCAAGCGAGTTGGATGCACACCCACTAGTTTCTTTTGTTGAGCTTTCATACATTTATAGCTCTAGTGCATCCGTTGCATGGCAATCCCTACTCACTCACATTGATATCTATTGAGGGGCATCTCCATAGCCCGTTGATACGCCTAGTCGATGTGAGACTATCTTCTTCCTTTTTGGCTTCTCCACAACCACCATTCTATTCCACCTATAGTGCTATGTCCATGGCTCACGCTCATGTATTGCGTGAAGATTGAAAAAGTTTGAGAACATCAAAAGTATGAAACAATTGCTTGGCTTGTCATCGGGGTTGTGCATGATTTAAATATTTTGTGTGGTGAAGATGGAGCATAGCCAGACTATATGATTTTGTAGGGATAACTTTCTTTGGCCATGTTATTTTGAGAAGACATGATTGCTTTGTTAGTATGCTTGAAGTATTATTGTTTCTATGTCAATATGAACTTTTGTCTTGAATCTTATGGACCTGAATATTCATGCCACGATTAAGAAGAATTACATTGAAATTATGCCAACTAGCATTCCACATCAAAAATTATCTTTTTATCATTTACCTAATCGAGGACGAGCAGGAATTAAGCTTGGGGATGCTTGATACGTCTCCAACGTATCTATAATTTTTGATTGCTCCATGCTATATTATCTACTGTTTTGGGAAATATTGGGCTTTATTATACACTTTTATATTATTTTTGGGACTAACCTATTAACCGGAGGCCCAGCCCAGATTTGCTTTTTATGCCTATTTCAGTGTTCCGAAGAAAAGGAATATCAGACGGAGTCGAAACGGAACAAAATCAACTAGAGAAGTTATTTTTGGAACGAAAGCCACCCGATGGACTTGGACCCCATGTCAAGGAAGGAAGGAGGAGCTCACGAGGGTAGGGGGCGCGCCCACCCCCTGGGGAGCGCCCCCTACCTCGTGGGGCCCTCGTGGCTCCCCTGACGTGCTTCTTCTGCCTATATAACTCCATATACCCTAAAACTTCCAGAACGCAAGATAGATCGGGAGTTCCGCCGCCAGAAGCCTCCGTAGCCACCAAAAGTCAATCGGGACCCTGTTCCGGCACCCTGCCGGAGGGGGGAACCCTCACCGGTGGCCATCTTCATCATCCCGGTGCTCTCCATGACGAGGAGGGAGTAGTTCTCCCTCGGGGCTGAGGGTATGTACCAGTAGCTATGTGTTTGATCTCTCTCTCTCTCTCGTGTTCTTGATTTGGCACGATCTTGATGTATCACGAGCTTTGCTATTATAGTTGGATCTTATGTTTCTCCTCCTCCTTTTCTCTCTTGTAATGAATTGAGTTTCCCCTTTGAAGTAATCTTATCGGATTGAGTCTTTAAAGATTTGAGAACACTTGATGTATGTCTTTCCATGGATATCTGTGGTGACAATGGGATACCACGTGCCACTTGATGTATGTTTTGGTGACCGACTTGCGGGTTCCGCCCATGAACCTATGCATAGGGGTTGGCACACGTTTTCGTCGTGATTCTCCGGTAGAACTTTGGGGCACTCTTTGAGGTCCTTTGTGTTGGTTGAATAGATGAATCTGAGATTGTGTGATGCATATCGTATAATCATACCCACGGATACTTGAGGTGACATTGGAGTATCTAGGTGACATTAGGGTTTTGATTGATTTGTGTCTTAAGGTGTTATTCTAGTAAGAACTCTAGGGCTGTTTGTGACACTTATAGGAATAGCCCAACGGATTGATTGGAAAGAATAACTTTGAGGTGGTTTCGTACCCTACCATAATCTCTTCGTTCGCTCTCCGCTATTAGTGACTTTGGAGTGACTCTTTGTTGCATGTTGAGGGATAGTTTTATGATCCAATTATGTTATTATTGTTGAGGGAACTTACACTAGAGAAAGTATGAACCCTAGGCCTTGTTTTCTATCATTGCAATACCGTTTACGCTCACTTTTATCACTTGTTACCTTGCTGTTTTTATAATTTCAGATTACAAATACCTTTATCTACCATCCATATACCACTTGTATCACCATCTCTTCACCGAACTAGTGCACATATACAATTTACCATTGTATTGGGTGTGTTGGGGACACAAGAGACTCTTTGTTATTTGGTTGCAGGGTTGCTTGAGAGAGACCATCTTCATCCTATGCCTCCTACAGATTGATAAACCTTAGGTCATCCACTTGAGGGAAATTTGCTACTGTCCTACAAACCTCTGCACTTGGAGGCCCAACAATGTCTACAAGAAGAAGGTTGTGTAGTAGACATCACTCGACAGTAATTTGTTCACCCACCGTAATACATGCTATCATGAGAGAAGCCACTAGTGAAACCTATGGCCCGGGTCTATTTTATATCATATAAGTTTCCGATCTACAATTCTAGTTTACTATTTATTTTATTTTGCAATCTATACACCAAAAATACCAAAACTATTTATCTTATTATCTTTATCAGATCTCACTTTTGCAAGTGGCCGTGAAGGGATTGACAACCCCTTTATCGTGTTGGTTGCAAGGTTCTTGATTGTTTGTATAGGTACTAGGCGATTTGCGTGTAGTCTCCTACTGGATTGATACCTTGGTTCTCAAAAACTGAGGGAAATACTTACGCTACTTTGCCGAATCACCCTTTCCTCTTCAAGGGAAAACCAACGCATGCTCAAGAGGTAGCAAGAAGGATTTCTAGCGCCATTGCCGGGGAGATCTATGCTCAAGTCAAGACATACCAAGTACCCTTGCCGTTTTATTTGCCCTTTTCCGTTTGTTTCTTTTTTCTTGCTTCTTCTATGCTTGTGTGTTGGATTGATTGTTTGTCACAATGGCGCTCAAGACAATACTAAATTATGTGACTTTTCCAATACCAACAACAATGATTTTATTAGCACTCCGATTGCTCCTATTACCGATGTTGAATCTTGTGAAATTAATGCTGCTTTGTTGAATCTTGTCATGAAAGATCAATTTTCTGGCCTTCCTAGTGAAGATGCCGCTACCCATCTAAACAACTTTGTTGATTTGTGCGATATTCAAAATAAGAAAGATGTGGATAATGATATTGTTAAACTGAAGCTATTTCCGTTTTTGCTTAGAGATCGTGCTAAAACTTGGTTCTCTTCTTCGCCTAAAAATAGTATCGATTCATAGAATAAGTGCAAAGATGCTTTTATCTCTAAGTATTTTCCTCCCGCTAAGATCATCTCTCTTAGAAAGGATATTATGAATTTTAAGCAACTTGAGCATGAGCATGTTGCACAAGCTTGGGAGAGGATGAAATTGATGATACGTAATTGTTTGAATTTATGGATGATTATACAAAAATTTTATGCCGGATTGAATTTTGCTTCTAGAAATCTTTTAGATTCGGCCGCGGGAGGCACTTTTATGGAAATCACTTTAGGAGAAGCTACTAAACTCCTAGATAATATTATGGTTAATTATTCTCAATGGCATACCGAAAGATCCAGTAGTAAAAAGGTTCATGCGATACAAGAGATTAATGTTTTGAGTGGAAAGATGGATTAACTTATGAAATTGTTTGCTAATAAGAGTGTTTCTTTTGATCCTAATGGCATGCCTTTGTCCACTTTGATTGAGAATAATAATGAATCCTTGGATGTGAATTTTGTTGGTAGGAACAACTTTGGTAATAACGCATATAGAGGAAACTTTAATTCTAGGCCGTTCCCTTGTAATTCCTCTAATAATTACGGTAATTCCTACAACAAATCTTATTGAAATTTTAATAAGACTCCCTCTGATTTTGAGACTAGTGTTAAAGAATTTATGAATTCGCAAAAGAATTTCAATGCTTTGCTTGAAGAAAAATTGCCTAAGATTGATGAGTTGGCTAGGAACGTGGATAGAATTTCTCTTGATGTTGATTCTTTGAAACTTAGATCTGTTCCACCTAAGCATGATATCAATGAGTCTTTCAAAGCCATGAGAATTTCCATTGATGAGTGCAAAGAAAGAACCGCTAGGATGCGTGCTAAAAAAGATTGCTTTGTGAAAGCGTGTTCTTCTAGTTTTCATGATAATAATGATGAAGATCTAAAAGTGATTGATGTGTCTCCTATTAAATCTTTGTTTTCCAATATGAATCTTGATAAAGATGGGACTGGATATGAGTCAACTTTAGTTAAAAGGTGTCCCAATGATTCGGTGTTTTTAGACCTTGATGCAAAAATTGGTAAAAGTGGGATTGAAGAGGTCAAAACTTTACATAGCAATGAACCCACTATTTTCGATTTCAAGGAATTTAATTATGAGAATTGCTCTTTGATAGATTGTATTTCCTTGTTGCAATCCGTGTTAAATTCTCCTCATGCTTATGATCAAACCAAGCTTTTACTAAGCATATCGTTGATGCTTTAATGCAATCTTATGAAGAAAAACTTGAATTAGAAGTTTATATCCCTAGAAAACTTTATGATGAGTGGGAACCTACTATTAAAATTAAGATTAAAGATCATGAATGCTATGCCTTATGTGATTTGGGTGCTAGTATTTCCACGATTCCAAAAACGTTGTGCTATGTGTTAGGTTTCCGTGAATTTGATGATTGTTCGTTAAATTTGCACCTTGCGGATTCCACCATTAAGAAACCTATGGGAAGGATGAATGATGTTCTTATTGTTGCAAATAGGAATTATGTGCCCGTAGATTTCATCATTCTTGATATAGATTGCAATCCTACATGTCCTATTATTCTTGGTAGACCTTTCCTTAGAACGATTGGTGCAATTATTGACATGAAAGAAGGAAATATTAGATTCCAATTTCCGTTAAGGAAAGGCATGGAACACTTTCCTAGAAAGAAAATTAAATTGCCTTCTGAATCAATTATAAGAGCCACTTATGGATTGCATACCAAAGATGACAATACCTAGATCTATTCTTGTTTTATGCCTAGCTAGGGGTGTTAAACGATAGCGCTTGTTGGGAGGCAACCCAATTTTATTTTTGTCCTTGCTTTTTGTTCCTGTTTAGTAATAAATAATTCATGTATCCTCTGTTATGGTTGTGTTTTTTATGTTTTAATTAGTGTTTGTGCCAAGTAAAGCCTTTAGGATCATCTTGGATGATTGCTGTTTGATCTTGCTGTAAAAAATAGAAAGTCCGTGCTCACGAGAATAATTTTCGTTTCTTACCATCGAGTGATAAAATACCAATTCCAACTTCAGTGGATCAATATACAAATTATTTAGGACTTCCTAATTTTTCATAATTTTTGAAGTTACATAAGTATTAGAAAACTCCAGATTACTACGGAATGTTCTGTTTTTGACAGATTCTGTTTTTCGTGTGTTGTTTGCTTATTTTGATGAATCTATGGCTATTATCGGGGGGTATGAACCATAGAGAAGTTGTAATACAGTAGGTTTAACACAAATATAAATAAAGAATGAGTTAATTACAGTACCTTAAAGTGGTGATTTATTTTGTTATACTAATGGAGCTCATGAGATTTTCTGTTGAGTTTTGTGTTGTGAAGTTTTCAAGTTTTTGGGTAAAGATTTGATGGATTTTGGAATAAGGAGTTGCAAGAGCCTAAGCTTGGGGATGCCCAAGGCACCCCAAGGTAAAATTCAAGGACAACCAAAAGCCTAAGCTTGGGGTGCCCCGGAAGGCATCCCCTCTTTCGTCTTCATCTATCGGTAACTTTACTTGGAGCTATAGAGAAGTCTTGTATGATTTGAGTCTTTGATTTTTAGTTTACCACAATCGTCCTTGCTGTACACACCTTTGGGAGAGACACACATGAATCGGAATTTATTAGAATACTCTATGTGCTTCACTTATATCTTTTGAGCTAGATAATTTTGCTCTAGTGCTTCACTTATACCTTTTTAGAGCACGGTGGTGGTTTTATTTTATAGAAATTATTGATCTCTCATGCTTCACTTATATTATTTTGAGAGTCTTTTAGAACAGCATGGTAATTTTCTTTGGGTATAAAATTAGTCCTAATATAATAGGCATCCAAGATGGGTATAATAAAAACTTTCATATAGAATGCATTAAATACTATGAGAAGTTTGATACTTGATAGTTGTTTTGATATATAAAGATGGTAATATTAGAGTCATGCTAGTTGTGTAATTGTGGAATTGAGAAATACTTGTGTTGAAGTTTGCAAGTCTCGTAGCATGCACGTATGGTAAACGTTGTGTGACAAATTTGAAGCATGAGGTGTTCTTTGATTGCTTTCCTTATGAGTGGCGGTCGGGGACGAGCGATGGTCTTTTCCTACCAATCTATCCCCTAGGAGCATGCGCATAGTGCTTGATTTTGATGACTTCTAGATTTTTGCAATAAGTATGTGAGTTCTTTATGACTAATGTTGAGTCCATGGAATATACGCACTCTCACTCTTCCATCATTGCTAGCCTCTTCGGTACCATGCATTGCCCTTTTTCACCTCGAGAGTTGGTGCAAAACTTCGCCGGTGCATCCAAACCCTGTGATATGATATGCTCTATCACACATAAGGCTCCTTATATCTTCCTTTAAACAGCCACCATACCTACATATTATGGCATTTCCATAGCCATTCCGAGATATATTGCCATGCAACTTTCTACCGTTCCGTTTATTATGACACGCTCCATCATTCTCATATTGCTTTGCATGATCATGAAGTTGACATCATATTTGTGGCAAAGCCACTTTCATAATTCTTTCATACATGTCACTCTTAATTCATTGCACATCCCGGTACACCGCCGGAGGCATTCACATAGAGTCATTTTTTGTTCTAATTATCGAGTTGTAAGTAAATAAAAGTGTGATTTTCATTATTAGAGCATTGTCCCAGAGGAAAGGATGATGGAGACTATGATTACCCCACAAGTCGGGATGAGATTCCAGACGAAAAAAGAGGCCATAAAAAAAGAGAAGAAGGCCCAAATAAAAAAATGAGAGAAAAAGAGAGAAGGGGCAATGTTACTATCCTTTTTCCAACACTTGTGCTTCAAAGTAGCACCATGATCTTCATGATAGAGAGTCTCTTATTTTGTCACTTTCATATACTAGTGGGAATTTTTCATTATAGAACTTGGCTTGTATATTCAAATGATGGGCTTCCTCAAAATGCCCTAGGTCTTCGTGAGCAAGCAAGTTGGATGCACACCCACTTAGTTTCTTTTGTTGAGCTTTCATATATTTATAACTCTAGTGCATCCGTTGCATGGCAATCCCTACTCCTTGCATTGACATCAATTGATGGGCATCTCCATAGCCCGTTGATTAGCCGCGTCAATGTGAGACTTTCTCCTTTTTTGTCTTCTCACACAAGCTCCATCATCATATTCAATTCCACCCATAGTGCTATGTCCATGGCTCGCGCTCATATATTGCCTGAAAGTTGAAAGAGTTTGAAAAGTCTAAGTACGAAATAATTGCTTGGCTTGTCATCAGGGTTGTGCATGATGTGAGCATTTTGTGTGACGAAAATGTAGCATGGCCAAACTATATGATTTTGTAGGGATAAGCTTTCTTTGGCTATGTTATTTTGATAAGACATAATTGCTTGGTTAGCATGCTTGAAGTATTATTATTTTTATGTCAATAATAATGTTTTTTCTAGAATCTTTTGGATCTAAACATTCACGCGGCAATAAAGAGAATTACATTGAAAATTATGTTAGGTAGCATTCCACATCAAAAATTCTGTTTTTATCATTTACCTACTCGAGGATGAGCAGGAATTAAGCTTGGGGATGCTGATACGTCTCCAATGTATCTATAATTTTTGATTGTTTGATGCTATTATATTATTTGTTTTGGATGTTTAATGGGCTTTAATATACTCTTTTATATTATTTTTGGGACTAACCTATTAACCGATGGCCCAGTGCAAATTGCTATTTTTTTGCCTATTTCAGTGTTTCGCACAAAAGGAATATCAAACGGAATCCAAACGGTACGAAAACTTCGCGAGGATCTTTCTTGGAACAAACACAATCCAGTAGAGTTGGAGGGGAAGTCAGAGATGCAACAAGGCGGCCACGCGGCAGGACGTCGCGCCCCCCACCCTCGTGGACAGGGTGTGGGGCCCCTGGCCTTGATTCTTTCGCCAGTATTTTTTATATATTCCAAAAATATTCTCCGTTGATTTTCAGGTCATTATGAGAACTTTTATTCTGCACGAAAATAACACCATGGCAATTCTACTGAAAATAGTGTCAGTCCAGGTTAGTTCCATTCAAATCATGCAAGTTAGAGTCCAAAACAAGGGCAAAAGTGTTTGGAAAAGTAGATACGTTGGAGACGTATCAGTGCTTCCAGGACGTAATTCTTCTGTGTAGCAATGAGGATAATCCTCAAGTTACGGACCCAGTCCGTGTAATTGCTACCATCATCTTTCAACTTAGCTTTCTCTAGGAACGCATTAAAATTAAATGGAACAACAGCACGGGCCATCTATCTACAACAACATAGACATGCAAAATACTATCAGGTACTAAGTTCATGATAAATTAAAGTTCAATTAATCATATTACTTAAGAACTCCCACTTAGATAGACATCCCTCTAATCATCTAAGTGATATGTGATCCATATCAACTAAACCATGTCCGATCATCGTGTGAGATAGAATAGTTTTCAATGGTGAACATCACTATGTTGATCATATCTACTATATGATTCACGCTCGACCTTTCAGTCTCAGTGTTCTGAGGCCATATCTGCATATGCTAGGCTCGTCAAGTTTAACCCGAGTATTCCGCATGTGCAAAACTGGCTTGCACCCGTTGTATGTAAACGTAGAGCTTATCACACCCAATCATCACGTCGTGTCTTGGCACGACGAACTTTAGCAACGGTGCATACTCAGGGAGAACACTTGTACCTTGAAATTTAGTGAGAGATCATCTTATAATGCTACCGCCGAACTAAGATAAATAAGATGCATAAAGGATAAAGATCACATGCAATCAATATAAGTGATATGATATGGCCATCATCATCTTGTGCCTTTGATCTCCATCTCCAAAGCACCGTCATGATCACCATCGTCACCGACTTGATCTTCATCGAAGCATCATTGTCGTCTTGCCAACTATTTCTTCTACCACTATCGCTACATGATACGTCTCCGTCGTATCTACTATTCCAAACACTTTTGCCCTTGTTTTGGACTCTAACTTGAATGATTTGAATGGAACTAACCTGGACTGACGCTGTTTTCAGCAGAATTGCCATGGTGTTATTTTTATGCAGAAATAAAAGTTCTCAGAATGACCAGAAAATCAATGGAGAATTATTTTGGAATATATATAAAAAATAGCAGAAGAAAGATCCACGTCAGGGGGCCCACACCCTGTCCACGAGGGTGGGGGCGCGCCCTACGCTCCTAGGCGCGCCCCCTGCCTCGTGGGCTCCCTGATGCTCCACCAATCTCAACCTTGACTCCATATATTCACTTTCGGGGAGAAAAAAATCAGAGAGAAGGATTCATCACGTTTTACGATACGGAGCCGCCGCCAAGCCCTAAACTCTCTCGGGAGGGCTGATCTGGAGTCCGTTCAGGGCTCCAGAGAGGGGAATCCGTCGCCATCGTCATCATCAACCTTCCTCCATCACCAATTTCATGATGCTCACCGCCGTGCATGAGTAATTCCATCGTTGGCTTGCTGGACGGTGATGGGTTGGGTGAGATTTATCATGTAATCAAGTTAGTTTTATTAGGTTTGATCCCTAGTATCCACTATGTTCTGAGATTGATGTTGCTATGACTTTGCTATACTTAATGCTTGTCACTAGGGCCTGAGTGCCATGATTTCAGATCTGAACCTATTATGTTTTCACCAATATGTGAGAGTTCTTGATCCGATCTTGCAAGTCTATAGTCACTTATTATGTGTTATGACCCGTTAACCCCGAAGTGACAATAATCGAGATACTTACCGGTGATGACCGTAGTTTGAGGAGTTCATGTATTCACTATGTGTTAATGCTTTGTTCCGGTACTCTATTAAAAGGAGGCCTTAATATCCCTTAGTTTCCAATAGGACCCCGCAGCCACAGGAGGGTAGGACAAAAGATGTCGTGCAAGTTCTTTTCCATAAGCACATATGACTATATTCGGAATACATGCCTACATTACATTGATGAACTGGAGCTAGTTCTGTGTCACCCTAGGTTATGACTGTTACATGATCGATTGCATCCGGCATAATTCTCTATCACCGATCCATTGCCTACGAGCTTTCCATATATTGTTCTTCGCTTATTTACTTTTCCGTTGCTACTGTTACAATCACTATAAAACCCCAAAAATATTACTTTTGCTACGGTTACTTTTGCCAGCGTTACCACTACTATCATATTACTTTGGTACTAAACACTTTGCTGCAGATATTAAGTTTCCAGGTGTGGTTGAATTGACAACTCAGCTGCTAATACTTGAGAATATTCTTTGGCTTCCCTTGTGTCGAATCAATAAATTTGGGTTGAATACTCTACCCTCGAAAACTGTTGCGATCCCCTACACTTGTGGGTTATCAAGACCATTTTCTGGCGCCGTTGCCGGGGAGCATAACTCTATTCTTTGAGTCACTTGGGATTTATATCTACTTATCATTATGAAGAACTTGAAAGATCAAAGAACCAAGATTTTTTTCCTCAACTACGAGGGGAGGTAAGGAACTGCCATCTAGCTCTGCACTTGATTCACCTTCTGTTTTGAGTAAGCTTGCGATGCCTAAACCTACTTCTGCTATTAATTCTGATATGTCACATGTTATTGATGATGCCACTTCTGCTATGCATGATACTTATGATGAAACTACTTCTATGCTTGATACTACTGTGCCACTTGGTGAATTTCTTGATGAACAACTTGCTAGGGCAAGAGAGAATGAAATTATTGAAATTGATAATATTGATGAAAGTGATGATGAAGATTCTCCCCCTAGATATAAATTGCATGTTGTTCCTGAGGGTTATGTTAAGGATGAAGAAACTGGTAGAGACTTTCTTGCCTGCAATGATAGAAGTGATCTTAAGAAGTTATTAGCTAAGCTTAAAGAAAAAAACTCTGAATGCTAGAATGAAATATGATCCTACTTATGCTACTTCACCTATCTTTATTACTGATAAGGATTATGATTTCTCTGTTGATCCTGAGTTAATTACTTTGGTTGGATCTGATCCTTTCTATGGCTATGAATCTGAAACTGTTGTGGAACATCTTACTAAATTAAATGCTATAGCTACCCTGTTCACTAATGATGAAAAAACTGGTTACTATGATATCCTTAAATTATTTCTGTTCTCATTAAAGGGTGATGCTAAGATATGGTTTAATTCTCTTGATCCTAATTGTGTGCGTAGTCCCCAGGATATGATTTACTACTTTTCTGCCAAATATTTCCCCGCTCATAAGAAACAAGTTGCTTTAAGGGAAATATATAATTTTGTGCAAATTGAAGATGAGAGTCTCCCACAAGCTTGGGGGAGGCTTCTCCAATTACTTAATGCTTTGCCTGATCATCCTCTCAAGAAAAATGAAATACTTGATATCTTCTATAATGGACTAACCGATGCTTCCAGAGACCACCTGGATAGTTGTGGTGGTTGTGTTTTCAGGGAAAGAACTGTTGATGAAGCTGAAATTCTATTGAATAATATGTTGACTAATGAAAATAATTAGATACTTCCTGAACAAACTCCTAAGCCAACTCTGAAGAAAAGGGGTATTCTATTTCTCAGTCCTGAAGATATGCAAGAGGCAAAGAAATCTATGAAAGAAAAAGGTGTTAAAGAAACTATGTTAAAACTGCAGAAATGTTATGAAAAGGCATGATAAGAGAGACTTTCTTGGATGGTTTAGGAGGAAAAGAAACTATGTTAAAACTGCTTTATGTGATCTTGGAGTCGGTGTTAGTGTTATGCCTCTCTCTTTATATCATAGACTTGATCTGAATAAGTTGACACCTACTGAAATATCTTTGCAAATGGCTAACAAATCAACTGCTATACCTGTCGGTATTTGTCAGGATGTGCTTGTTGTGGTTGAAAATGTTACTATTTTAACGGACTTTGTTATTCTTGATATTCCCAAGGACGATAGTATGTCTATTATTCTTGGAAGACCCTTTTTGAATACTGCAGGGGCTGTTATTGATTGGACCAAAAGCAATGTCACTTTTCATGTTAATGGTAATGAGCATACGGTACACTTTCCGAGGAAACAACCTCAAGTCCATAGTATCAATTCTATTGGAAAAATTTCAACAATTACTATTGGAGGTTTTGAATTTCCTCTTCCTACTGTCAAAAAGAAATATGATATTCGTATTGTTGGGGACATGCATATCCCCGTTGAGGTAACCTAGTGTTATTCAAAAATTCTCTGGTTTCATGTTATTCGAAATGAGTTTGTTAACGACCTGATCAACCTTGTTAGTGGATTCCTTTTGATGAGCATGAGATGGATGAATTTAGAAAACACGACTCTCTGTACCCTCTTTTTACTTTCTGTTATTTATATTTAATAAAGCAAAAATAGAATTTTTCTGTCTGTTTTCTGAATTATCAATGCAATAAAAAATACCCTGAAAATAAAAGTTCTCCAAATGCCCTGAAATTTAAATATGATTTTTTTAGAATATTTGAGAATATTTGGCACTGAGAACACAGCAGGGGGAGCAAGCACCTGGCCACGAGGGTCTAGGGCGCGCCCACCCCCTGGCCGCGCCCCTGCCTCGTGGGCCCATGGTGGCTCCCCTCCAATTATTCCAGCTACCACACACTCCTTCTTCCTCCCAAAAAAATCACTAGCCAGCTCAAACCCGAGTCCAAGCTCATCTTGCTGCCATTTTTGATCTCCTTGCTCAAAGCTCCATTCACAAAACTACTTTGGGGGATTGTTCTTTGGTATGTGACTCCTCCAATGGTCCAATTAGTTTTTGTTCTAGTGCTTCATTCATTGCAAATTTTTTCTGCTTAGGTGACCCTGTTCTTGAGCTTGCATGTCAAATTTATGTGGTCAAAAGTAGTTTTGAAGCATGATATTGCCTCTAGGCACTTGTAGGAGTAGTTGCTATCAATTTTGTTGAGTTTGGTTCACTTTTATTTTGAAGTTACTAAAAATTTCAGAAATTTTTTCAGAGGAAGAAATATGTTAAGGAAAATGTACCAAGGTGGTTCTTCAAGGAAGCAAGGACCCAGACCCGCAATACGCGATGCGGACGAAGAACCACCAAGAGAAGCTCAAGTGCGGCCTTGTGAATGGCCGTCAGAGGACTTCATGATTCAAGCAAGAATCAAGGAGGAATTTGATGCATATGTGCGTAATGCTGATCTTGAGAGCTTCGAGGCGGATAAGTGCCGCCAATACTATCACGTAACTGATTCCTTTGTGAGAAGGTTCAAATTTTCATCTTCACGTAATTCTCACACTGTCCTGTTTGATCTTTATGATAAATCTTATATAATGGACTTAGAAGATCTTACCACAGCTTGTAAACTTCCACAGTGGGGTGATGTTAGTGAACCTCGCAAATCTGAATTTAGAGATTTTCTTGCTAGTATAACTGTGGGGGAATCTAGAGATATAACACAAGCCACCATAGGGAGCATTCATTTTCCTGCTATACATTATTTTGCTCTCTTCATAGGAAGGTGCATAAATGGTAAAGATGAAGCATGTCACATGTGTGTACCTGATCCCAGCATTCTCAGGAGGGTTGTTTTAGGAGATAAACAATACAACTTGGGTGCTATTGTTGCACGTAGGTTGCATAATAATCATATTCATGGAGATTTCTTTGGTGGAATTTATGCAACTCGTATAGCTAACTTTCTTGAGATACCCATACGTGGATATGATATTGAGTTGCCTCCTTCTTATCTAGATTATGATGCTATGGTTCGTCATCAGTTTGTTGAGAGGAACGATCAGTTCCTCCAGTACCGACTAATCTTTGACAGACGACGCACCTATCACGTTGCTCCCCCTGCTCCTACTTTCTTTGACTTTCAGGCAAAGGGGAGATATGTTATAACCAGGGAGGAGGCGACCGAGTACGAGAGGAGGGCGGAGACAGCTCACCTCCAAGCTGCAGCTCATCAGGCAATTGCCACTGCATCTCAGTACGACCCCGACTATAACTTTGGATATCCGCCAGGCCAGCCGTGGCCATAGACCAACTTAGGCCAAAAGCCTGAGCTTGGGGGAGTACGTATCTCTCACCGACATTACATTCTTGTTCACACACTCATGCTAGTTGTCGGTGCTCATACTTTTTCACTGTAATATCCATGCTAGTTTATTTTCCTTTTTATGCTTTCTTCTTGTGTGTTTGATAAACCTTAATAAAAACAAAAAAAATTAGTTGTAGCTTTTTAGCTAGTTTACTCTCCATGCTTGTAGTAGTAATTAAAAAGAAAACCCAAAAAGATTTCTCGTTCTTCTTTTGCTTGTTGGGAGCTTTCCCGTGTAAATAGTTTTATTTCTTTTCTTGTTCTTTGGGGGTCGAGAGGAGAAGACCATAATGAAAATTTTGAGTGGCTCTCTTATGCATTATTGTTGATCTAACAAATAGCCCATATTACCTTGTCTTCTCTCTTGAATTGAATGCTTGCAGATTCTAGCTTAGTCCAATGCACGTGCACTATTATTATTATCCACACCATTCGGTCGTGCAAGTGAAAGGCAATAATGATGATTATATGTTGAACTTATTGAGATGAGAAAAGTTGGTATGAACTCGACCTCTCTTGTTTTTGTAAATATGATTAGTTCCTTGTTCCTGATTCAGCCTATTATGAATAAACATGTTTGAAATGACAATTAGAGATTGTAGTTGCTTATGCCATGCTTAATTGGCTAGGAGCTTATAATGGTTTACCTTGCATGCCAACATGCTATTAAAATGGTTGTGATGTGGTATGATAGGGTGGTATCCTCTTTTAAACGATTCGAGTGGCTTGACTTGGCACATGTTCACGGATGTAGTTGAAACAAAATCAACATAGCCTCTACGATATTTATGTTCATGGTGCATTATATCCTACTCATGCTTACATTCGGTGTTGATTAATTTTAATGCATGTTCATGACTGTTGTCGCTCTCTAGCTGGTCGCTTCCCAGTCTTTTTCTAGCCTTCACTTGTACTAAGAGGGAATACTGCTTGTGCATCCAATTCCATAAACCCCAAAGTTGTTCCGTATGAGTCCGCCATACCTACCTATATACGATATCTACCTACCGTTCCAAGTAAATTTGTATGTGCCAAACTCTAAACCTTCAAATAAACATTCTGTTTTGTATGCTTGAATAGCTCATGTATCAACTAGGGCTGTGTCGGTGTCAAAACCGGCGGATCTCGGGTAGGGGGTCCCGAACTGTGCGTCTAGGCCGGATGGTAACAGGAGACTAGGGACACTCTGTTTTACCCAGGTTCGGGCCCTCTCGATGGAGGTAAAACCCTACTCCTGCTTGATTAATATTGATGATATGGGTAGTACAAGAGCAGATCTACCACGAGACCAAGAAGGCTAAACCCTAGAAGCTAGCCTATGGTATGATTGTGTATGGAGTTGATTCTGTCCTACGGACTACAACCCTCCGGTTTATATAGACACCGGATAGGGTTAGGGTTACACAGAGTCGGTTACAATGGTAGGAGATCTTGAATATCCGCATCGCCAAACTTGCCTTCCACGCCAAGGAAAGTCCCATCCGGACACGGGACGAAATCTTCAATCTTGTATCTTCATAGTCCAGGAGTCCGGCCGAAGGTATAGTCCGGCTACCCGAACACCCCCTAATCCAGGACTCCCTCAGTAGCCCCTGAACCAGGCTTCAATGACGACGAGTCCGGCGCACAAATTGTCTTCGGCATTGCAAGGCGGGTTCCTCCTCCAAGTCCTTTATAGAAGATTGTAATCACCAAGAGTAGTGTCCGGCTCTGCAAAATAAGTTTCCACATATCGCCATAGAGAGAATAATATTAACACAAATCAAATCTGCTGACATATTCTGTAGTGCGCCATCACACTACAGCCAAGTCCTTTACTCGAATCGTTTTTACTTTTCCACCTCAGCATGTTTTGCGAGGCGGTTTCCTTGGCACGTCTTGTCAAAGCAGAGATCGTGCACCGTTTTTACGGGATTCTCATCAATACGGACGTGGGTAACCCAACCACGCCATTTATCACGGCGCTCGGGAGGCAAGTGAGTTTTATTAGGCAAGTGGGGACGCACAACCGCAACCACCTATATAAGGGGATAAGGATCCACCCTATTTACACACGCCTTCTTCCTCCCTTGCCTACCCATCTCTCGCGCACCCAAGCTCCAGCGCCCAAGTCCGCACTTTCCACCTCAACCTTCTCTAGCAATGTCAGGAGCGGGAGGCAAATGGATGGTCTCCACTGTTACGGAGAGCAAAATCAAAAAGCTAAGGAAGGCTGGGTATCTGTCCAAGGACATCGCGCACCGGCTTCCTGAGGCGGGGCAGCTTATCCCCACCCCAAGGCCCCATGAGAGGGTGGTATTTCTCCTCCACTTCCTCCGCGGACTGGGTTTTCCATTCCACCCCTTTGTCCGGGGGCTCATGTTCTACTACGGCCTGGACTTCCATGATCTGGCTCCGAACTTCATCCTCAACATCTCGGCGTTTATCGTCGTGTGCGAGGCCTTTCTCCGCGTCCGCCCCCATTTCGGCCTCTGGCTCAAGACTTTCAACGTCAAACCCAAGGTGGTGAGCGGCAGCCAGGCGGAGTGCGGAGGCGCCATGGCGGGCAAGATGGCCAACGTCCCATGGTTCGAGGGCTCCTTCGTGGAGACCCTAAAGGGATGGCAATCCGGGTGGTTTTATATCACCGAGCCACGCGATCCGGAATGGACCGCGGTCCCTGAGTTCCGATCTGGACCCCCCATGCGGCTTGTGTCCTGGAAAGAGACGGGCCTGTCGTGGGGCGACGAGGAAGAGGTAGCTGGATTACAAACATGCATCCGGTCCCTGGTGAACAAGCCAGTCCGGCTAGTTAATATAGTCCAGGTTATGCTCGTCCGCCGGATCCTCCCGTGCCAACAACGGGATTTCAATCTGTGGGAGTTCGACTCGGCGAAGCATCAAACCCTCAGCGGGCTCTTCGACACAACGTACGAGGATGCCTGGAAGATGCTATTCAAGGGCGCCGAGGATCCCGCATCCGCTTCCGAGGACCGCGGATACAGCTTGCAGCGTCGCGCTAGCAAGGTATGCCATTTACACCTCTTACAGGACGTTTAAGCATTTCACTAGTTTGACTCCATGCGGGATCTAAACTCCCTTACCTTTGACAGGCTTGGCTGATGGTAGCCGAACCAATTAATTGTCCGGCTCCGCTGCCCGAAGACTCAGCCCCAGCTCTGCTAGTGAAGCTGATGGCTCCGGCGCCTTATGTGGTGCCGGAAAAGAAGGCCAAGAAGAAGAAAACCACAGGGACTCGAAAGAGTGCCCGTAATGTGGTGCTGTCGGGCTCATCATCCGACGAGTCTGAGATGCCCTCCTCCCATGAAAACGAGGAGGAGGAAGAAGAAACCTCTCCCCTCCAGCGGGGGAAGGAAAGAAAAGGAAGGCCGCCCTAGAGGGGGGGCGAAGGGTCCAAGAAGAAGAAGACCCCTCCGTCGGACTACGCCCCCGACGCCGACGAGGACGAAGAAGAATGGCCGGACAGGGCCAGGCGTCCGGCGAAATCGTAAGTATTCAGGTACCAGAGTAACTCATGATATTTCCCTTGTTGCACTGCTTTCCCTAACGTCGAATATAATCATGCAGTCCGCCCCGGGCCGAACTCGGCGAGTCGTCGAGCGGCTCCCTGGATTCATCGGACGTGAACTCTGTTCTGCCCGCTGTTTCCCCCCGCACTGCGGATGATGCCGAAGTGGCATCGCAACGAGCTCCGGGGCAGGAGGAGGTGGTCCTGGAGGAGCCGCAAGGCGACCTCCCGGACCCCAGGAGTGAAGGGGACAAGACCCCCCAAGGCTCCAAGTCTGGCTTCGAGCCGGACACCGTGCCGGAATCTTCAACGATTCCGGACCGCGGTAGGCAAACTCCCTTGAAGAGGAGCAGGCCCTCTGAGCCGGCAGCCTCCGTCCAACCGGAGGCGCCGGACAATCTGCTGGAGGTGCTTGAAGGCGCCTCCATCGACGAGGAGCACCGTACTGTTATGAGTACGGTGATCTAGAAGGTTCAGTCCGCCAAGAGCGGGCTGAATGAAGCTTGCTCTAGCCTCCTGACAGGCTTCGAGGTAAGTAAAAAAAATATATAAAATATTACGGCATAGACAGTAGCCCCTGATGCTCTGTTTGGTGTTCGGAAAGAAAAGCCGAATAGAGGATCTAATAAATTTCGCAGGAGTCTAACAATAAAGAGTCAATATGCGTATGCAGGCTTCGCTGCTGGCCACTGCCGCACTGACTGCGGAGGTGGGTACCCTGAAGCAGGGGCTCGAGCGGTCCGAGAAAGAGCTCGGTCATGCCAAGCGGCAGCTCGAGGAGAAGGAAGGTAAGAAATACCTTATAAAAAAGTGCCTATAGAGAGGCTTGATTGCAAAAAATAACAGGATTGTACTGCTTATTGTAGGGGCCACGACTGAGGTGGCGACCCTCGAGCAGGCGCTGTCCGAGGCCGAAAAGAAAATGGCCGCGGAGTGCACCAAGCGAGAGAAACTTGGGACTCAGGTCGGCGAGGTGCAGCAAGAGCTTCAGGCTCTCAAGAAAAAACATGAGAGTTTGGAGCTTGAGTCAAAGACCCAAGCGTCCGAGCTCGCTACGGCCCTTGAGGCTTCCAAGTCCACCAAGGCCGCAGCCCAAAAGGCCCTCCGGGAGTTGGAGGATATAAAGAAGATAGCAGCGGGTAAGGCATTCTTTATGCAAAGCAGAAATATAAAAGTAAACTACTTGTTACTTACCCGAATCCGGAGTTCTCCAGGGGCATTCGCAGATCTTCCCCGCAGCGTATCCGATGCCGCCGCGTTCTACCGGGCTGAAGAGGGCAGCTCGACGGAAAAGGTGTTCTGGTCTCAGTATGCTGAGGCCGGACACCCTGTGCCCTTGAGCGACCAGCTGAAATAGCTGGTCGAACTCCACAAGGCAGCCGAACAGGCCCTGAAGGGCTTCGTAGTTCGGCTGTGGCCCGGAGAGGCCCTGCCTGGGAGCTACTTCGGGCTGGTGCGGCGGCTGGTAGAGGCCTGTCCAAGGCTTGAGGTGATCAAGCGCTCCGTCTGCATCGAAGGTGCCCGTAGGGCCCTTGCCCGTGTGAAGGTGCACTGGGGTAAGCTAGATGGGGAGAAGCTTGTGAAGGACGGGCCGCCGCCAGGGAAGGAGCGTCACAAGCCCGAGAACTACTACAAGGATGTTCTTGAGGGTGCCTGTCTTGTGGCAGATGAGTGTACCAAGGATGTAATCTTTGAATAAACTCACTCGTTTGTATCCTGTGCGCTGAAAACTTGTTCATAGGCGCTTTAAGCAATGCCTGTTGAATTTAAAATATTATTTCGGTGCGGCCGTTTATCAAAAATTTGAGAGATGGCCAGTCGTCGGCTTCTGCCCCCATGCCACTAGTGCTGGGGTGTTCGGGGATAAACCTGAGCACTCTTTTTCCCATAGTTGGGTCCTTCGAGGGAGGTGCTCAGCACAGCGAACCAGGCAATCAGACTATAATGCTTGAACACTCTCACTTAGCCATAGAACGTTATAATTTTAAATTTCGGCGAAGCCCCTAGTTCGGAAGACCGAATTCGGGGCGCTATCCACGGCTTGGCTGGGGTCAACCAGCTCCTCGCTCTAAGCGGCAAAAGCCTTTAGGTACTCGAAAAACCTCTCGAACAGCGACCGGTCTCTCGCCTCATCATGACAGTCAGTTTTAGCTTTCTCCACTAAGGTGCTTAACCCAGCTTAACCGGGGCACAATCGCAGTGGTTCTCCTAGTGCTACCTTAGCCGATATAGTGGAACGTAAGGCACCAAAACATAGGAGCCGGGCAAACCCAACTATTGACCCAAATCATGATTCGGAGCCGATGCATATAGTGCTATAAGTTCGGGGCGCCGCACTTGTGAAAGTGTTCGGACTTCTCACACCATATTAAAGGGTATTGAAGCCCCTGGCGTACTTGCCGTACCACAGTGTACGGGTGCAACATGTCATTAATGAACATATATATGAAAAGAGTAATGTAAAAAATAGACAAAAAGCAAAGCATTGTTATTGGAGAGGCTGTTTATCAAAGCCGAACGATACAAATAGTGCGGTAAGCAAAAGATATTGGACTATTCAGTAAGTCTTGACCAGGGAAAGGCCGCTGAATTTTATTTAAAACAGGTATACCGCTCGTAACAGAGACCACCTGGTTGTTCCATAATGCGGCATGGCTTGTCTGCCTCCCTGGATCTTGTATCGCTTGTGTGGCAGTCGAATTGCCGAGCAGGTCGTCCGAAGTATGGAGTCCTGAAAGTAAGAAAAGAAAAAGAATCTGGCAGTCCCTGGTACATTTTAAGCCGTACCGTGGGTGTGTCGTTTATTGTGCCCCTTCCCCTGTGCCCATGGTATTTCAAGGGCATAGTTATGTACGCGAGGTACTGATTTCGCTATGTCGCGAGCGCTGGGGTTGGGGCCGTATTGCTACGCTTGTTCAGAGTGTGCCAGGTGGTCCTGTTGCCGGTTACTCCGGGCGCGCCTCGCAGTGTCTGGCTTTTTAATGGCCGGACTGGGGAATTTCCTAAGAAGGCTACTTTGTACCTCCGCTGCGAGGGCTGCCGTGTGCTCCTCCGTACGGAGGGAGCGTTCGGTGTTTCCGTTGACCGTGATTACGCCTCGAGGGCCTGGCATCTTGAGTTTGAGGTATGCGTAGTGCGGCACCGCATTGAATTTTGCGAATGCGGTTCATCCGAGCAGGGCATGATAGCCACTGTGAAACGGGACTATATCGAAGATTAACTCTTCGCTTCAGAAATTATCCGGGGATCCGAACACCACGTCAAGTGTTACTGAGCCTATACAGTTGGCCTCGACACCTGGTATAACGCCTTTAAAGGTCGTTCTTGTGGGTTTGATCCTTGAGGGATCTATGCCCATTTTCCGCACTGTATCCTGATAAAGCAGGTTCAGGCTGCTGCCGCCGTCCATGAGGACTCTTGTGAGGTGAAATCCGTCGATGATTGGGTCAAGAACCAATGCGGCGAAGCCGCCATGACGGATGCTGGTGGGGTGGTCCCTTCGGTCAAAAGTGATTGGGTAGGAGGACCATGGGTTGAACTTTGGGGCGACTGGCTCCATCGCGTATACGTCCCGTAGCGCACGCTTCCGCTCCCGCTTGGGGATGTGGGTTGCGTATATCATGTTCACCGTCCGCACTTGTGGGGGAAAGCCCTTCTGTCCATTGCTGTTCGGCGGCTTGGGCTCCTCGTCGTCGCTGTGCAACCCCTTGTCTCTTTTTGCGGCTCTTAACTTGCCTGCCTGCTTGAACACCCAACAATCCCTGTTAGTGTGATTGGCTGGCTTTTCGGGGGTGCCATGTATCTGGCACAAGCGATCGAGTATTCGGTCCAAACTAGACGGGCCCTGAGTATTCTTTTTGAATGGCTTCTTCCGCTGCCCGGATTTATAGCCTCTGAATCCGGCATTGACTGCCGTATCGTCATTACTGTCGCTGTTAACATGGCGTTTTTGTTTGTTCCGACGTGCCCTGCCACTTTTGTCCTTGGTATCCGAATTACCAAGGTTCTTTGATAAGTTGTTACTGCGAGCTAGCCAGCCGTCTTCTCCCGTGCAAAAGCGGGACATGAGTGTCGTGAGGGCTGCCATAGATTTCGGCTTTTCACGTCCCAGGTGCCGGGCAAGCCACTCGTCGCGGATGTTATGTCTGAAGGCTGCTAGGGCCTCTGCGTCCGGACAGTCGACTATCTGGTTTTTCTTTGTTAGGAACAGTGTCCAGAATTGTCTGGCTGATTCTTCTGGCTGCTGAATTATGTGGCTTAAGTCGTCGGGGTCCGGTGGCTGCACGTAAGTGCCCTGGAAGTTATCGAGGAATGCGGCTTCCAGGTCCTCCCAAGAACCGATTGATTCTGCTGGCAAGCCGTTAAGCCAATGTCGGGCTGGTCCTTTAAGTTTGAGCGGGAGGTACTTAATGGCGTGTAAATCGTCGTCGCGTGCCATGTGGATGTGAAGGAGATAGTCCTCAATCCATACTGCCAGGTCTGTGGTGCCATCGTATGATTCGATGTTTATGGGCTTGAAGCCCTCTGGGATTTTATGACCCATTACTTCGTTCGTGAAGCATAGCGGATGTGCAGCGCCTCTGTACTGGGCTATATCCCGACACAGCTCGGAAGAGCTATGTCTATGGTGTTCGGCCCGGCCGGATTTGTGGTATCCGGAGTGAAGATCATTGTCACATACCGCAGGGCGGCTGCACGATCTGTAGATCGATCTTGTCTGTTTTGCCTTATCCTCCAGTATGTTTCACAGGTCGGGCGCATTTTCCCGTGCCTTAGTTGTGCGGCGTCGGGGCGTGGCTTGGGTGGAGGGCTGAGATGCCTCTCTGTCGCGGCCACGGGGTGGCCGGTCTGCCATGTCATGCGCTGGTGATGTAGGTGCTTCCTCCTCTGATCGGGGTAGCGGCCTGCGCTTCGGGTAACTCTTGGAGGGGCGTTCGAGTTCATACTCTTCGGCCGCAAAGACCTCAGTCCATCTGTCAGCTAGCAAATCTTGGGCAGCTCTAAGTTGTTGCTGCTTTTTATTGAGGCTGCTTGCCGTGGCTAAAAGCCTGCATTTAAAACGCTCCTGTTCGGCGAGGTCTGATGGTATGACGAATTCGTCGTCATCGAGGCTTTCCTCCTCTTCGGAGGGAGGCATATAGTCGTCCTCGACCTCTTGGTCTGCTGCTCTCTCATGAGGGCTGGTTTCTCCATCTTCCTGTGCCGAATCTTGCTGGGTGGGTGTTCTTCGGCGCTATCCGGGGTAGTGTTATCTCCCGTGCTGGAATCACCATTTTTGCTTTGGCGGGATTTAGAGCGGCGCCGCTGTCGCCGGCGCTTTGGCTGTTTCTTGGGGGCGTCGTCCCCCATTGTTCCATCGCCATCTCCATCTTTGGGAGTATCCACCATATATATGTCATATGACGAGGTGGCATTCCAGCGCCCTACAGGTGCTGGTTCTTGTTCGTCTCCTATATCGTCGTCCATGCCGTCGATGTCTTCGGAGTCGTAGTCAAGTATGTCGGTTAAATCGTCGACAGTGGCTACGAAGTGGGTGGTGGGTGGGTTTTGAATTTCCTCACCGTCTGTATCCCACCCTTGCTGACCGTAGTTCGGCCAGGGCTCTCCTGATAAAGAGAGAGACTTAAGAGAATTCGGGATATTGCCAAGAGGCGAATGCTGAAAGATGTTCGCTGTGGTGAACTCCATTACCGGCGCCCAATCGGATTCGATTGGCTGGGGCGCGGGGGGCTCGGAGTTCAGAGATGAATCTGGCTCCTCAGCGTCACGGGCCATGCGGAGTGCGGGGCTGGAGTTCGGCTCGATTGCTTTTGAGATCGCAGCCCCTGAGGCAGCATCCAACCGCTGATCCTCGATCGGCGCAGTAGGTTCCGAATCAATGGTCGAGACCGATGCGCGTGCGGCCTCCAAGGCGCTATTCGGCGGCAGAGCTATATCATGCCCCTCGAGACAGTGCGGCACGCTTGGCTGTGGCTCGAATCCGTCGAAGATCAAGTCTCCGCGGATGTCAGCCGTGTAGTTTAGGCTTCCAAACCTGACTTGATGGCCAGGGGCGTAGCTTTCGATCTGCTCAAGGAGGCCAAGCGAATTGGCCCGCAGTGTGAAGCCGCCGAAGACGAAGATCTGTCCGGGGAGAAAAGTCTCCCCCTGGACCACGTTGTTGTTGAAGATCAAAGGAGCCATCGGGCCTAAAGGCGACGACACAAAGGAACTCTCAATGAAAGCACCAATGTCGGTGTCAAAACCGGCGGATCTCGCGTAGGGGGTCCCGAACTGTGCGTCTAGGCTGGATGGTAACAGGAGACTGGGGACACTCTGTTTTACCCAGGTTCGGGCCCTCTCGATGGAGGTAAAACCCTACTCCTGCTTGATTAATATTGATGATATGGGTAGTACAAGAGCAGATCTACCACGAGATCAAGAAGGCTAAACCCTAGAAGCTAGCCTATGGTATGATTGTGTATGGAGTTGATTCTGTCCTACGGACTACAACCCTCCGGTTTATATAGACACCGGATAGGGTTAGGGTTACACAGAGTCGGTTACAATGGTAGGAGATCTTGAATATCCGCATCGCCTAACTTGCCTTCCATGCCAAGGAAAGTCCCATCCGGACACGGGACGAAATCTTCAATCTTGTATCTTCATAGTCCAGGAGTCCGGCCGAAGGTATAGTCCAGCTACCCGAACACCCCCTAATCCAGGACTCCCTCAGGCTGTTTTGTATCTTCCATGCTAGGCGGGTTATTCTCAAGAGGAGTGGACTCCACTCATCACTCACGAGAAAATGGCTAGTCACCGGGATGCCCAGTCCCATGCTTTATGCAAATCAAATCAAAATAACTGCAAACAAAACTTCCCCGGGACTCTTGTTAGTTGGAGGCACTCGTTGTTTTGAGCAAGCCATGGATTGATGCTTGTTGGTGGAGGGGGAGTATAAACTTTACCATTCTATTTGGGAACCGCCTATAATGTGTGTAGCATGGAAGATATCAAGATCTCTCGGTTGTTATGTTGACAATGAAAGTATACCGCTCAAAATATTATTCATATCTATTTCAAAACCGAGCTCTGGCACCTCTACAAATCCCTGCTTCCCTCTGCGAAGGGCCTATCCATTTACTTTTATGTTGAGTCATCATCCTCATATTAAAAAGCACCAATTGGAGAGCACCTCTGTCATTTGCATCCATTACTCTTAGTTTACACTGAGTATGACTTGACTGGATCTCTTTTACCATGAATTACACTGTCTAGTCAGTCCTTGATCTTTAAAGGTTCTATACATTTATGTTTTGTGGTCTCATAAAGGGCTAGCGAGATACCATCTTGTCATATCATATCATGATTATTTTGAGAAAGTGTTCATCCAAGATTTATTATTATTGCTCGCTAGTTGATTATGCCATAGATATGAGTAAACATGAGACCTAAATGTTATTGTGAATATGGTTAGTTCATAACCTTTGCTCAAAACTTGAATGCTGGCTTTCCATATTTACAACAACAAGAGCAAACAAAGTTTGTAAAAGTTTTTCTTTATCACTTTCAGTTGTGGGACCTTGAAGTAGATGTGTCTAGAGGGGGTGATTAGACACTTAGTGCTAAAGTTGCAATTTTTAGGCCTTTTTGGTTTGAGTGGAGTTTTAGGCACAATTTCAACATACACAATACATATCAAGCAAGCATGCAAAGAGTATATGAGCAGCGGAATGTAAAGCATGCAACTTGCAAGAATGTAAGGGGAAGGGTTTGGAGAATTCAAACGCAATTGGAGACACGGATGTTTTTTTCCCGTGGTTCGGATAGGTGGTGCTATCCTACATCCACGTTGATGGAGACTTCAACCCACGAAGGGTAACGGTTGCGCGAGTCCACGAAGGGCTCCACCCACAAAGGGTAACGGTTGCGCGAGTCCACGGAGGGCTCCAGCCACGAAGGGTCCACGAAGAAGCAACCACCCACAAAGGGTCCAGGAAGAAGCAACCTTGTCTATCCCACCATGGCCATCGCCCACAAAGGACTTGCCTCACTAGCGGTAGATCTTCACGAAGTAGGCAATCTCCTTGCCCTTACAAACTCCTTGGTTCAACTCCACAATCTTGTCGGAGGCTCCCAAGTAACACCTAGCCAATCTAGGAGACACCACTCTCCAAGAAGTAACAAATGGTGTGTAGGTAATGAACTCCTTGCTCTTGTGCTTCAAAATGATAGTCTCCCCAACACTCAACTCTCTCTCATAGGATTTGGATCTGGTGGAAAGAATTTTGAGTGGAAAGCAACTTGGGGAAGGCTAGAGATCAAGATTCATATGGTAGGAATGGAATATCTTGGCCTCAACACATGAGTAGGTAGTTTCTCTCTCAGAAATAGGATGCTGGAAGTGTAGGCTTAGTCTGATGGCTCTCTCCACGAATGAAGAGGAGGTGGAGGGGTATATATAGCCTCCACACAAAATCCAACCGTTACACACAGTTTTCCAATCTCGGTGGGACCGAAAACAAACTCGGTCGGACCGAAAAGGTAAACCTAGTGACCGTTAGAGATTTTCAGTGGGACTGACATGCAACTCGGTAGGACCGATATGGTTAGGGTTTGGGCATAACGTAATCTCGGTGAGACCGATTACACAAACTCGGTGGGACCGATTTTGGTAATAAGCTAACCAGAGAGTTGGTCAGGCAAACTCGGTGGGACCGATTTGCTATTTCGATGAGACCGAAAAGTTACAAAAAGGAAACACTGAATTTACATTGCAATCTCGGTGGGACCGATTCGCTCTTTCGGTGAGACCGAAAAGTTACGAAAGGGAAACAGAGAGTTTGCAATCCCATCTCGGTGAGACCGAGATCCCTATCGGTAGAACCGATTTGCTAGGGTTTGGTAGTGGCTTATGACAAGTGAAACTCGGTGGCGCTGGATAGAAAGAATCGGTAGGACCGAGTTTGGCTTAGGGTTTAGGTCATATGTGGATATGGGAAAGTAGCTGAGGATTTTGGAGCATATCATTAAGCACATGAAGCAAGAGGCTCATTAAGCAACACCTCATCCCTCCTTAATAGTATTGGCTTTTCCTATGGACTCAATGTGATCTTGGATCACTAAAATGTAAAATGAAGAGTCTTGAGCTTGAGGCTTTAGCCAATCCTTTGTCCTTAGCATCTTGAAGGAGTTCCCACAACCTTTAGTCCATGCCACTCCATTGTTGAACTTATCTGAAACATACTAGATAGAAACATTAGTCCAACAAGAGATATGTTGTCATCAATTACCAAAACCACCTAGGGAGCACTTGTGCTTTCAATCTCCCCCTTTTTGGTAATTGATGGCAACATACATCAAAGCTTTAGATAAATATATAAAGAACAACAAGTAAAGCTTTGGAAGGACATGTAACAAGCATAGGCTCCCCCTACATGTATGCATTCATGTAAATATGAAATATAGAGGCATGTGAGAGCATAACCATGACAGAGTAGGCAATGTGTTACGTGTATCTTGGCCATATGCATCAGAGCAAAAGATTATCAAGGAAAATACCTTCATGCTCATGAGTCCTTCTTGCAAACAGTATGTACATAAGCAAGAACTCCTCATACTCATGATTTTGATGCATATACTTACCTTGTGGTCTTGAGTTGGCTTAGGATGGAATGAACCTGCACAAACAAAGTTAGATAACACAGGTACATCCACTAGACAGAGCAAACAAAAGAAACCACAAGAATACCAAGACTGGGATGAAATGTAGAGAGTGAGTACAAGGTACCACATTGGATTCAACATGTCCCCAAGAATAAAGATATGTAATGAATTTGACTGATTTCTTTCCCTTAGGTGTCTTGCTCCCCCTGAATCTTACATGGGATATTGGGAGAAGATAGAGAACAAAAAATCAGAGCTGAAAGATACAAATGGATAGAACTTAATGCAAATACATGTCTTTCCCCCAAAAAGGCATGTGACATCTCTCCTCTTGAACATCAAGCATCTGGGATCCTTGAGTATTCTCTCCCCCTGGAAGTCTCTCTCTCCCCCTTAATACTTTCTCTCTTGTAGGTTTGGTCCTTGAGACTTTTTCTCTCCCTTGATGTGATCTCTCTCACCTACAAGCTTTGATGTGATCTCTCTCTCCCCCTTTGACATCAATTTCCAAGAAGGGCTTTCTGGAATCCGTCGTATAGGTTTGGTCCTTGAGACTCAGCACAAAGCAATGGATGAAACTGTGATGCTTGTAGAGGACAAGATTCATTGAGTAGGGCTAGATCAGAAGAAATATAGAACAAGTGGCAAACTGTTTTTCCTGTTGCGAAGTCGGTGGCACCGAGTGGTATGTTTCGGTGGCACCGAAAAGATTTGGTTGGACCGAAAATGACAATTCGGTGAAACCGAGTTCACACAGAGAAAAACACTTGTCACCTCAGCTCACTAGACATGTAGGATTGATTTGCAATGAATTACCTGAAGGATTTGCAAGGAATTAAATGCAGAGAATGCAGAATAAAAACAGAAAGAAAAGAGAAGAAACTGAAAGATCTAGATGAAGTTTTTTTTTGAAAAAGAGAAAGAAAATAAACATGCATGAGACAAATGCAATAACACAGAAAAGAACACAAGAGAACTTCATCTAGAGTTGGGCGGTGACATAGTCACCTATGTTAGAGTATATTGACTTAGGAGTCAAGTGAGAACACTTGATCATAGGTCATACTCATCGTTTAAGCTCAAAATGGGGTTACCATTTTTCGTTTAAGCATCTTGATGTATTCACATCTTGTTGAGTTGCTTTGACTCATGTCTTGGAGTAAAGCTTCTCTAAGATGGAATAACATACCTTGGGTGGTGGTGTGGTTCTTGCTCATGTAGTTGAACTTGTGTGGGTGCTCAAGGTTGATGTAGCTCATCAAGAGTTGGGAGCACCACTTGGAGTTTGAGTTCATCTACCTACATGGGTTAGTTCTTGCAAGGAAGAGCACTTGTGTATCCAAAAATGACAATCATGAAGCTCAACACAGAATTTGTCAAAGGATATGTTTGAATGGTTTTGTGCTTCCTTGTCTTCAACCACCATTGTGTAGAGTCTTGGTGATGTAGAGATTGCTCAAGATGTGAGTGAGTCGCAATCTCATGGAATTAGATTCAACCAAGCACCTACATGGGTTAGACAACATGCAAGGTGCAAATATATCCAAGACATAAGATAGTTATCATAAGAGATATATCCTGGATTAGTCATAAGCTCATGTCTTACATGTATCCAATGGAGTTTCTACTCCAAGTTCGAAGCATCAATGATGTTCAATTCTCCTCTCAACCTGCAAAATACTTTCTCATCAAGAGGTTTAGTAAATATATTCG
This sequence comes from Triticum urartu, assembly GCF_003073215.2. Taxonomy (NCBI): domain Eukaryota; kingdom Viridiplantae; phylum Streptophyta; class Magnoliopsida; order Poales; family Poaceae; genus Triticum; species Triticum urartu. The sequence continues at coordinate 83,712,416 of NC_053023.1, forward strand.
CTAATTGCTTATCGGTGCGAACGTGCTTAAGATTAATGTCACCCTTAGCAACATGATCTCGAATGAAATGATGACGAACTTCAATATGCTTAGTTCGAGAGTGTTGTACAGGATTATGACCAATTTTGATAGCACTTTCATTGTCACAAAGTAGTGGAACATGTTTCACATAGATCCCATAATCTTTAAGAGTTTGGGTCATCCAAAGTAATTGAGCACAACATGAACCAGCGGCAATGTATTCTGCTTCGGCGGTGGATAAGGATACCGAGTTTTGTTTCTTGGAAGACCAAGACACAAGAGATCTACCAAGAAATTGACAAGTACCCGAAGTGGACTTTCTATCAACCTTGTCTCCGACATAATCCGAGTCGGAATAGCCAACAAGATCAAAAGAAGACCTCTTAGGATACCAAATGCCAAAATTTGGTGTATGGATTAAATATCTCACTATCCTTTTCACAGCCTTAAGATGACATTCTTTAGGAGCAGCTTGATATCGTGCACACATGCACACATTTAGCATAGTATCGGGACGTGAAGCACATAGGTATAACAATGAACCAATCATAGAGCGATAAACCTTTTGATCAACCGGTTCACCATCTTTGGTCAAATCATTATGTCCACTAGTAGGCATGGGTGTAGACATACCTTTGCATTCTTGCATATTGAACTTCTTGAATAAGTCCTTGGTGTACTTTGTTTGAGAGACAAATGTACCTTCCTTAGTTTGCTTGATTTGCAAACCGAGAAAGAATTTGAGTTCACTCATCATAGACATCTCAAACTTCTCTGACATTAGCTTTCCAAACTTTTCACTAAAGAGAGGGTTAGTTGAACCAAATATGATATCATCAACATAAATTTGGCATACAAATAGTTCTCCATTAACCCTTTTAGTAAAAAGAGTAGAATCAATTTTACCAATTTCAAAACCACTTGTAGTAAGGAACTTGGTCAAGCATTTATACCATGTTCTAGGAGCTTGTTTAAGACCATAAAGAGCTTTGTGAAGTTTGTAAACATGATTTGGTTTCTTAGGATTGATAAAGCCGGGAGGTTGTTTGACATAAACTTCCTCCTCTATTTCACCATTTAGAAAAGCACTTTTAATGTCCATTTGGTACAAGGTGATATTATGGTGATTAGCATAGGCAAGTAAGATGCGAATGGACTCAAGTCTAGCAATGGGAGCATATGTCTCACCATAGTCCATACCTTCGACTTGTGTGTACCCTTGGGCGACGAGACGTGCTTTGTTACGAACCACTTGTCCATCTTCATCTTGCTTGCTGCAAAACACCCATTTGGTACCAATGATGTTATGGTTGTTGTCGGGCTTCTCAACCAATGTCCAAACTTGGTTTCTCTCAAAATTGTGTAGCTCTTCATGCATAGCGTTTATCCAATCCGGATCTTCCAATGCTTCTTCAACCTTCATAGGTTCAATGCTAGAGATGAATGAATAGTTTTCACAAAAGTTAGCTAAACGAGTTTTTGAGCGAGTGATTCTCCCGGTTTGTATATCATTGAGGATTTGCTCGACGGGATGATATTTGGCAATTCTTGCTCGAACTCGTGAGAGCTTTTGCTTGGGTCTTCGTTGAACATCTTCTTCATCTTGTTCTTCTTCTTGGCCTTCTTCATTGTTGACGTCGTCGTTCTCTTGTCGTGGTGGAGAAGGAGGTTGTTGATGTTCGTCTTGATGTATTTCCTCGTTTTCTTCATCTTGGTGTGTCCCACTTGTGGATGCTTCCATGTCGATTCTTGGTTCACCTTGTCGTGAAGTAGAATCTTCCACTTGGACGGATGAAGTACTCTCCTTCACCTCCGTTGGACGAATTTTGCCAATGGACAAGTCTTGAATTGCTTCTGAAGGGTCTTTGTCTCCTACATCAATTGGCAATTGCTCTACTTGCGAGCCATTAGATTCATCAAACTTCAAATCTACCATCTCTTCAACCTTTCGGGTGAAATTGTTGTAGACACGGTAAGTGTGAGAGTTTGAGCCATAACCAAGTAGAAAACCTTCATGAGATTTAGGAGCAAACTTTGAACGATGATGCTTATCCAGAATGTAGCACTTTGAGCCGAATACTCGAAAGTATCCAACTTGGGGTTTGTTACTGGTGAGAAGCTCGTATGCCGTCTTGCCGAGTAGCTTGTGAAGATATAAGCGATTTGTTGCATGACAAGTTGTCTCAACCGCTTCTGCCCAAAAGTGCTTCGGCGTCTTGTATTCATCAAGCATAGTTCTTGCCATTTCGATGAGCGTCCGGTTCTTCCTTTCAACAACTCCATTTTGTTGAGGTGTGTACGTAGCCGAGAACTCGTGTGAAATCCCTTCTTCGTCAAGAAAGGTGTCCACATTTGCGTTCTTGAACTCCGTTCCGTTGTCACTCCGAACCTTCTTGATCTTCACGCCAAACTGATTTTGGGCCTTCCTAGCGAAGTTTCTGAAGATCTTCTGGACCTGCGACTTGTCATTAAGAAAGAACACCCACGTAAATCTTGAAAAATCATCAACTATAACTAGACCAAAAGAATTTCCACCGAGACTCTTGTAGGCGTTGGGACCAAAAAGATCCATATGAAGTAGCTCGAGTGGCCTTCTTGTGGTCATGATGTTCTTCATGGGATGCCTTCCTCCAACCTGTTTACCTGCTTGACAAGCACTGCAAAGTCTATCCTTATCAAATATGACATCGTTAACTCCAAGGATATGATTTCCTTTAATAAGCTTGTCAAGGTTTCTCATGCCAACGTGACCTAGTCGTCTATGCCACAACCAACCTTTTGAGGATTTAGCAACAAAGCAAGTTTTAGGTTGTGCCTTTTTAGAGAAATCGACAATGTAAAGATCACCTCTACGCATACCGGTAAAGACCATTTTATGATTGTCTCGACGAAATACTTGGCAATCTACCTCAGTAAATAGGACATTCAAATCGAAATCAGCAAGTCTAGATACTGAAAGTAAGTTGTAGCCAAGAGATTCAACAAGCATGACATTTTGAATGGAACTATCATGTGAGATGGCCACCTTACCAAGGCCAACCACTTTACCCTTTGAATTATCACCAAAGGTGACATATTTTCGAGGGCCGTCATTTTCAGCAAGCTCACGAAACATCTCTTCATCTCCGGTCATATGATCAGTACATCCACTATCAAGAACCCATTCCTTTCCTCCTGATTCATATCCCCGAAGATTTGCCATAAGACCAAAATGTCTCATTGCATCATCAAGATCGAAGTCACTATCATCATCATCATAGTATCCATGTTCATCATGATCTTGTGACTCATCATTTCCTAGAGACGGTAATTCATTAGATAAATGATCATCAAAGTGGTCACTTTTATGAATTCTTATAGCTTCGAATATGATATCACTAATGATTCCAACATCTCCTTTAGCATGCTTAAGATTGGTAAGTTCAAATAGACAATTACCAAAACTAGGATCACTAGAGTTCATCTTACTCAAGGCAATAGATTTATGAAGAATTTCATCCAAAGTTTTCAAGGAATGATCAGGAAATCGTTCCTCAAGAAATTTCCTCTAATGATGAGCTCAATAGTTCTAAGATTGTGAATCATGTCAATATCTTCATCTAGGGTAGGATGCAAAGGATCAATATGAGGTGCACAAGGGCTAGCAATATACTTGTTCAAATGATATTGATTGAAGATTACAAGCATCTCATTTTTCCACTCATGAAAATACTCTCCATCAAGAATAGGCACTCTATGTCTAAGACTCCCTAAAGTAGACACATCCATCTTCCTCCAATGGTGATTAAACCAAGGCAATGGAGACCAAAGCTCTGATACCACTTGTGGGACCTTGAAGTAGATGTGTCTAGAGGGGGGGTGATTAGACACTTAGTGCTAAAGTTGCAATTTTTAGGCCTTTTGGGTTTGAGTGGAGTTTTAGGCACAATTTCAACATACACAATACATATCAAGAAAGCATGCAAAGAGTATATGAGCAGCGGAATGTAAAGCATGCAACTTGCAAGAATGTAAGGGGAAGGGTTTGGAGAATTCAAACGCAATTGGAGACACGGATGTTTTTTTCCCGTGGTTCGGATAGGTGGTGCTATCCTACATCCACGTTGATGGAGACTTCAACCCACGAAGGGTAACGGTTGCGTGAGTCCACGAAGGGCTCCACCCACAAAGGGTAACGGTTGCGCGAGTCCACGGAGGGCTCCAGCCACGAAGGGTCCACGAAGAAGCAAACCACCCACAAAGGGTCCACGAAGAAGCAACCTTGTCTATCCCACCATGGCCATCGCCCACGAAGGACTTGCCTCACTAGCGGTAGATCTTCACGAAGTAGGCGATCTCCTTGCCCTTACAAATTCCTTGGTTCAACTCCACAATCTTGTTAGAGGCTCCCAAGTGACACCTAGCCAATCTAGGAGACACCACTCTCCAAGAAGTAACAAATGGTGTGTAGGTAATGAACTCCTTGCTCTTGTGCTTCAAATGATAGTCTCCCCAACACTCAACTCTCTCTCACAGGATTTGGATTTGGTGGAAAGAAAATTTGAGTGGAAAGCAACTTGGGAAGGCTAGAGATCAAGATTCATATGGTAGGAATGGAATGATCTTGGCCTCAACACATGAGTAGGTAGTTCTCTCTCAGAAATAGGATGCTGGAAGTGTAGGCTTAGTCTGATGGCTCTCTCCATGAATGAAGAGGAGGTGGAGGGGTATATATAGCCTCCACACAAAATCCAACCGTTACACACAGTTTTCCAATCTCGGTGGGACCGAATCAACAAACTCGGTCAGACCGAAAAGGTAAACCTAGTGACCGTTAGAGATTTTCGGTGGGACTGACATGCAACTCGGTAGGACCGATATGGTTAGGGTTTGGGCATAACGTAATCTCGGTGAGACCGATTACACAAACTCGGTGGGACCGATTTTGGTAATAAGCTAACCAGAGAGTTGGTTAGGCAAACTCGGTGGGACCGATTTGCTATTTCGGTGAGACCAAAAAGTTACAAAAAGGAAACACTGAATTTACATTGCAATCTCGGTGGGACCGATTCGCTCTTTCGGTGAGACCGAAAAGTTACGAAAGGGAAACAGAGAGTTTGCAATCCCATCTCGGTGAGACCGAGATCCCTATCGGTAGAACCAATTTGCTAGGGTTTGGTAGTGGCTTATGACAAGTGAAACTCGGTGGCGTCGGATAAAAAGAATTGGTAGGACCGAGTTTGGCTTAGGGTTTAGGTCATATGTGGATATGGGAAAGTAGCTGAGGATTTTGGAGCATATCATTAAGCACATGAAGCAAGAGGCTCATTAAGCAACACCTCATCCCTCCTTGATAGTATTGGCTTTTCCTATGGACTCAATGTGATCTTGGATCACTAAAATGTAAAATGAAGAGTCTTGAGCTTGAGGCTTTAGCCAATCCTTTGTCCTTAGCATCTTGAAGGAGTTCCCACAACCTTTAGTCCATGCCACTCCATTGTTGAACTTATCTGAAACATACTAGATAGAAACATTAGTCCAACAAGAGATATGTTGTCATCAATTACCAAAACCACCTAGGGAGCACTTGTGCTTTCATCAGTTTATCAACTAAATTGCTTGAGGACAAGCAAAGGTTTAAGCTTGGGGGAGTTGATACGTCTCCGTCGTATCTACTTTTCCAAACACTTTTGGCCTTGTTTTGGACTCTAACTTGCATGATTTGAATGGAACTAACCCGGACTGACACTGTTTTCAGCAGAATTGCCATGGTGTTATTTTTGTGCAAAAATAAAAGTTCTCGGAATGACCTGAAAATCAACGAAGAATTATTTTGGAATATATAAAAAATACTGGAAGAAAGATCCACGTCAAGGGGTCCACACCCTGTCCACGAGGGTGGGGGCGCGCCCTACCCCCCTCAGCATGCCCCCTAACTCGTGGGCCCCCTAATGCTCCACCAACCTCAACCTCGACTCCATATATTCACTTTCGGGGAGATAAAAATCAAAGAGAAGGATTCACCGTGTTTTACAATACGAAGCCGCCGCCAAGCCCTAAACTCTCTCGGGAGGGCTGATCAGGAGTCAGTTCGGGGCTCCGAAGAGGGGAATCCGTCTCCATCGTCATCATCAACCTTCCTCCATCACCAATTTCATGATGCTCACCGTCGTGCGTGAGTAATTCCATCGTATGCTTGCTGGATGGTGATGGGTTGGATGAGATTTATCATGTAATCAAGTTAGTTTTGTTAGGGTTTGATCCCTAGTATCCACTATGTTCTGAGATTGATGTTTCTATGACTTTGCTATGCTTAATGCTTGTCACTAGGGCCCGAGTGCCATGATTTCAGATCTGAACCTATTATGTTTTCACCAATATATGAGAGTTCTTGATCCGATCTTGCAAGTCTATAGTCACCTATTATGTGTTATGATCCGTTAACCCTGAAGTGACAATAATCGGGATACTTACCGGTGATGACCGTAGTTTGAGGAGTTCATGTATTCACTATGTGTTAATGGTTTGTTCTGGTACTCTATTAAAAGGAGGCCTTAATATCCCTTAGTTTCCAATAGGACCCCGCTGCCACGGGAGGGTAGGACAAAAGATGTCATGCAAGTTCTTTTCCATAAGCACATATGACTATATTCGGAATACATGCCTACATTACATTGATGAACTGGAGCTAGTTCTGTGTCACCCTAGGTTATGACTGTTACATGATCGATTGCATCCGGCATAATTATCTATGACCAATCCATTGCCTACAAGCTTTCCATATATTGGTCTTCGCTTATTTACTTTTCCGTTGCTGCTGTTACAATCACTATAAGACCCAAAAAATATTACTTTTGCTACCGTTACTTTTGCCACCGTTACCTCTACTATCATATTACTTTGCTACTAAACACTTTGCTGCAGATATTAAGTTTCTAGGTGTGGTTGAATTGACAACTCAGCTGTTAATACTTGAGAATATTCTTTGGCTCCTCTTGTGTCGAATCAATAAATTTGGGTTGAATACTCTACCCTCGAAAACTGTTGCGATCCCCTATACTTGTGGGTTATCACTACCGCTTAGTGATAAAGTAAAGCAATTACTTGGCGATTGCATTTCATACAACAAAGCGACAACCATGAGGCATGGTTCGCAAGCATCAAGTGATTCATAATCAAGTGATTCCAAAAGTCCATCAGCATGGAGTTTCTTCATGCGCTTTAAACCAATATGACCTAAACGGAAGTGCCACAAATAAGTTGCACTGTCATTATTAAACTTATATCTTTTGGTTTCAATACTATGAACATGTGTATCACTACTATCAAGATTTAGTAAAAATAGACCACTCATCAAGGGTGCATGACCATAAAAGATATTATTCATATAAATAGAACAACCATTATTCTCTGATTTAAATGAATAACCATCTCGCATTAAACAAGATCCAGATATAATGTTCATGCTCAACGATGGCACCAAATAACAATTATTTAGGTCTAAAACTAATCCCGAAGGTAGATGTAGAAGTAGCGTGCCGACGACGATCGCATCGACTTTGGAACCATTTCCCACACGCATCGTCACCTCGTCCTTAGCCAATCTTCGCTTGATCCGTAGCCCCTATTTCGAGTTGAAAATATTAGCAACGGAACCAGTATCAAATACCTAGGCACTACTGCGAGCATTAGTAAGGTACACATCTATAATATGTATATCAATTATACCTTTCACTTTGCCATCCTTCTTCTCCGCCAAATACTTGGGGCAGTTCCGCTTCCAGTGACCAGTCCCTTTGCAGTAGAAGCACTCAGTTTCAGGCTTAGGTCCAGAATTGGGCTTCTTCACTTGAGCAGCAACTTGCTTGCTATTCTTCTTGAAGTTCCCCTTCTTCCCTTTACCCTTTTTCTTGAAACTGGCGGTCTTGTTGACCATCAACACTTGATGCTCCTTCTTGATTTCTACCTCCGCAGCCTTTAGCATTGTGAAGAGCTCGGGAATCGTCTTATCCATCCCTTGCATATTATAGTTCATCATGAAGCTCTTGTAGCTTGGTGGCAGTGATTGAAGAACTCTGTCAATGACACTATCATCAGGAAAATTAACTCCCAGCTGAGTCAAGTGGTTGTGGTACCCAGACATTCTGAGTGTATGTTCACTGACAGAACTATTCTCCTTCATTTTGCAGCTATAGAACTTATTGGAGACTTCATATCTCCCAATCCGGGCATTTGCTTGAAATATTAACTTCAACTCCTCAAACATCTCATATGCTCCGTGACATTCAAAACATCGTTGAAGTCCCGGTTCTAAGCAGTAAAGCATGGCACACTGAACTATCGAGTAGTCATCAGCTTTGCTCTACTAGGTGTTCACAACATCTGGCGTTGCTCCTACAACGGGTTTGTCACCTAGCGGTGCTTCCAGGACGCAATCCTTCTGTGCAGCTGAGGATAATCCTCAAGTTACGGACCCAGTCTGAGTAATTGCTACCATCACCTTTCAACTTAGCTTTCTCTAGGAACGCATTAAAATTCAACGGAACAACAGCACGGGCCATCTATCTACAACAACATAGACATGAAAAATACTATCAGGTACTAAGTTCATGATAAATTAAAGATCAATTAATCATCTTACTTAAGAACTCCCACTTAGATAGACATCCCTCTAATCATCTAAGTGATCACGTGATCCATATCAACTAAACCATGTCCGATCATCACGTGAGATGGAGTAGTTTTCAATGGTGAACATCACTATGTTGATCATATCTACTATATGATTCACGCTCGACCTTTCGGTCTTAGTGTTCCGAGGCCATATCTGCATATGCTAGGCTCATCAAGTTTAACCCGAGTATTTTGCGTGTGCAAAACTGGCTTGCACCCGTTGTATGTGAACGTAGAGCTTATCACACCCGATCATCACGTGGTGTCTCGGCACGACGAACTGTAGCAACGGTGCATACTCAGGGAGAACACTTGTACCTTGAAATTTAGTGAGAGATCATCTTATAATGCTACTAAGAAAAATAAGATGCATAAAGGATAAACATCACATGCAATAAATATAAGTGATATGATATGGCCATCATCATCTTGTGCCTTTGATCTCCATCTCCAAAGCACCGTCATGATCACCATCGTCACCGGCTTGATCTCCATCGAAGCATCGTAGTCATCTCACAAACTATTTCTTCTACGACTATCGCTACCGCTTAGTGATAAAGTAAAGCAATTACATGGCGATTGCATTTCATAGAATAAAGCGAAAACCATATGGCTCCTGCCGGTTGCCGATAACTCTGTTAGAAAACATGATCATCTCATACAATAAAATTTAGCATCATGTCTTGACCATATCACATCACAACATGCCCTGCAAAAACAAGTTAGACGTCCTCTACTTTGTTGTTGCAAGTTTTACGTGGCTGCTATGGGCTGAGCAAGAACCGTTCTTACCTACGCATCAAAAACCACAACGCGGTATAGTGATTGCTTTTTGATCTTCAGAAAGAACCCTGTTCATTGAATCCGATTCAACTAAAGTTGGAGAAACTAACACCCACTAGCCACCTGTGTGCGAAGCACGTCGGTAGAACCAGTCTCGCGTAAGCATACACGTAATGTCGGTCTGAGTTGCTTCATCCAACAATACTGTTGAATCAAGAATCAACTAGTGACGGAAAGCAATATGTATATACCCACGCCCACAACTCCTTTGTGTTCTACTCGTGCATATAACATCTACGCATAGACCTGGCTCAGATGCCACTGTTGGGGAACGGAGTAATTTCAAAAAAAATCCTACGCACCCGCAAGATCCATCTAGGTGATGCATAGCAACGAGAGGGGAGAGTGTTTTCTACCTACCCTCGTAGACCGTAAGCGGAAGTGTTATGACAACGCGGTTGATGTAGTCGCATGTCTTCATGATCCGACCGATCCTAGCACCAATGATACGGCACCTCCGCGATCTGCACACGTTCAGCTCAATGACGTCCCACGAACTCTAGATCCAGCTGAGTGTCAGGCGAGAGCTTCATCAGCACGACGGCGTGATGACGGTGATGATGAAGTTACTGACGCAGGGCTTCGCCTAAGCACTACAACGATATGACCAAGGTGGAAATCTATGAAGGGGGCACTGCACACGGCTAAGAGATCAACTTGTGTGTCTATGGGGTGCCCCCTCCCCGTATATAAAGGAGTGGAGGAGGGGAGGGCCAACCCTCTCTATGGCACGCCCTAGGGGGAGTCCTACTCCCCCTGGGAGTAGGATTCTCCATTTTCTCTAGTTGGAGTCGGAGAGAAGGAAGGGGCACCGGCCCCCCACCCAATTCGGATTGGGCTAGGGGAGCATGCCCTCCACCTTTTCCACTAAGGCCCATATACTCCCCGGGGAGTTCCGGTAACCTCCCGGTACTCCGGTAAATGCCCAAACTCACTCGGAACCATTCTGATGTCCAAACATAGGCTTCCAATATATCGATCTTTATGTCTCGACCATTTCGAGACTCCTCGTCATGCCTGTGATCACATCCGGGACTCCGAACAACCTTCGATACATCAAAACACATAAACTCATAATACCAATCGTCACCGAACGTTAAGCGTGCGGACCCTACGTGTTCGAGAACTATGTAGACATGACCGAGACTCATCTTCGGTCAATAACCAATAGCAGAGCCTGGATGCTCATATTGGTTCCTACATATTCTACGAAGATCTTTATCGGTCAAACCGCATAACAACATACGTTGTTCCCTTTGTCATCGGTATGTTACTTGCCCGAGATTCGATCGTCGGTATCTCAATACCTAGTTCAATCTCGTTACCGGCAAGTCTCTTTACTCGTTTTGTAATGCTACATCCTGTAACTAACTCATTAGTTACATTGCTTGCAAGGCTTATAGTGATGTGCATTACCGAGAGGGCCCAGAGATACCTCTCCGATACACGGAGTGACAAATCCTAATCTCGATCTATGCCAACTCAACAAACACCATCGGAGACACCTTTAGAGCATCTTTATAGTCATCCAATTACGTTGTGATGTATGATAGCACACTAAGTGTTCCTCCGGTATTCGGGAGTTGCATAATCTCATAGTCATAGGAACATGTATAAGTTATGGAGAAAGCAATAGCAGTAAACTAAACGATCAAAGTGCTAAGCTAACGGATGGGTCAAGTCAATCACATCATTCTCTAATGATGTGATCTCATTCATCAAATGACATCTCTTTGTCCATGGCTAGGAAACTTAACCATCTTTGATCAACGAGCTAGTCAAGTAGAGGCATACTAGTGACACTCTGTTTGTCTATGTATTAACACATGTACTAAGTTTTCGGTTAATACAATTCTAGCATGAATAATAAACATTTATCATGATATAAGGAAATATAAATAACAACTTTATTATTGCCTCTAGGGCATATTTCCTTCAATCGCCACCTTGCGCTGCTCGGCGTGGTGGTCGCGATCAGATAGACCACATGCCAATGAGCGCACACCACCAGCACGAAGCGCCAACGGTGATGCCAAGCCCGTCGTTGGGATGGACATGCCAGGATCGGGGGGTGCGACGCGTGAGCGGTCCCGGTGTGTGGCGCGCGTGCGTTCTGATGAAGAGGAGGCCACGAGATAAGCCTAAGAATGTCTCAGTCCCAACTGGATGATGTCGCCATCGCCATGGTCACGACGAGTCGTCGTGACTCATCGAGCGCCGCGTCGCCACTAGCACGTTGCACAGACCGTGTCGCCGAGTCTCGGCAAGTCCATGGTGCCCCCATGGACCGGCGAGACGACGGTAAGTGAGACGTTGTGATGAGGCGGGGCCTCTCCCAGGCACCGCCGATGGTGTAGGTAGAAGGGGGTGGCGCTCTAGATCACGCCGAGTCAAATGATGCATGTCACCGAGTCCCAGCATGATGGTGTTGCCGGCGGACTCGGCGGTGGAGGGTGCACCGGGGACCGTGCATGGATGGTGGCCCCGATACGTCACCATGCTGCATGAAGGGTGCGCCGGGGTCGCTCATAGGCGGTAGCCCCGTCACGTCGTCGCCGATGGTGAATCTAGCATGAAGGAGTCGTATGGGGCTGCACACGAAGGGCAACCCTGGCGCGTCGTCACCGGTGGTGGGTCCAACATGAAGGATCGCCGGGGGATGCACACGAAACTGCAACCTCAGCGCGTCGTCGCTGGTGGTGAGTCCGGCGTGAAGGGGTCACCAGTGGCTGCCACAAAACGGCAACCCTAGCGCATTGTCGCCGTGAGCGGCGGGCTCGTCGGAGGGCAACCCCGGCGCGTCGTCGCCGGTGGTGAGTCCGGCACGACGGTGTTGTTGGCGGAGTATGCAGTGTGGGGTGCACCAGGGACCGTGCATGGACGGTAGCCCCGGTACGTCGTCGTCTTGCGTGGAGGGTGCACCGGGGGTTGCGCATGGCGGCATGGCCGGCAGCCCCAACACGTCCTCGCCGTCCTCGCGGGAGTCGTCGCCACCATGGGCGTCGTCTTGAAGGAAGAGCGCGTCGGGGCTTGCGTCAAAGCGGTAGCACCGACACGTCGTTGGAAGAGTCGTGGACCACCACGGCTCCATCGTCTTCAGCAAGAATCCACGGGGTTGCATATGAACGGCACCACCGACGTCGCCTTCTTCACCAGCAAGCGATAGAGCCGGCGGCCGGCTCCGTCTCCAGCGGCCACCATTGAGATGTTAAGATAGAGGAAGGGAGATATTAGTTCAGAGCTCACCTTGAGAGAAGATGATCGGCATGGCGTCAATCTCCACCACCAGCTCGCGATGAGCGCATAGGCTGGTAGAAGAGAGGGCCTCCGGTCGAGCTGCGTACGGAGAGTCTCGGCCGCCTACACGAGCTCCTGTCGTATGGCCACGTGTGTCACGTCCTCCTCCTCTCCTGCTGTGTGCTGGATGTGGTGCTGCGTGAGGGATGGATCTCCCTGGCAGCTCCCGTGGCTTTGTGCGTGCGTGAGTTCTCTCCGTCCCCTCAAGGATGTGGTGGGTATTTCTAGGGAGATGGAGAAGGGTGGATTGCTGCACTAGTCGCCGTCACCTTCCGATATTCTTGGAGGCGATAAGAATGGACGCAGTTTAAGATCAACGCCCGATCGTTTCAGCCCTTGCCCAAGTAGATGGGCTTCCTGGTCAATTGCAATAGCTTAAGCTGTCTGCATTAGTTTGGAAGTCGTTTAATTTTTTATCTCTTGCGTGTCTGGAGTCTCCAGTCGGGTACAAAAATTCTTGACCGGGGCTCTTAAGAGTTTTACGTGTTGACTGAGCTCGCCGGCTGGCCAGTTATCCATATGTATTTGTATACGTACACACAGCATGCTTGCCGGCGGAGCATGGGTATCCAGGTATACGTACATGTATGCTGACGATCGAGTGAAAACATACATTCCCGCATTGTACAACCCAGCTGGTACACATACGCATGTTAGCCGTACCAAATCAAACGCATGTATGTGTTAGTACGTAGCTCTCTTTGATATATCTATACGTGCCTTAGTCATGCATGGGCCATGCACTAAGGGCCTGCACGTAAGTGATCATCCAAACACACACGCAAGGAGATTGTGCACTTAGAAATTTCATTCATTTCTAAGAATACATTTTTCTTGCTAAATCACGTACAAAAGTATTTCAAACAATGTGCCACAACAGTTTTAGATTCATAACCATGGAAAGGATCAGATTCAACCAAAGTAATTAACTCAGTATCGACAGAGAATTCATAATGCTTATCAGGAACAAAGATAGGTGAAGTAGCACTTATGATCATATTTCACTCTAGCATTCAAAGACTTTTCTTTCAGCTTAGCTAACAGTTTCTTAAAATCATTTCTATCATTGCAAGCAAAGAAGTCTCTAGCAGTTTTTTCATCCTTAATTTAACCCTCAGGTACATTAGGCAATTCATATCTAGGGGGGAATCATAATCTTCAGTTTCGATAATATCATCAGTTTCAGTAATTTCATTCTCTCTAACCCTAGCAAGTTGTTCATCAAGAAATTCACCTAGTGGCACAGTATTATCAAGCAGAGTAGTAGTTTCATCATAAGCATCATGCATAGAGGAAGTGGCATCATCAATAACATGCGAGATATCAGAACTACTAGCAGGTGTAGGTGTCGCAAGTTTGCTCAAAATAGAAGGTGAATCAAGTGCAGAGCTAGATGACACTTCCTTACCTCCCCTCGTAGTTGAGGGAAAAATCTTGGTTCTTTGATTTCAGATTCTTCATACTGATCATCAGATATAAATCCCAAGTGACTTAGAGAATAGAGCTATCACTACTGGAATCCGCTTCTTTGCCGTCCGCCATGGCATATGGCAAAGGCATACATCACGGACAACAAACTTCTTTGTCGTCCGCTAGCGGACGGCAAACTGTCTGGATGAACACGTGCCAGCAAAGGCCTTCTTTGTCGTCCGCTTCCTAGAAACGGACGGCAAAGGATTATGCCGTCCGCCATCCGAGGCCAGCAGACGACAAAGACAGGGTACGGCAGTGCGGTGGCATGAGAGCCATTAGGGGGTTAACGGCGCTCTTCGCCGTCTACCAGCGGACGGCAAAGAGTCAAAGCTCTATGTCGTCCACTGACAGACGGCAAAGAGCTCAGCTAGGCAGCACTTGGAATCTGCCACGTGTCCAGCTATGTCGTCCGCCAGCAGACGACCAAGAGGTTTGAATCTTTGCCGTCTGCTGGCAGACGGCATAGCTGGTCACTTTGTTGTCTGCCAGCAGACAGCAAAATGACCAAATAGGCAGCCAGTGTTCCCAGTTTGCACAGGTGACTACCACGTGTCCTCTTTGTCGTCCGCTAGCAGACGGCAAAGCTCTTTGCCGTCTGCTAGCAGATGGAAAAGAGGCTATATATCCCTTGTTTTTATTTAAACCCCATTAATTAGACATGGTTTCAAACACAGATATACATGCATACATATCCAACATATCCAATAGCATGTCCAACAACATATTTCATCAAATCCAACAACATAGTTCAACAAAGTCCAACATATCCATATATACATAACCAGAAACAAGTTTACAACAACATATCCATATAGACATACATATCCAAACAAGTTTTCATAAACAACAAGGAAGCACCAGAAGAATAGTACACTCCATGAATCCAAGCTTCCTCATGTAAAGCAAATCTGCAAATTGGGAAAGATGAAAGTTAGAAGAAGAAGAAGAAGAAGAAGACGAAGAAGAATTTTTTTCTTCTCTTTTTTTTTCTCCTCTCCTCTTCTTTATCTTCTTTATCTTCTAACTAAGGTAGGTAAAAATGTCATTTTATTGCTAAGCTAGGTAAAAATGCTAAATGTACGTCATTTTAGAGCTAAGCTAGGTAAATATGTCATTTTGGAGCTTAGTAAGGTTATTACGTCATTTTCGAGGAAAATAAGCTAAGTCTATATCATTTTGGAGCTAACAAAGATTATCATGCCATTTTTACCTAAGTATGCTAAGTATGTCGTAAATGAACTAAATAAGCTAAGTATAGCTCATTTTTATCTAACTTAGGTAATTATGCCATTTAGGAGGAAAATAAGCTAAGTATCCATTTGTAAAGCAAAACACTAGAGAAAACTTACCTTCATCACAACAAATGTGATGAAGATCGCAACTAAGGTAACAATTGATCCAACAGCATAATGATACCAAGCCTCGTTATCAATGGCATATTTTCCAATCTTATTAAGCTTCAAGCACATTGCATTCATCTTCATCTTGTGATCATCGATGACATCGGCAACATACAACTCCAATGCCATCTTCTCTTCTTCAATTCTTTTAATTTTTCCTTTCAAATACTCATTTTCTTTTTCAACTAAATTTAACTTCTCGACAAGAGGGTCCATTTCAAATTCCAGTTCACATACCTCCTAGATTAAAATATCTCTATGTCAACTTGATGGCCATAATTGTCATAAATGTGAAATCCAACAAATAGTTATGAAAGAGAATTTACCACATCCGAATCATAAAGCGGGTGAGGGCCGACAGGTACGGACATCAAGACCATGGCACTATGTATAAGAAACAATCATACAAAGTAAGAAAATTATAAATACCAACTATATAAATCATACAATCATACAAATAACTATATAAATCAAGTACAACATAAAATTTTGAATACCTAATGATCACTATCGGTAATGACGTGCTCATCATCATCATTAATAAAAGCATCATCATCATCAGTATTGGTAATGACGTGCTCATCATCATCATCATTAATAAATGCATCATCATGTGGAAGTCCACCTTTACGTAATCGTTCAAGCATTGACAGGTCATCTGCAGCAGTAACTTCTTCTTCTTCCGGCTCTTCATGTTCCGGCTCAGGGGTGAAGTCAGATTCACTATCATTGTCTACTTCAATGTTCTGGGGTGGAGTAGAGCAGTTCTTGAAACGTTTTTTGGAAAGACGTGTTTCTTGGAAGTATTCTCCTTCGTCATATGTGGCTTGGTTAATGTGAGGTTCATAATCCTTTCCATTGGGGGGAGGTGGTCTAACACGTGGCGACACTTCATAAACGACGTCCCAGCCACTGAGATTTGGATCACTTTGAAAGGCCCACGGTAGATAGAAAACTTGGGTTGCCTGTTGTGCCGTAATATAGACATCGGGAACATCCAAATGGGTGCTTTTTTTGATTTCGACTAGCCCTGTATGTTCATGAGTCCTTCTAGTCTCCCTCGGCTGGAACCAATAACATCTAAAGACTATGACGTTTGGTGGGTTTTCACCATAGAATTCAAGTTCATAAATTGCTTCAACTCTTCCATAATACTCGATACCTCCTTCGCCGATAGCAGAGACACAACAATTTGTAGACTTTCGGTCGGCCATAGATAGCTCTTTGCCATAGGTATGAAAGCGATATCCATTGATGTCGTATTTGTCAAATGAACGGACCTTATAGTCAAAACCATTAGCTACCTGTCTCAATTTCAGCATCCATAATCTCTGAATTAGTCTACAAGTTTAATACGAAAGGATTGTTGCATTGGTGGCAAATTAGCCAAAGAAATGAAAGGGTCTAATGGAAATTACCCTTTTTTGAACCAAGAGATGAAACCGGGATATTCGGCTCCTTGTTTTGCCAGAAGCTCATACTCTTCGACGGAATCCTTTTGGATCACCACTCCATACGAGAATATGGCGACGTATCAACTGCATCAATTATCCAGGAATAAGAGAAGTTCAAAGGAATTATAAGTTGTAAAACAATGTACCGAGATCTTACTCGATGTACGGCCACACTTCTATTAGGTTGTTGAAGAGATACAGCGAAATGGTCCACCATTCTTCAACATCCAACCTTACTGGTTTCCAACCACTGGCTGGTGCGAGATTCCCTTTGAATAGGATGAGGTTGGATTGACCCTTTTGAGGTTTGTTGGCATTGTATCGAGGCTTCGGATTATGCAAATGATGATTTTTGGCTTCGTAGTGTGCTGTCACGAAGTTTGTCGCCTCCTCAGTGATGAATGCCTCTGCCATCGATGCTTCTGTTCTACGTTTATTTTTACATTTTGCTTGAAGCGTCTTCTGCATCCTCTCAGTTGAGTAGCACCAACGATTTTGCACGCCCCCCCCCCCAATCGTGCCTTGGTCTGGAGATGCAAAATCAAGTGTTGCATTGGATCAAAAAAGCTTGGCGAAAAGATCATCTTTAACTTGCGGATCAACTCCGGCGCCAATTGTTCCATTTCTTCTGGGAGGCCAGGCGATAGTTCTTTCGCACAAAGAACACGGAAGAAATAGCTTAGCTCTTCCAATACTAGCCATTCATCCTCAGGGATGAAGCCACGCAACATCGCCGGCATTATCCGTATCAATCCATATGTGCCAATCATGACTTTTTAGACCAAATATTTTCAATTTTTGTAGACTAGCTCCCCTCTTTAGATTTGATGCATACCCATCGGGGAACATCAACTGTATTTTCACCCACAAAATAATTTCCTTCATAGCTGGCCTTCCAAGATTGAACCATGCCTTTCGCTTCGTCCAGTTCCCCTTTCCTTTCGGTTCTTTCATGTTTTGTAACGGTCTATCACATAGCTCCTCTTGATCGACTCTAGTCTTAGTATTATCCTTTGATTTCCCCTCTATGCCGAACAATGTACCAAAAATGGCTTCGGCCATATTCTTTTCAGTGTGCATCACATCGATGTTGTGTGGGCAAAGGAGGTCTTTGAAGTAAGGTAGATCCCAGAAGCATGTCTTCTGAGTCCAAGCGTGTTCCTTATTATGCCCCTTGAAATACCCTGGACGCTCTGGATCTGGCTCCAGAGCATTTAACTGATCTAGGGTCTGTTGGCCTGTCAACACAGGTGGTGCAGAGTGTTTGACAACTCTACCTTTGATGAAGTTCTTCTTGTCTTTCTTGAACTTATGGCCAGGATGTAGAAACGGTATATGCAAGTTGAAGCAACTATACTTGCGCCCTGCCGTCAGCCAACGAAACTCAAGAGCTCCCTTGCATGTGGGCCACGGGAACCTTCTGTGCACACACCAACCAACGAATAGCGGATACGCCGGCAAGTCATGCGTCGAGTACATGTACCAGCCACACATTATGAAGTTCTCTTTGCTAAAGGCATCGTATGTCTTGAACCCATTATCCCAAGCTTCTTGCAATTCGTCCTTAAGCGGCTGCATCTACACATTCATATTCTTCCCCGGATAGTTGGGCCCCGGAATTACCAACGTCAGGAAAATGTTCTTTCTTTGCATAATCTGCCCGGGGGGGAGATTGAGTGGAATGACAAACACGGGCCAACAGTTGTATGGGGTTGCCATCTGACCAAACACACTGAACCCATCTGTGATGACGGCGACTCGAGGATGCCTTGGATCTGCCTTTTTTCCTTATGTAATGCATCAAAGCGCTTCCACGCTTCACCATTCGATGTGTGCACCATCATCACATTCCCATCTGCATCTAGTTCAGTCTTTTACTAGTTTTGTGCCATGTCATCTGTCTGGCCGTCTCTTCGACCATGAAAATACGTTGAAGTCTTGGTACGATTGGCATATACCGAAGAACATTAATGGGTATTTTGGTCTGCGTCTTCTCACCCATACCGTTGTCTACCACAACATACCTGGAAGAATTGCAAATGGGACAATAGTTCAAGTCCTCATACTGAAGCCTAAATAAGACACATCCTTTCTCATAGGCATGTATCTTCTCATAGGGCATACTAAGAGCACGGAGGATTTTGTCTGACTGGTACAAGTTTGGAGGTAGCACATGGCCTTTGGGTAGAAATCGTCTGAATACTATCATCATCGCATCGTAGCATTCTCTCCCAAGTTGAATTGAGCCTTCAAAGCCATTATTTGTGAGATGGCATCTAGCTGACAAAGCCCAGTGTGCTCGCGGAGAGGACATTTTGAGGACTCCAACATTTTAGTGAAGGCCTTTGTAGATTCCTCCATCTACTCGTCCGAGTCCCGAGCATCGTCAAAGTCTTGCACCATGTCTGCGGTCCCGGTACCATGCTCGTTGGTGCGACGATGAACAACCTCGGCTCTGGCACGTTGGGCAGACTCACCATGTCATGTCCAGACCATGTAACCAGGCGTAAAACCAAACTTCTGTAGGTCTTTACTCATTTCAAGCTCGTCCCTCTTTTTATAGTTGTCGCAACGGGCACAGGGGCACCAGCTTAATTCCTGGCCATTTGCAAATGCGGCTCTAACAAACCCCTTGGTTTTTGTTAACCATTCCTCGGTCCAAAATTTTTGACTAGTGTAACCGGTGTACATCCATGCACGATCACTCATATTGACTTCCTACTGGACACGCAATAAATACATACATAATTAAGCAAACCATATCCATCAGTTAATGGAGTTTGTCAGTTTTATTACGTCCATGCAACCTACACGCTAATAGGTAAAGATAGGTCCTAATCCCACCCGAGTATGTGTAGATTGGGTTCGTTTTCCCATGCTCTGCTCCGGATCCGATGCAAAATTTTGGCAGGACCTCCCCGCCGTTCTCCTAATACACGTCTCGGCAATAAGCAGAGAGGATGTGTGCCCGGAGAACAACAGGGAGGCACTGACAAAATTCTGCATCGGATCCGGAGCAGAGCATATGGGAAAACGAACCCAATCTACACATACTCGGGCTGTCCATGGATCCGGAGCAGAGCATATGGGAATCACAATTATCAATATGAAAATGCATGCATATTTATATATGTAACCCTTTCGAATGGGAGACGCATAGTGGTTACGCATACTGATGATTGACACCTATAGCTAGCAAGTTTCATCGGGAGATATTATTTGTGCTCACCAACGAATGCAGGGGCGGAGCTCGTCGAACACTAGACCCTCGCAACGCCGAAATAACTGCACATTTAAATCCAAAGATGAGTAACATAGCAATTTTGTTTCTTCCATCGACCTAACTAAATATTGAGAACATGACGAGCGGGTTTGGGGGTCCTTGGCATCGATGGAACCCTAAACAGCAAGCATCATCGGTGCAAGATACATGTGGTGCTCGGCGTTGAACACTAGATCCACATTTCACAAGTGAAGCCGGCGCTCGGCGTCCCGCAACAATAGTTCTGCTGGCCGATGACGGTCGAACACCATCGCGAATTTGTCTGGCAGCCTCTGCGATGAGGATTAAAGCCAAGTTTTGAAATTTCAAACAACCAAACCAACTTGAGTCAGTTTGGGTGTTTCAAGTTTCAACACTTGCCTTTTAATCGTCATCGCAGAGGCTGCCAGACAAATTCGGGATGGTGTTCGACCGCCATCGATGCCTGCTACCTCTTGAGCACTGTGTTGGTTTTCCCTTGAAGAGGAAAGGGTGATGCAATAAAGTAGCGTAAGTATTTCCCTCAGTTTTTGAGAACCAAGGTATCAATCCAGTAGGAGATCATGCTCGAGTCCCACGCACCTACACAAACAAATAAGAACCTCGCAACCAACGCGATAAAGGGGTTGTCCATCCCTTCACGGTCACTTACGAGAGTGAGATCTGATAGATATGATAAGATAATATTTTTGGTATATTTATGATAAAGAGAAATAAAGATGCAAAGTAAAATAAACGGCAATAGAAATAGGTAAGTGTTGGAAGATTAATATGATGGAAGATGGACCCGGGGGCCATAGGTTTCACTAGTGGCTTCTCTCAAGAGCATAAGTATTACGGTGGGTAAACGAATTACTGTCGAGTAATTGATAGAATTGAGCATAGTTATGAGAATATCTAGGTATGATCATGTATATAGGAATCACGTCCATGACAAGTAGACCGAAACGATTCTGCATCTACAACTATTACTCCACACATTGACCGCTATCCAGCATTCATCTAGAGTATTATGTTCATAATAACAGAGTAATGCTTTAAGTAAGATGACATGATGTAGAGGGATAAACTCATGCAATATGATATAAACCCCATCTTTTTATCCTCGATGGCAACAATACAATACGTGCCTTGCTGCCCCTGCTGTCACTGGGAAAGGATACCGCAAGATTGAACCCAAAGCTAAGCACTTCTCCCATTGCAAGAAAGATCAATCTAGTAGGCCAAACCAAACTAATAATTAGAAGAGACTTGCAAAGATAAACCAATCATACATAAAAGAATTCAGATAAGAATCAAATATTGTTCATAGATAAACTTGATCATAAACCCACAATTCATCGGATCTCGACAAAAACACCACAAAAGAAGATTACATCGAATAGATCTCCAAGAGAATCGAGGAGAACTTTGTATTGAGATCTAAAGAGAGAGAAGAAGCCATCTAGCTAATAACTATGGACCCGAAGGTCTGAAGTAAACTACTCACACATCACCGGAGAGGCCATGGAGTTGATGTAGAGGCCCTCTGTGATCAATGTCACCTCCGGCGGAGCTCCGGAAAAGGCCCCAAGATGGGATCTCTCGGGTACAGAAGGTTGCGGCGGTGGAATTAGGTTTTCGTGGTGCTCGTGGATGTTTGGGGGGTATGTGGATATATATAGGAGGAAAAAGTACATCGGTGGAGCAACGAGGGGCCCACGATGGTGGAGGGCGCGCCCCCTGCCTCGTGGCCTCCTCGATTGTTTCTTGACGCCCACTCCAAGTCTCCTAGATCATGTTTGTTGAGAAAATCACGTTCCCAAAGGTTTCATTCTGTTTGGACTCAGTTTGATATTCCTTTTCTGCCAAACTCTAAAATAGGCAAAAAAACAGCAATTTGGGCTGAGCCTCCGGTTAGTAGGTTAGTCCCAAAAATGATATAAAAGCGTAAAATAAAGCCCATGAACATCCAAAATAAGTAATATAATAGCATGGAGCAATCAAAATTATAGATACGTTGGAGACGTATCAACGCCGAGAACAGTTGCTTTGGGACGCCGGACGTCGGCTTCACTTGTGAGATATGGATGTAGTGTTCGACACCGACGACCACATGTATCTCGCACCAACGATATACTTGCTATTTAGGGTTCCATCGACACCGAGGAACCCCCTAATTAACCCGCTCTTCCCCAGGCGCCCCATTTTCCTACTTCTTTTTTTCATCTTCAACTTCTACTTCTTTTTTTCATCTTCTCCTTCTACTACTACTTATTGTTCTTTTTTATTCTTCTTCTTCTTCCTCCTCTTCTTCTTTTTCCTTTTCTTTCATCTTTGTTGATTATTCTTAAAAACAGGAAAAAAACCTAAACAAAACTATAAACTAAATTTAACCTAAAATAAACTAAATTAACCTAAACTAACCTAAATAACCAAAACTAACCTAAACTAAACTAACCTAATTAACCTAAACTAAACAAACATAAACTAAATCTAAAACAGAAGAAGAAAAACTCACCACGATGAGGGGCAGGGCGGCGGCAGGGCGGGGCCGGGCGGTGCGGCCGGGCGGCGGCTCGGGATGGGGGCGGGGCGGTGTGGGGCGGCCGGTGACTCGGGACGGGGGCCGCACTGCTGAGCGGCGGCGGCGGCTCGGCTGGGCGGGCGGGGCGGGGCGAGGCGGGCGGCAGCGCGGCCGGGCGGCGACGGCTCGGGACGGGGTCGAGGCGGTGCGGGGCGACCCGCGACGGGGGTGGCGCGGGGCGGCGGCGGCTCAGGCACGGGGCCGGGGCGGTGCGGGGTGGCCAGCGACAGGGGTGGCGTGGGGCGGCCGGCGACGGGGGTGGCGGCAAGGGTTAGGGGCGGCGGCAGGGGTGAGGGGTGGCGGCGGCTCGGGCATGGGACGGACAGATCAGAGAGGGGGGGGACGGGTGCGGGCGCGGCCCCTTTTCTACGTAGGTCACAGCTCTTTGACGTCTGCTAGCAGATGACAAAGAGGGTAGCTAGTGGGGTGGGGCCGGTGGAAACGGACGACCTAATGGCCATTTTCTTTTCCGTCTGCTAGCTGACAGCAAAGAAGTTTTGCCATCCGCCAGCAGACGGCAAAGAAAATGGTCGTTAGGTCGTCCTCGTAAGCCCGCCACCCATCCTCTTTGCCGTCAACTAGCAGACGACAAAGCATCTTTGCCTTCCGCTAGCGGACGACAAAGATATGCTGATGGCAAAGCCCTCCATTGCCGTCTGTTGCCTCTTTGCCATCCGTTTTCCGGTGGCTGATGGCAAAGCCTTTCTTTGCCGTCCGCTAGCTGACGGCAAAGTGTCGGTAGACGGCAAATCTGCTGATTCCAGTAGTGTATGCTCCCCGGCAACGGTGCCAGAAAAAGGTCTTGATAACCCACAAATATAGGGGATCACAACAGTTTTCGAGGGTAGAGTATTCAAACCAAATTTATTGATTCGACACAAGGGGAGCCAAATAATATTCTCAAGTATTACCAGCTGAGTTGTCAATTTGACCACACCTGAAAGATTTAATATCTGCAGCAAAGTATTTAGTAGCAAAGTAGTATGGAAGTAACCGTAACTGTGGCAAAAGTAACAATAGTAGTTTGTAGCAATCGTAACAGTGGCAACGGAAAAGAAACTTAGCAAAGATCAATATGAAACGAACTCATAGGCAATGGATCAATGCTGGATAATTATGTCAGATGGCATTCATCATGCAATAGTTATAACATAGGGTGACATAGAATTAGATCCAATTCATCAATATAATGTAGGCTTGTATTCCGAATATAGTCATACGTGCTTATGGAAAAGAATTTGCATGACATCTTTTGTCCCACCCACCCGTGGCAGCAGGGTCCTAATGGAAACTAAGGGATATTAAGGCCTCCTTTTAAAAGAGAACCGGACCAAAGCATTAGCACTTAATGAATACATGAACTCCTCAAACTACGGTCATCACCGGGAAGTGTCCCGACTATTGTAACTCTGGGGTTGCCGGATCATAACACATAGTAGGTGACTGATAACCCACAAGTATAGGGGATCGCAACAGTTTTCGAGGGTAAAGTATTCAACCCAAATTTATAGATTCGACACAAGGGGAGCCAAAGAATATTTGAAGGTATTAGCAGCTGAGTTGTCAATTCAACCACACCTGGAGATTAATTATCTGCAGCAAGTAATCAGTAAAAAAGTAATATGATAGTTTGGATAGTAGTCACAATAGCAATGGTAACAGTAACACTGATAGCAATAATTTTGTAGCAAGTGTAACAGTGATGATAGCAGTAGTAACTTAGAAGAAACAATATAAGATAAATTCATAGGCATTGGATCGGTGACTTGTTGGATGATATTCATCATGAGACAGTTATAACCTAGGGCGATACGTCACTAGCTCTAGTTCATCGATATAATGTAGGCATGTATTCCGTAAATAGTCATATGTGCTTATGGAAAGAACTTGCATGCCATCTTTTGTCCCACCCTCCCGTGGCAGTGGGGTCCATATTGGAAACTAAGGGATATTAAGGCCTCCTTTTAATAGAGAACCTGAACAAAGCATTAACACATAGTGAATACATGAACTCCTCAAACTACGGTCATCACCGGGAGAGTCCCGGTTATTGTCACTCCGGGGTTGCCAGATCATAACACGTAGGTGACTATACCTTGCAAGATCGGATCTAGAACATGGATATAATGGTGATAACATAAATGGTTCAGATCTGAAATCATGGTACCCGGGCCCAAAGTGACAAGCATTAAGCATGGCAAAGTCATAGCAACATCGATCTAAGAACATAGTGGATACTAGGGATCAAGCCCTAACAAAACTAACTCGATTACATGATGAATCTCATCCAACTCCTCACCGACCAGCGAGCCTACGAAGGAATTACTCACTCCCGGTGGGGAGCATCATGGAATTGGCAACGGAGAAGGGTTGGTGATGATGAAGAACGAAGATCCCCCTCTCCGGAGCCCCAAACGGACTCTAGATCTGGCCTCTCGATGAAGAATAGGAGGTGACGATCACTTCATCTCGTGGATCGCGATAATTCTTTCTCCCTGATATTTTTATCCGAAAATAGGATTTTATAGCGTCGGTTTCAGGGTCTGCGGGTCCACTAGGTGGGGACAACCCACTTGGGCGCGCTAGGAGAGGGGGCGCGCCCTGGGGGTTGTGCCCACCCATGGCCCTCTCTCCGGTAGGTCTTGGCTCCAGAAATTCTTATATATTTATAAAAATTCCTCGCAAAGTTTCGTTCCATTCCAAGAACTTTTATTTCTGCACAAAAACAACACCATGGTAGTTCTGGTGAAAACAACATCAGTCCGGGGTTAGTTTCATTCAATTCATGCAAATTAGAGTCCAAAACAAGAGTAAAAGTGTTAGGAAAAGTAGATACATTGGAGACCTATCAACTCCCCCAAGCTTAAACCTTTAATTGTCCTCAAGCAATTCAGTTGATAAACTGAAAGTGAAAAAGAAAAACTTTTACAAACTCTTTTGCTCTTGTTTGCATAAATAAGCCTAATCAGCACCCAGATTTTTAGCCATTATTATAACTAACCATGTCGACAATAACTCTCAAAGGTTATAATGGTTCATATCAATGACATAATCAGCTAGCGAGCAATAATAAGACATCTCAAACGGCAACATGTTGTCAAAACAACCATGATATAATATGACAATAGTGGTATCTCGCTAGCCCTTTCTGAGACCACAAAACATAAATGCAGAGCACCTCCGAAGTCCAAGCAACGACTAAACATTGTAATTCATGGTAGAAAAGATCCAGTCATGATGCACCCAACATTAGCTACACACAATGCATAAATCATGACTATTGTGCTCTCTCAGTTTCTAGCGCTTGTATAAGAAGGTGATGACACAACATAAAAGTAAATAGATAGTACCTTCGCAGAGGGAAGCAGTGATTTGCAGAGGTGCCAGAGCTCAAGTTTTAAAACATAGATAAATGATATTTTGAGACATGCACCCTTCTCATTTACTTCACGACCATCAGTATCAATATCTCCCATGCTAAACAGGCTAGTTGTGGTTCTCAAGCGATAAAAGTAAAGGTTCTGACTCCATTGGGAGTTTTTGTTTGATTATTCGAGCGATTAACTCATTTTGTATTTTGCAGTTTGGGACTGGGAATCCCTATTACCGACCTTTTTCTCATGCGATGGCGAGTGAATAAACACTCTACCTGAGAATAACCCGCTTAGCATGGAAGATACTGACCACCTCATGTCGTTCCATGAACGATCCAGGCACACAAAACGGATAGTTTTTTATAAGTTTTTAGAGGTGGCACATGCAAATTTACTTGGGATGGTAGGGTAATGCCGTATATAGGTAGGTATGGTGGACTCATCTAGAATAACTTTGGGTTCAAGGTTTTTGATGTACAAGCAGAGTTCCCACTTAGTAAAGGCGAAGGCTAGCAATTTAGATTGAGAAGCGGCCAGCTACAAAGCAACAACGATCATAACCATGCATTATGCATAAGTAACATTGGACACTAGCATGAGTAGGATATGAACACCATGAACATAAATATCATAGAGGCTATGTTGGTTTTGATTCAACTACATGCATGAACATGTACCAAGTCAAGCCACTTGAACATTCAGAGGAGGATACCATATCATCATACTACATCACAATCATTTTAACGCTATGTTGATATCCAAGATAAATCATTATCCACTCCCAGCTACTTATGCATGGCATGAGAAACTATAATCTCTAATTGTCATTGCAAACATGTTTAATCATAATGGGCTGAATCATGGATACTAGGTTAAACATATTTACACAAAAAGAACAAGTCGAGTTCATACCAGTTTCTCTTTGCCACGGCCAGTTCATCGAATATCGTCATTATTGCCTTTCACTTGCATGACCGAATGATATGAAAATAATAATAGTGCAAGAGTGCCATGGACTAAGCTGGAATCTGCAAAACATTTTATTCAACACGAGAAGACCAGGTAAAATGTGCTCGTTATTAGTTCAACAATTATTTATATGAGAGCCACTCAACAATTTCATCATGGTCTTCTCCTCGGTAAAAGTCAAAATAAAAAGGAAAAGAAATTCAGAGAAACACATTGAAATAATTTTGAAGTTTTTGATTTTCTTGAACAAGCGAATAAAAGCAAAAACGAGAAAAACTATTTACACGGGAAAGCTCCCAACAAGAAAAAGAAGAACAAGGAAATCTTTTGGGGTTTTCTTTTTAATACTACTACTAAGCATGCATAGAAAGTAAACTACTACAACTATTTTTTTGGTTTTTTCTAAAGTTTTTCAAACACACAAGAAGAAAGCAAGAAAAATAAAATCTAAGCATGGATAATACAATGAAAAAGTGTGAACACCGACAAATGAATATAAGTGGACATGAATATGATGTCGGTGAGAAACACATACTTCCTCAAGCTTAGGCTTTTAGCCTAACTTGATAGTCGGCCAGTAGTCTGGATAGAAGTTGGTGTGGTAGCTCACAGAGGCTCTCGGTGCGGATGTCTCGGCCTGTCGTGCTGCCTCCACTGCTGCGTTGTGTGCTCGCGCCTCGCTCTCAAGAACAAAATGTCTTCCTTTGTTGTGATAGTCAAAAAGAGCGGGCGCATGCAAATATGTGTGCACGGCAGATGTTTGGTTAAACAATAGATTATAAGTGAAGTTATCAAGATTTCCCTTGAGAATCTTATGTTCCTTTAGGGTGGAAAAATCTAAATATTGCGTGGGTAGGATAGGGTCAAAGGGCAAAGGTGCAACACCCAAACCTCGTGCTAAACGCATGGCATAAATTCCACCATAGAACCATCCACTTTTAGCGTTGTGCTGAAGTCTACGTGCAGCAATAGCTCCAAGGTTATAGTCCCTTTCAACAGTGAGAGCGGTGTGAATGAGGCTCAAGTCTGGCGCACAAAGTATGCTACAGTCTTGCTTGCCTACTATGCATTTCCTTTTAAATAATGCAAAATACTGAATTGTGGAAAAATGAATGCTCTTTATTCTTCCTTGTGTCACCCCCCTCCTTTCACCGTAATAGAGGCTAGTCAAGAAAGACTCAAACTCAGCCTTTGGTGGTTCATCAAGCGAGCCCCAAAATGGAAGTTTGCAATGGTAAGCAAAATTCTCCAGTGAGATAGTAAATAGATTATCATAAAGCATAAACGACACCCTAGACTCACGAGGGGGGAATTTAAATCCTTTGACAAATGACTCAGTGAGAAAGTGGCATTGTTCGCACTTATCTGAAATGTAGGGATCGAGATCGGCATTGTGAACATATTGCTCAAATTCCTCCTTAATGCCCACACGCATCATATATTCATCTCAAGGCCATAAGCATGATTTGGTGGCGGCATCTTGTATGGAACTTTTACTTGGTTCAACATAAGACCGGCGAGCAGAACTGTCACTAGAAGATGCCCCCGAGGATTGCCTCGTCGAGGAACTCCTTCCAAATAGGTTCATCAAGTCCGCGTACAATTTTTTGAAAAATAAAAATTTGGGGTGACAAAAATTTATAAACAAAACTTTGTAAGATTGATAGCAACTACTCATAGGGATACATAGAGGCCAAAGCAAGCATTCAAACTACTTAGAACACTAAGAATTCAACATGCAATCTCATCTACACCAGCACCAAGAGTAGCTAATTATTCAAAATATAGACCACAAAAACAAAAACTAATTGGACAAACGATGGAGTCACATACCAAGCAACAATCCCCCGAAACAGTTTCGAAATGGAGGTTCGAGGAAATAGATCAAAATCTGCGGTTTTGAGAGCAAGAACACGGGAGAGAGAGCAATGGAGATTTTTTTTCTGGAGGTAGGTGATGATGTGGTATAAAGAGATAAGTGAGAGCAATGGAGATTTTTTTTCTGGAGGTAGGTGATGATGTGGTATAAAGAGATAAGTGAGAGGGCCCTATGGGGACCACAACCCACTAGGGCGCGCCTAGGGGGTGCTGGCGCGCCCAAGTGGGTTGTGCCCACCTGGTGCACCTCCCTCTGATATTATTTGCACCAAAAATTCAGAAATATTCAGAAAAAAAATCGTATTAAATTTTCAGGGCATTCTGAGAACTTTTATCTTTGGGTCATTTTTTATTGAACGGGAAATTCATAAAATAGATAAAAAATGGCATTCTATTTTATTTAACTAATAAAAACAGGAAATAAAAAGTAGGGACAGAAGGTAGTGCTTACTAAATTCATCAACTTGATATCGTTCAAAAATGATTCATTAACACCACTTTCGATTAGCATGAAACCGAAGAACTTTCGTAAATCACTAAGTTACCTCAATGGGGATATGAATGTCCCCAAAAATAAGCATCTCATGTTTCTTTTTGATAGTAGGTAGAGGTATTCGAAAACTTTCAATAGTGATTGTCGGAGATTTTTCAATAACATTAATACCATTCACATGGAATTGTTTCTTCAGAAAGTGCACCGTATGCTCATTACCATTGATATGAAAAGTGACCTTGCTTTTATTGCAATCAATAACAGCCCCTGCAGTATTTACGAAGGGCCTACCAAGGATAATCGACATGTTGTCATCCTCGGGCATCTCAAGTATAACAAAGTCAGTCAAAATAGTAACATTAGCAACAACAACGGGCACATCCTCACAGATACCGATAGGTATGGCAGTTGATTTTATCAACCATTTGCAAAGATATTTCAGTAGGTGTGAGTTTATTCAAGTCAAGTCTTTTATATAAAGAGAAAGTCATAACACTAACACCAGCTCCTAAATCACACAAATCAGTTTTCACATAATTCTTTTTGATAGAGGAAGGTATAGTTGGTATTCCCAGATCTCCAAGTTTTTTAGGCACTCCATCTTTAAAAGTGTAATTAGCAAACATAGTGGAGATTTCAGCTTCCGGTATTTTTCTCTTATTAGTGATGATGTCTTTCATATACTTTGCATAAGGAGGCATTTTCAAGATATCAGTCAAGCGAGTACACAAAAAGGATGGCCTCAGCATTTCAGCAAAGCGTTCAAATTATTCATCATCATTCTTTTTAGTTGACTTGGGTGGAAAAGGCATAGGTTTTTGAACCCACGGTTCTCTTTCTTTACCGTGTTTTCTAGCAACAAAGCCTCTTTTATCATACCTTTTATTCTTAGGTTGTGGGTTATCAAGATCAATAGGTGGTTCTATCTCAACATCATTATCTGGTTATTTCTTATTTGGTTGAGAGTCTTCATGAACATCAACATTATCTTTTTCATTATCACTAGGTGGATGTTCATTACCAGATTGAGTTTCTGCATCTGAGATAGAAGTTTCATTTTCATTATCAGGAGGTTTTTCTATTTCAGGTTCACTAGAAGCATGCTATCATTTTTCTTTTTCTTTATAGAAGGACTAGGTGCACTAGTGTTAGCTCTTTGTGAATCTTGTTCAATTCTTTTTGGGTGTCCCTCGGGATAAATTGGTTCCTGAGTCATTTTACCTCCTCTAGTTGAAACTCTAACAACAAAGTCATGTATATTATTATTCATTTCATCAAGAAATTCTCTTTGAGATTTAGCAACTTGTTCTAACTGAGTTTGGACCATAGAAGCATGTTTTCCAAAACTCTAACATCATTTGAGATTCTAAATAACAAGTCACTCAAGCGAGCAATCATATCAGAATTGTATTTCAATTGTTTCATAACATTTGCATTGAAGTGATCTTGTTTCCTAATATAATATTCAAACTCATAAAGGCATTGGATAGGATGCATATTGTGAGGATTGTCATTAGCATTGAATTTCATAAGAGAATTTACCTCTACCACCTTAGGCAGTGGTGGTGTATTAAGCCCATGTATTTCTTTAATAGGAGGTAAATTTTTAACATCCTCAGCTTTAATACCTTTTTCCTTCATAGATTTCTTTGCCTCTTGCATATCTTCAGGACTGAGATATAATATACCCCTCTTCTTTGGAGTGGGTTTAGGAGGTGGTTCAGGAATAGTCCAATCATCATAATTTTTCAATATGTTATTTAATAATTCTTCAGCTTGTCCAACAGTCCGTTCCCTGAAAACACAACCAGCACAACTATCTAGGAAATCCCTAGAAGCATCGGTTAGTCCATTATAGAAGATATCAAGTATTTCATTTTTCTTAACATGATGATCAGGCAAAGCATTAAGTAATTGACAAAGCCTCCCCCAAGCTTGTGGGAGACTCTCTTCTTTAGTTTGCACAATGTTAAATATTTCCTGTAAGGCAACTTGTTTCATATGAGCAGGAATTTTTTCCCCAGGGAATTAGTAAATCATATCCTGGGGACTACGCACACAACCAGCAGCAAGATTATTGTACCAAGCTTTAGCATCACCCTTTAATGAGAAAGGAAATAATTTGAGAATAAAGTAATAGCGAGTTTTCTCATCATGAGTAAAAAGGGTGGCTATGTCATTCAACTTAGTGAGATGTGCCACAACAGTTTCAGTTTCATAACCATGGAAATGATCAGATTCAACCAGAGTAATTAATTCTGGGTCGACAGAGAATTCGTAATCCTTATCATCAATAAAGATAGGTGAAGTAGCAAACTTAGGATCACATTTCATTCTAGCATTCATAGATTTTTCTTTATACTTGCATAATAATTTCTCTAGATCATCTCTATCTCTGCAAGCAAGAATATCTCTAGTTGTCTTCTCACTCATAACATAACCATCTGTTACTTTAGGCAATTCATATCTAGGAGTGCTAGCTTTAACAGGTGTTTCAAGAGTTTCAGTTTCAAGCTCATCATCAGATTCAACAACATAATGTTGCATAACTATAGCAATTTGTTTATCAAGAAATTCACCAAGTGGCACATCATCATTATCAAGCAAGGTACTGACATCATCATAAGCATTATCCATAGCAGAAGTAGCATCATCAATAACTTGCGACATATTAGAATTAATAGCATGTGGTGGTGTTGCAAGCTTACTTAAAACAAAAGGTGAATCTAAAGCAGAACTGGATGGCAGTTCCTTACGTCCCCTCGTCTTTGAGGGAAAAATCTTAGTCTTAGCATCCTTCATGTTCTTCATAGTGATAATATGATAATAATCCCAAGTGACTCAACAAATATAGCTATGCTCCCCGACAATGGTCCCAGAAAAGGTCTTGATAACCCACAAGTATAGGGGATCGTAACAATTTTCGAGGGTAGAGTATTCAACCCAAATTTATAGATTCGACACAAGGGGAGTCAAAGAATATTTGAAGGTATTAGCAGCTGAGTTGTCAATTCAACCACACTTGGAGATTAATTATCTGCAGCAAGTAATCAGTAGCAAAGTAATATGATAGTTTTGATAGTAGTGACAATAGCAACGGTAACAGTAACACTGATAGCAATAATTTTGTAGCAAGTGTAACAGTGATGATAGCAGTAGTAACTTAGAAGAAACAATATAAGATAAATTCGTAGGCATTGGATCGGTGACTTTTTGGATGATATTCATCATGAGATAGTTATAACCTAGGGCGATACGGCACTAGCTCCAGTTCATCGATATAATGTAGGCATGTATTCTGTAAATAGTCATACGTGCTTATGGAAAGAACTTGCCTGACATCTTTTGTCCTACCCTTCCGTGGCAACAGGGTCCATATTGGAAACTAAGGGATATTAAGGCCTCCTTTTAATAGAGAACTGGAACAAAGCATTAACACATAGTGAATACATGAACTCCTCAAACTACGATCATCACCAGGAGAGTCCCGATTATTGTCACTTCGGGGTTGCTGGATCATAACAGGTAGTAGGTGACTATAACTTGCAATATCGGATCTAGAACATGGATATAATGGTGATAAAATAAATGGTTCAGATCTGAAATCATGGCACCCAGGCCCAAAGTGACAAGCCTTAAGCATGGCAAAGTCATAGAAACATCAATCTAAGAACATAGTGGATACTAGGGATCAAGCCCTAACAAAACTAACTCGATTACATGATGAATATCATCCAACTCCTCACCGACCAGCGAGCCTATGAAGGAATTACTCATTCCCGATGGGGAGCATAATGGAATTGGCGATGGTGAAGGGTTGGTGATGACGAAGAACGAAGATCCCCCTCTCCGAAGCCCCAAACGGACTTCAGATCTGGCCTCCCGATGAAGAACAGGAGGTGACGGCGGCTCTGTCTTGTGGATAGCGATAATTATTTCTCCCTGATTTTTTCTCCGAAAATAGGATTTTACAGTGTCGGTTTCAGGGTCTGCGGGGCCACCAGGTGGGGACAACCCACCTAGGCACGCCAGGAGAGGGGGTGTGCCCTGGTGGGTTGTGGCCACCTAGGGGCCCCTCTCCGGTAGGTCTTGGCTCCAGAAATTCTTATATATTCTATAAAAATTCCTCGCAAAGTTTCGTTCCATTTTGAGAACTTTTATTTCTACACAAAAACAACACCATGGTAGTTCTGCTAAAAACAACGACAGTCTGGGGTTAGTTTCATTCAAATCATGCAAATTAGAGTCCAAAATAAGAGGAGAAGCGTTAGGAAAAGTAGATGCGTTGGAGACGTACCAGTGACTATAACTTGCAAGATAGGATCAAGAACACAAATATATTCATGAAAACATAATAGGTTCAGATA
The DNA here is from genome assembly GCF_003073215.2 of Triticum urartu. Taxonomy (NCBI): domain Eukaryota; kingdom Viridiplantae; phylum Streptophyta; class Magnoliopsida; order Poales; family Poaceae; genus Triticum; species Triticum urartu. The sequence goes on from NC_053023.1 coordinate 83,746,465, forward strand.
TGAAATCATGGCACTCGGGCCCTAGTTACAAGCATTAAGCATAGCAAAGTCATGGAAACATCAATCTTAGAACATAGTGGTTATTAGGGATCAAACCCTAACACAACTAACTTGATTACATGGTAAATCTCATCCAACCCATCACCGTCTAGCAAGGCTCCGATAGGATTACTCACGCACGGCGGTGAGCATCATGAAATTGGTGATGGAGGATGGTTGATGATGACGATGGCGACGATTTCCCCTCTCCGGAGCCCAAAACAGACTCCAGATCTGCCCTCCCGAGGAAGAATAGGAGGTGGCAGCGGCTCCATATCATAAAACGCGATGAATCCTTCTCTCTGATTTTTTTTCTCCCTGAACATGAATATATTGAGTTAGAGGTGAGGTCGGTGGAGCTTCATGGGACCCACAAGGCAGGGGGCGCGCCCTAGGGGGGCGCCCTCCACCCTTGTGGACAGCCAGTGGGTCCTCCTCTGTTGATTCTTTCGCCAATATTTTTTATTAATCAAAAAAAATCTCCGTGAAGTTTCAGGTCATTCCGAGAACTCTTATTTCTGCACAAGAATAACACCATGACAGTTCTGCTAAAAAACAACGTCAGTCCAGGTTAGTTCCATTCAAATTATGCAAATTAGAGTCCAAAATAAGGGCAAAAGAGTTTGGAAAAATAGATATGATGGAGACATATCAACCCGCAGACGAGCTGGCGCCGGAATCGCGACCAACCGTCGCTGCGGCCAAACCCGTTCCACACCACGAATCAGCTGCACCACTGCCAAGCGCCCACATCGCTGCAAGAGCCGCCACCGTGATGCCGCAGATCATCTGAAGCCAACACTATAACCATTTGTTTGACTACATCAATAAAAACCTTTGTAAGGCCTAGACATAACATGCTCTATTTCGATGATGGTTTATAACATGGTTTGCCTACTATTGGGACTAGTTTTATGTTATTAATTTATTTGAATTGTGTTCCTCAATAAATTTTTCCAACAACTTCTTCTCATTATGGACTACATCGACCCTCTAATTGACTATACTATACATACATTCTTCAGATATCACCCATCTATTTATAAGTTATAAGAAATTATATGAGACATTTGATCAGTCGCGCCGCATCCGCCGGCTACGCGTCCGTCGGATCATCTGTTGATCGGACGGACGACAGCCTCCCTGCTTCCGCGTGACGCGCGTGCGTTTCTGAAACAGAGTCATTGTTCTAGTATAGTTATTCTTACAATTGACCATCTCTTCTATCGACTCTATCAACTGACCAGCTCTATCGACCGAGAGGGCTAGGGTACGCGGCTGGATTCGAGAGAGGACGGCAGCGGTGTGGGGCGACGCAGGGCGTCGGGCGGCGGCATGGGGCGGCTGCAGGCGGCGCGGGGCGTTGGGTGGTGGGGGCGGCGGCACACACTACAAAAAAAAGACACATCCGTGACATTTTGGGCCGAACGAATTTTTTCTGTCATACATATGACACTTCTATGACGATAATTGTGACAAAACCCGGTATCATCATAGATGTGGTGGGCTCCTACTTCTATGACAAAAAATCATGACAGAAAATGGCTTTTTGTCCTCGGCGGGCCGGAGACGTAGCTGCATGACATTCTTTCGGCCGTCCATAATGGAAAAAACCATGGTAGAAGCGAGGGGGAGGAAAATTTCGGGGAGCTCCCGGTTACGGTGGGAGGTCAGGGGCCGAGCGATGCGCGTTTCTCTCATACACGTACGCGCGTGTGTGCGAGGCGTTGGCTCTAACTAAACCCAAGCGATTGCACTACAGGCTACGTGTTACTGAACCCGAGCGATCGATCGATGGCTGTTAACTGAACCCGATCGAGCGATTCCTTCGCTACTGCTGCTAACTGAAGCCGATCGATGCTGCCTCTGGATGAACAGTGAGTGTTGCGGGGGGTTGGATGAACAGTTCCCGGTGGGGGTGGATGAACAGGACCCCGTGGTGTTGCCTCTGGATGAATAGGACCCCGATCGATCGAGCCGGTTGGGGCTGGATGAACAGGACCCCGTGGAGGGCTGGATGAACAGGACCACCCCGTGGAGGGCAAGATGAACAGTAGAAGGTGGAGGGCAGGATGAACAGTAGCCCGTGGAGGGGTGGTTGAACAGGAGCCCGTGGAGAGGGGTGGTTAAACAGTAGCCGGTGGAGTAGCGCGCGGTGGAGGCTGGATGAACAGTCGCAGGTGGAGGCTGGAGGAGGTCGACGGTGGATGAACAGTAGCTCGTGGAGGCTGGAGGGGGTCGACGGTGGAGATGAACAATATCCCGTGGAGTCCCGTTTTGCGGTACGCCACACCCCTCCCGATGAAAAGGACCCCCGTTTCGACCATAGCGCTCCAACACAAGTCTGTTTCGTCCGTTTTGCGGTACGCCACACCCCTCCTGATCAACAGGACCCCCGTTTCGACCGTAGGAGGTCCGTTTCCTCCGTTTTGCGGTACTCCCGACCCCTCCCGATGAACAGGATCCCGTTTCGAACATGGTTAGTCGAACACAAGGCCGTTTCCTCCGTTCTGCGGTATGCCAGGCCTCGTTTCCATCGCATGTTCCGTCCAAGCCCTCCCGATGAACACGACGCATTCCGTTGCCTCCCCATGAACACGACGCATTCTGTTGCCTCCCCATGAACATGACGACGACGCTGTTTCTCTGTTCCGACCCAGCCATGTACACGAGCCCTGATCGTACGTATGCGCGAGTAGGCGTTAGAGACCCCGCCCGTATGTACACATACGTGGCCGTATTTTCTTTCTTGTGCCCTGGCCGCTGTACGTACGTGTACATGCTACGTGCGCGCCTCTACTACAACACGTGCGCGCCTCTACATCGACCAGTATGTACGTACACGTTCGCGACCAGAATGACAACGCTACGTACGCTTCGACCAGGTGGGTCCCGATTGTCAGGCACTTCCTTGCCTGCGAAGATGTAGCTGGTGGGTCCCAGCAGTCAGGGCGCAATTCATTTTTTTGCCTTGACGCACTTCCTTGCATGCGAAGATGTAGCTGGTGGGTCCTAGCAGTCATGGGGAAATGTTTTTTCACGAAATACAGTGGCCCGTTCGGTGGATCCCGCTGTCAGGTGGAGGAATAATTATTTTGCACATAATAAGGAAGCACTTCCTTGCTGCAGTCGTGGACCCAGCTGTCAGCCTCTCCATGTACAGTCCATGTCCGATGGAAGCCGTTCCTTGACCACGTTGACCACGCCGCGCCGAGAGCACCAGGGCAGTGGACGACGGCGAGGCCTAGGAAGGGGACGACATGGAGCCGGGGAAGACGCGGCAGTGGATGCCCACGCGTAGAGGAGTACGAGGGTTCACTAGTTCGCTGCGGTGTGAGGCTGCCGTCGCCGCAGAATAACAGGGGGTGTGGGTGAGTAGAGGAATGGCCTGGCCAGCGGTGGGAGTAGTAGGGGCAGTGAGGCCTCCGCCGCATCGCAGCCGGCCATGGGAGGCAGGAGCACGAGGCACGACCGGCGCTGGTTTGGGCGGCTGGAGCAAGAAGACCAGAGGTTGAAGAAGCACTACGGCCGTTGGATGGACATCGTACGGTCACAGGAGCTAGAATCGTGCATATTGACTAAGTTGACAAAGCCCTCTGTCCCCGTCAACTTAGTAGGCCCACAAGTCAGCCTTCCACCAAGGTGGGTCCCAGCTAGCAGGGGGTATTCATTTTTTTGGGCGTAATAAGTAGGCACTTCCTTGCGTGCGAAGATATAGCTGGTGGGTCCGAGCTGTCAGCAGAGGTAACGTTTTTTCGCGAAATACAGAGGCCCTTTCGGTCGGTCCCTGATGTCAGGGGAGGAATCATTATTTTGTGCGTAATAAGGAGGCATTTCCTTGCGTGCGGCCGTGGACCCAACTGTTGGCCTCTCCACGTACAGTCCACTTCAGATGCATGTCGGTCGTTGACCACGTTGATCACGCCGCGCCGAGAGCACCAGGACGGTGGACGACGGCGAGGCCTGGGAAGGGGACGACACGGAGGCAAGGAAGACTCGGCAGTTGTTTCCGACACGGAGGGGAGTACGACTGTACGAGGGTTTACTGGTTCGTCTGCCGTCGCCGGAGAATAACAGCAGGTGTGGGTGAGTAGAGGGATGGCTAGGCCAGCGATGGGAGTATGGTGGGGCGGTGAGGCCTGCGTGGCAGTAGAGCCGGCCGTGGGGAGGAGGGAGCAGGCAGTCCCGCCGGCGCTTGTTTGAGCGGCTGGAGCAGGAAGAGCAGAGATTGAAGAAGCACGACGGCCGTTGGATGGCCATCCAACAGTCACTGCTTGTGCATCAACCTTTTTTTAGGAAAGCCTCAAATCTGTGGAAAGCAGCATACAACCCATCTGCCATTATTTCTAATAATTTACAGCCCATTTGCTAATTCTTAAGGTTTTTTTGGAGCCCATATTCTTTTTGTTAGCATTACAGCCCATATTGTGGCCACGGTTAAAAAATTAATGAATTTTTGCATATTTCGGTGCGGTCCGAACTGTTTTTAATCCTGAAATTTCGACTCACATTCAAACTGATTTTAAAAATAAATGTATATCAATATAAAATCCAACAAATTCTCCACGCATAAAAATTAAAGTAATCTAAAATCTCGAAATGAAAAAAAGATATTTTAAACTAATTGCCGGTTTGATGTGTTTTAAAAATGTACAGCCCATTTCTCATTACTGATGGGCCATTTTCTCGGCCAGCCGAATGAAGCTCTCCTCGTCTTGAAAGATTCACAGCCCAACAGGCCTGACAAAGCGACTTACTTGGCAAATCACAAAAAAAACTGGGCTGTGGCCGTGGACCCAGCTGTCAGCCTCTCCACGTACATTACTCTTCCGATGGAAGTCGATCGTTGACCACGCCGCGCCGAGAGCACCAAGGCGGTGGATGATGGCGAGGCCTAGGAAGGGGACGACGCGGCAGTGGATGCCCATGCGAAGAGGGGTATGAGGGTTCACTGGTTCGGCTGCGGCGTGAGGCTGTCGTCGCCGCAGAATAACATGGGGTGTGGGTGAGTAGAGGGATAGCATGGGCCAGCGGTGGGAGTAGTAGGGGCGGTGAGGCCTCCGCGGCATCACATCCGGCCACGAGAGGCAGGACCACGCGGCACAACCGGCGCAGCTTTGGGCGGCTGGAGCAAGAAGACCAGAGGTTGAAGAAGCACTACGGCTGTTGGATGGACATCGTACGGTCACTAGAGCTAGAATCATTCATATTGACTAAGTTGACAAAGCCCTCCATCCTCGTCAACGTAGTAGGCCCACAAGTCAGCCTCCCACCAGGTTGGGTCCCAGCTAGCAGGGGGAGTATTCATTTTTCTATGCGTAATAAGGAGGCACTTCCAGTGGGTCCGAGCTGACAGCGGGGGGAACATTTTTTTTGCGAAATACTATGGTCCGTCTGGTGGGTCCCTGCAGTCAGGGGCAAACCTTTTTTTCACGAAATACAGTGGCCCGTCCGGTGGGTCCCAGCAGTCAGGGGAACATTTTTTCCACAAAATACTGGTGGCCTGTCCAGTGGGTCCCTGCTGTCAGGTGGAGGAATAATTATTTTGCGCGTAATAAGGAGGCACTTCCTTGCGGCTGTCGTGGACCCAGCTGTCAGCCTCTCCACGTATAGTACTCTTCCGATGGAAGTCGGTCGTTGACCACATTGACCAGGCCGTGCCGAGAGCACCACGGCGGTGGACGACGTCGAGGCCTAGGAAGGGGACGACGCGGAGCCAGGGAAGACGCGGCAGTGGATGCCCACGCGGAGAGGAGTATGAGGGTTCACGGGTTCGGCTGCGGTGTGAGGCTGCCGTCGCCGCAGAATAACAGGGGGAGTGGGTGAGTGGAGGGATGGCCTGGCCAGCGGTGGGAGTAGTATGGGGACGGTGAGGCCTCCGCGGCATCACAGCTGGCCACGGGAGTCAGGAGCATGCGGCACGACCGGCGCTGCGTTGGGCGGCTGGGGCAAGAAGACCAGAGGTTGAAGAAGCACTACGACCGTTGGATGGACATCATTGACCACGCCGCACCGAGAGCACCAGGGCGGTGGACGGCGGTGAGGCCTACGAAGGGAACGACACGGAGCTGGGGAAGACACGGCAGTGGCTGCACACGTGGTGGAGAGTACGAGGGTTGACTGGTTCGGCTACCGTCGCCGGAAAATAACAGGAGGTGTGGGTGAGTAGAGGGATATACAGGCCAGGGATGCGAGTATGATGGGGCCGTGAGGCCTTCCCGGCAGCACTGCCGGCCAAGGGAGGCAGGAGCAGGCGGTTCCGATGGCACTGGTTTGGGTGGCTGGGGCAGGAAGATCAGAGACTGAAGAAGCACGATTGTCGTTAGATTGACATCTAATGGTGTGACGCTGGTAGAGTCGATTGTTGACTAAGTTTCTTTTTTGAGAAACCTTGTATACGCATGAACTTAGTAGGCCCACAAGTCAGCCTCCAAATCTGTGGCAGACAACATAAAGCCCATTTGCAATTTTTTATAATTTGCAGCCCATTTGCTAATTCTTAAGTAATTTATTACAGCCCATTTTCTGCCCAGGACCACAATCAAAAAGTCCAACCTTATTTTGCATATTTCGGTGGAGTCCGAACTGTTGTAATCCCGAAATGATAAACATTTTTTTAAGAACTTATTGATTTGCCAAAAAAATCGTTTTGTTTTTGTAAGCAAATAAGACGTGGGACAATTTAGTTGGTTTAAGGGAAAACCAGTGGTAAAAAAATCAGCGCTGGGTGGGAAAAAACAACAAAAATAAGGATGTAAATATGAAAAGGGAATTTTATGTGTTTTCAATATAATGATACGTGTATATGAACTAGTAAAACTATAGGTAGGGATTAGAAAACGGATGTAGGACATGCGTTTCAAGAGGAAAATAGAACTGGGTTGTGTGTTTGATTCAGTAAAAAAACTAGCTGCGGATGTTGTAAGACAAAATATAATTAACGCTGGTGGGCCAGAGGCTAGTAGATACCTGCTGGATCTTTGTGCCCCGTTGTCGTCATGGGCTAGGCCTGTTAAAAACAAAACAACCCTGGGCAATCTACAGCCCAGTTGAAACTTGCTCGACCTGAAAAAACAATATACGTGCTCAATAGATGAGAGAATTCTGCAAGTACAGACTGATAACTGGGATGCAGCATGGATATTGTTTTTTTATCGTGATAATAAGTGCATGCACTTGTTTCGAAAAAATCGGAGAACTGGGAATACGAACGGCAGGTGCTTATGATACCCATCAAATAAAAATCAGGTGCCTGAAAATTCATTTCGAAACAAATGATTCAGCTTTATATCCACATCGACCCTCGGCATGATGTTTGGAAGCAAATGCAAGTTCATACCAAAAGATCATTAACAACAATACCAACTTGCAGACGACAAGGTAGTACAACTACCAATACCATACTAACTTATAATCTTTTTACTCCTGGCCCTAGTGTTCGTCTGGTAGAAAATCTTGCAGAGGACCAGCTCCCGCTCCTTCTCTTACTCTAGGTCCCCGAGGTGGTACTGGTGCATCACCCAGTTGGTCCTCTGCTGGTCGAAGTTCTTGTTGGTGTGTAGCACCAGAACCTTTTTTGCTGCCTGTCTGCCGGCCGTTGACCATCACCGGCAAGGTATTGCCGGTCTTGTGCCACATCGCGTGCATGCCGCACTCCGACTGTATCTTGCGACGCGTCCACGCATCCCTTTTGAACGCCCTGGAATTGCGCTGGAAGAAATGCTTCCTTAGGCCAGTCAGTGTGATACCTGCAGTATTGTGGAATACAGGTTTTAGTGTACCTAGTTGGCATTTTCATAACATCTTTGGCATGTTGCAGTCACTTGTTTCACTTTTTATTAACTGTCAAATTGTAATTGCTTCACCAGGTCTGCATCTAAAAATAAAAATAGAGCTATAAACAAAGGAATATGTTTGTGCAAGTAGACGGCCGATCGGTGTCTTACCAGGAAGTTTCTCAGGTTGGGTGTAACATATGCCGTGCTCGTTGTCGATGGTTAGTATGAACAAATCAATGAGAGACTGAAATCTCACGCTGTCAGCACTCACTTTGGCCTCAAGGTGCTCGATCAGCTCCTGATCTGTGGGATCGAACTTGACGCCAGCCGGCAGCATGGGCCAATCCTTCTTCGACTTGCATCGGTAACTCCAATTATATGGTACTCAATGTATGATCAATGGACTGTTTTAAGTGAATGATGAAAGATTTCGTCAGATAAGTGGTACTCCAAATCTGAAGTCTAGAATACCCGAACACGCCACCGGGATTCTTGTGTCACCTCACGCTCAGCGTGTTGTCACGTCAATTCAATGTGTGGACATGATGAATAATTTGACCGACGTATACTAGTACTGCTACTGTACTACTTACTAGTCATATTTAGTGTCACGATTTATACATAGGTTTAAGTAACAAGTACACACTTGAAGCCTAACTGATATATATATATGGCTTCTGCACAACATCTCCATCATCATTATCAGTACATCCTACGCAGGTGATTTAGGATGCACTTGATCCTAGGAAGGTATCTATCCTTCAAATCAGAGGAGTGCTTCAAACTAACAACAATACATAATATCCAACAAAAGAGGGTCGTGCTACAGCAGCAGAATACATGGCTCAGTCTAGATATCAGCACGAATCAAGTTGTGCATATTTGCTGTTGGCATGAACCACATCGCCGCATGTCAGGTTTGCAAAAGCCATCCATCGCATGGAAGCTTGATGCCTTTCACACACTGAAGATTATCTGGCAACAAGCTGTGTCGACGAATCTCTGGATATGGTGATTCATGAAACCCATGGTATGATGTGTAAACATAGCCCCCCCCCTCGCGAATGGAAGTTGCATAGCACAGTAATCATCGGCGGTGATATGATCGATGATTGGTTGGATGATCGGATAATTGAGCCCGAGGAACAAGGAGTGGTTGCCGAGGCTGCAAACCCGCCTCCAGTTGAATACGCCTGGCCCAACGGAGCTGGGATCTTTCTCGAACACGAAGTAGCCATAGCCATCAATGTCACGAATGCCCCACGCATTGTACTGCATGTGGCTTGATGTAATGGTTTGGTCAATTTGGTACGTGCGAATGAGCATCAAATGACCGCCATCAGCTGAACGAGCGATAAACCACCACCCATCGGCTGGTATGATTCCAGGTCCTGGAATCATGAAGGCCAGCGCATTTGCATCTGCTTCAACAATTCAAATTGGAGACCAAAAGGACAAAAATAAATAATCATGTTCAGAGTATGTGTGGAATTAAGATTATTATAACAGTGACACATATCATAGACAGAGAATTGCAATGTCGTGGTCATAATCGTACCCCAAGTTAAAAAAATAAGCCAATGGCTTTCATATTCTAGCAATATGTCATGGTTCAAACATCATGTAACATTGAGAGGAAAACAGCTATGACAACGCCTACTCATATTCTACCATAGCACTTACTACTACTGTTCTCATATGAACTATAAGCAATAACATGCGTTGTTATAAAAATCTTGTAAACGAGAGTAACATATAGCAATCATGATGTTATGCTCATAATATGTATTCTAACAATCATTAGATGCCAATTGTTCTCATATCAACTCTAACAATAACATGTGTGGTCATAAAAATCTAGGAAATGAGAGGAACATATAGCAATGATGTGGTTATCGACATGCTATGCATTCTAAATTTGTAACAAATGAACAGGCAGTCGTATTCATGAGGTAAAGATGAGATGAGATAGAACAATTACACGACGATAGATTCCACCAATATAGGTTGCCAATCTGTGCGTCGCCCGCGTAAATGATGCCATCATGCACTATAGCATTAGACAGAAATGTTTCCTCAATAGGATTGATGATGAGCCATAACCATGTATGGCGACCGGAATCCAGATAGACTAATCCCTTGTTGAACAAGGCAATGAGCTTGTAATCCATGTAGTCTTCTGATGGTGTGGGCACTTCGCAGATTACAACTTTATGCAAACAGAGGTCGAGCCAAAAGCTTGACGCGTCTCGTGCGTAGTAGGCAGGAGTGTCCGGCGGGCCGCGAGGCTCGATGGCGGCGGTATCCAACGATGGAAGGGTGATCTCTCACTGGGTGTAGATATCCATGAGACGCCACGGACTACCGGTGTGGTGGATGAGGACGATCCAGTTGGCCTTCATGCCCACCCAGTAGTGGCCGCGCATGAAGGACAGGTGGACGGGTAGTGGTAGCATGTCGAGGGGCACCACGGCAACCTCCGTAGGATCGTCAAGTCGGTGTCTGGGCCACCTGCGAGGATCGGGCATCAGCAAGCAGGGTGTCCTGAAAAGAGCCGGCCAGTTGCATACGATTAGATGGTACAAAGACACCGAGCATGCGGCCAGACGGACGGTGCTGAGTAGGTCCATACGACTACAGATCTGCTCCAAGAGAACATCGGGGAGGGAATTCCAATCGCGGCTCTGCGTGTCAGTCGGTTCTGCCATTGGGGTTTTCGGTGCCTGCGAGCCAGCGGGGAAGTGGATTCGGGCGAGCGAGCGAAGAAGCTTCTCCTCATGTGGCCGAGCAGTGAGCGGGGGGATATGGTACGCGCGAGCTACCAAGGAAGATGGCGCGGGCGGGCGAGCAGTGAGCGGGGGTAAATGATGTGCCGCTGACGATGGGGAAGAGAGGAGGAAGAAGAAGAGAGGAGGAAGAAGAGTGGAAGACGGGGAAGAAAGTGCATTCAATCTCAATTCTACTACTCCCTCCGTCTAGGTGTGTAAGTCACCTTACGAAAACCAAATAATCCCAAAACACTTAGGCACCGTACATTAACTCCCTTCTCGTTTTTTGTTTTGTGGCATATCAACCAATAAGATATGTGGGTTGTGCATGCTTTCAATGACTTGAGACTACTAAACATAACCGACTGATTTAGTAACACCAACACGCTGGTTTAGCTTATTAATTACGTGTCCCATCTGCTGAAGTGTGTATTGTCACTTCACTGCGAAGACTAGTTGAATAGTTCTCTCTGACCGAGATGGGGAATAAATGGATCGCGAGGACTTCCTTTCTACAATATCCCCATGCCTCTACGCTCACTTCACTCATTTTTCTCCGTACCTAGTCACTTGTTGAAATCTACAGCCAAATGGACATGTCAATGGGAGGGAGTGAGCCCCATGCATGCAAGCATGCAACATGCAACACTCACATGTACACATGGATGCACGCAACACTCACGCACCCATAGGGCACACAACACACGACGCAACACACACGCTCACGCTCAAGTGCTCAACCTACTCCCTACGTTCGTGAAAGACTGTACATTTAGAGATTTACACATTGAACAGGGCATAATTAACGCCCAAAAGTAGCAGACTTATGTGTGCATGCGACCATTGAGATAAGAAGATTAAATGAAGGCCGTTGCATGCTGTAATTAAGGATAGACATGTAGCCTATACCTATAGCACAAGTTGGTGCATTAGTCAATCAATATCGATTTAGCTTAAAGGCTAAACACATTGGAAGTGTAGATGTACATCATGTAGTACACTCTTTGTTGGAAGACCGAGGGAGGACACGTGCATGCACTCACATACACAGCCAGGGCGGTTCGCGCGCAAGGGTTGGACTCGTGTCGCACCTGCGTAAAGTTTTGTTTAACTGATTTCTTTGCTCTGCCAACTGACAGGTGGGACCCAGAAACCAGGTGACAATTTAACCAGTCAACAAAGTGCCATGTCAACTATGTGGCTGGTCAGTAGGGTGCAATACGGTGCTCTACGATGAGCTAGTGATCGCTTAATCGCCGCAAAACTATATATAGTGACCGTAAAGAGCGTACTGTTACATACGTTGACCACCAGTGTATTTTGTTGTTTCAAATTAAGCCATATTAATCGGAAAGGACACAGTACGAACTACTACTACTAGTACTAGTACTGCTTTGATGTGTCCCATCAACTTGCCGAACGAGGAGAAGCTTGCTTACTACGCCTCTCCCTCGCCCACGCGCGCGGTGGTTCGCAGGACGAGGAGAGGGTTTTGACTACAGGGCCCTCTCCCTCTCCTCGCCCTCGCCCTCGCGGTGGACGTGCAGCAGTTCAATCGGTGTCAGATTGCCAGAAGCATATTGTACTGTAGTATCATCATTGTTGGACCTTCCAAAGAGGCGAAGAGCCAAGTGCAAGGTTCACACGAGTACGAACGGTTGAACCTCCCGAAGAGGCAAAGAGCCAAGTGCAAGGTTTTATAGGAGTTGTCGTCCTAGTAGGAGTGTACTAGTACAACTATAGTGAACGATGCTACTGTATGATGCCGCCACGTCACGTATATCCAAAGCTGTGCCACCTTTTTTTCTCAAAGAGCATGTTGGAGCCCGTGCAACAACCACACAAGTTGCACGTACACATAACACATTTAATAGTAATAAATTCTAAAGGACAAATGCCAGTATGCCACACAAGTTCATCTCCAACTCATGTGATAAATTTGTGCACGACTAGTCTACATATATTCACAGTGCTACCGTCCACAATTACCATACTCCACATACACGTTATAGATGGGCTACATGTCCTCCTCCAGCTTCGAGTCCCAGGTGTTCTTCATGGATGGCACGATCCATAGCGGTGGGCAACAGGAATCATTGTCGTAGCTTTCTAGTCCGGTTCCACACGATGGAGACTCATCCAAGCTGAAGCGGCATAAATCAGGGATAGCGTGTCCCATCATGTCATTCATCCAGCGGTGCACACTGAAGACACAACCATGCTTCATGAACGGCAGGCCTTCCATGTTGTGCACGAAAGGTGGCATCCACTTCACAATGGGGTAGTTGTCCCCGATGAAAAGAGAGTACTCTCCAAGAGTGTTCCTCGGCACCCACGTAGCATCACGGGGGTTGAACTCAGCGCCGTTCATCTGGTACACGCGGCATCCCAGATCTAGACACATGGTAACGTACATAGTCAAGGTCCATGCATAATAATGTGGTGCTCAAATGTGGCGGTCAGTAATACTGTACAACAAATAGTACTACTCCGGTATAGAGGAAGTAAAATAACCGGCTTATTATATATAGCCACTCTTGGCTACATGGATGAGATAGTAAGACATGGAAAAACAAAAATGATGGCAGCTAGTGGGTTCAAGTCTTCAAGGGCCTAGCTAGCTATACGCGTCCTCCAAGGTAAAAAGTACTCCTACTAGTACTACAAAGTATACTACTAGTACAACAATGAAAGAGAAGGCGAGAGGGTTAAAAAATGGAATACCTGGGTAGATGGTGACGGTCCGATCGTGGTAGATTATGTGACCATGTTGCACATCAGTGGTACCATGGGTAATGACTGCTAAGATAGTTGATCCCAATATGCCAAAGTCAGCTACAAGGTTCCAGGTTAGACCGAATCGCGGATGCAAATGCACATCCAGGATCGGCGATCTTATTTTGATCGGGGGATGACTGGTCCCTGCAAAATAATGGAGTACCGTTAGGGATGCAAATGATGGTTTGTGCATTACGTTTGTAATCTCCCATACCGTAGGATGTCAACTAGATGAAACAAGTCCCCTGGCTTGTCACCACGAAGATGCTGCCTAGATGGCGCACGGCGTCTTCGAACGTGTAGGGGTACAAATCTGCCGCCGCCAACATGCGCCAGCCTCTGCCGTTACTGCCTCCTGCATTGATGGCAATCCTTATGTCGAACACCGCGATGAGATAGCAATCGTCGTAGCCGCGTCGCTTTGTCGGCGGGTCCGCAATTGCTATCTTCTTCAATCTCATGTAGGCATCATCATACGTATTCTTGCCCAGCCAGTCCGGAAGGCCGATCCCAATGGTGGAGAATGGGTCTACCGGAACGGCCGCACTGCTGTGGATGTTGTGCAAAATGATGGTGGTATCCGGCCAGAGGTATGCAAGCCAATCTTCGTTGGCACCGACCCAGACCTATATATAAGACGGTGGGCAGCGGAGAAATTACGGGATGGAAATGGAATAACTATGTACTACATGATCAAACTCCATTATTGACCTGCTCATCGGACAAAATCCAACTACTTCTCAACGTCGGCAACTCTAGCGGAGTCAACGTGCAACCATGGCCAGGGAGCGGTGGACTGTTCGAAGGATTGTCCCATAGAAGAACCTTATCCTCGAGGATGCATGGAAGACCAACAAGCATGGCATGTTTAAGCAGCGTCTTGAAAAAGTTGGTGCAGGAAGCACCGAGTCTTGCGGCGGTGAGGACGTCGGAGCGGTGTGCGATTTCTCCCACAGGATCGTCGTCCAAGGTCTCCCAGCCCCGACGAGGAGGAGAACCGCCGGGCGAATCCATGGGAGCAATGACGAACTGCCTTCTCTTCGGGGGGAGGGGAACTGGCGAGGAGGAGATAAGATTGTAGTAACCGCAGGGCCTCGTCCCTTCCAACTGTAGATAGTTCCTCAGCGAAGGGGTGAGGCTATTATTTACTACTAGTACTCCCTCCGATTCTTTTTACTATGCGCATAAGAGCAGACCCGGATACCAAGGCAGGGGCTCGCTGCATGCTTTCTGGATGGAAATACCACTGGCGCATGGATGGGAGGAGTTAGCAGCTATAAATGCCCCATGCAGCCCATTGGTTATCTGCCCGCGTTCTCCTCTCTCTGCATGCTGCATGGATGTCTCCCTCTCTCACACATGACTGCATGCGGTGGTGCTGGCCTATGAGAAGCTCGCGTGGAGATAGCAATCTTCTCTTCAGAAGTGATTTTTTTGAAAGAAAGGGATTATGGAATATTATGGGATTGCATTATACTGTAAATAATAGCACTAGTAAGAAATTTTTGGCACTAGGTAGTAGTTTTTGGCGTGGATTAAGAAATTTTGGCTATGTTTTTGCCATTTTTTGTACATGCCAACTAGTGTCAAAAAACGTCTTACATTATGTGACGGAGGAGTACGTACTTGTACTGTAGCAGTACTAGTACTGCTTTTCTCAACTAGCAGTGCGATGTATTGTACTTCTAGTCTAGTCTAGTATAGTGCACCAGTTTTGAACTCTTGAATCTCAGGGCCAAGGAGCTACAGTTGGAAGTGGAGGGTACTACTGTTCTCTAGAACCATCGTTGTACTATCAATGCAGGGGAAGTACACTTGCGTAGTGGCCTAGTGGGTACTCTCGGTGCTCTATTCAGCCGCTCCTCTCACGTAGTTGGCCTACTCAGTCGCTCCTCTCACGCACACACTAGCAGCCTATTTATCAGCGACGGTTACTGCGCGGGCAGAACATTTGAGTTATTTGATACAGCGAGACTAGGCTTTTCGCTTCCATTTGTGGAGGTGTAATGGATCTCGTCGAACTTTGTTAGTAGTTCCTTCTTTATGAATGAGATGAAGCAAAGCTTTTGCCTCCATTTCAAAAAAAACACGGCAAGAGGAATTTCTTTTATAGTAGAGCCGACAATGGAGTGAAGTCCATGCATGCAACGCCACAAGCTACAGAGTAGTAGTAGAGCACTTTACGTATAGAGCCATATTGCACAGTTCCCAATGCCCCACCAGGCTTTTCTGGCTCCTCGGGCTTAATTGGGAGGCGCTAGTTTAAATATGCTACTAGCTGGAAGCTGCAAGCGAGGTGCGGCTAGGGCGAGCACGCGAGCCACGGGATGCTAGGAAGGAAAACCTGTTCACGTGGCTAGGCTGTCCAGTGCACCCAGATTGTGGGGCCGCACGCCCGTTTGACTTCAAAACTCAAACTACCCGTGTAAAATATTGGCTCGTAGCGAAGTGTAGTAGTACTATTTTTTTTAAAAAGGCCGTCGTGCGTTCGGCCGGGATCGAACCCACAAAACGAGGTATACACTCCCACGACCACTAGTAGTACTCGTTGGAGTACAACGCAACCAGAATCGCATTTTGTCGCTAGTAGTACGTACATTGTTCCTTACAAGAAACCCCTAAGAGCATGGTTAATAGTATAGCCAGCTGCTGGCTATAAGCCAGTGCCATGTCATCTACAGCCCATCTTATAGCCAACATGTAGTAGTAGTTTATTTCTTATAGCCCACTGACTCAGCTCTATTGTACTTGCTCTAATAATGCAAGAAACCACTAAAATGCCAAGAAACTACTACCACTTGCATAGATGGCAGACTTAAGATAAGACTACCTTATCAACCATTGTACATGCTCTTACCAACAAAAATCCTTGAGTGACCTCCTACCTCCGGCCCGTCCACCTAGTCATCCTCGGCCTTGGGACGCAGCTACCGCCGCCGGTAGAAGGCGAGGTCAAAACCGCCGGAGGTGCGGAGCCCATGTTGCGGCAGCCCGGATGCCAGCTCCGTCCTGCGCTCGCGGCCGCTAGCTAGCCAAGATAGCTGCGTCCAGCTGCCTGTCTGCAAGGTTTGCTAGCTAGATTGGCAAGGCAGCGCGGCGGCTTGCTCGCGCGCACTGCGCTAAGGCCAGCCATCTGGCTCGAGCGAAGGCCAGTGCGGAGGCTTGCTCGCTCGTGAGTCATGGTCGGGCCAGCCTGCCAACCCGTGCGGAGGCCAGCGCAGCGTCCGGCCCGTCCGACGGAGCGGCGGCCAACTCGTTCATCACCGGCGCCACCGACGAACACGCATCAGTACTATTTGAAGTAATGTTCAGGAAAAATAATGATTTGAGGGGGAATAACAGGATAGAAGGTCAGATGTGGGTCCCTCGTGTCAACGGTCAAACAAAATGTGTTGGTTTAAGCTGCCTTGTCAGCACGGACATGTGGGCCAACCCTGTCATAAATGGGTTTAAACGAACCTAATCGGTAGGAGTACTAGGTAGTTTTTGGCATGGATTAAGAAATTTTGGGTATGTTTTTGCTATTTTTTGTACAATAGTTTCCTCCTAGGACTAGTTGAAAGTGGTAGTTTTTTGTTAAATACTCTACATATTGTAAGTAGGAGTGAAAGTTAAGCTTTGGAAGCCAATAAGCAAGGCTAGTTACATAGTGCATATGTGTACATGATTGAAAGTAAATATCAACCATGAGTGACTAATATCTTGATGGAAAACTCGAAACTATGGAATACTAGGAAATGAAATGCATGGTTGGAAATACTACCAATGTTCATGTCCGTTACAACGAATCATAATTAGAATAATAATTATTCACAAACTTGGTACAAAACACTCTAATTTTGATATACATATGTCACAAGAGATATATTATGTTTCAATTAGAATATATTCCTTGGGCTATTTTGGTGAGGTCAGGGAGGGATGTGGTTGGTTTTAAGATACTAATTATGAGTTTTTCTGCAAATTGGTAGACAAGTGGGATGTTGGTGAGAAAAGGCAACAACTTACCTCACAATCGTTAGATGTAGATCTAATGGTCAGAAACGACGGATGGCAGACACACCAGCATCACCAACTTAGTCTTGTGTAGGAGTACTAGCAAGATCTGTGCATTGCACGGAACATCAAGATGCATTTTTTTATAAAACACTTGTTGTGATTGACCCTTGCGGGAGTAATCCCATGTGTAAAAACTAATGATATCTCGAGAAATATGAGATAAGGTGAAAAGGAGTGGGGTGTGGTGTGGTGGTGGTTGGTGGTCGAACTGAGCGGGGGCATGGGGATTGATGACGCCGGTAGCGGCCACCAGTCCAGTTTGTTTGAGAGGCTTCCTTTCTTAATTTCTCAACAATGAGGTTTGTTGGAGATAAGGATGAACGAGGGAAGGCCTTGTCTGCAAATGTGGAGAGGGGTGCGGGTATCTTTTAGTTTAATTTCCATCCATCAGATATAGATCGGACGGTCTATATTGCAAGATGGCACACGTACCATCATCACCAACTCAGTTTTTATAAGAGAAGAAATATAAGTATGGAGATACAAACGTATTATCGATACTTGCTTCCGTAAACTAGCATCTACATTCTATTCAACGCCTCGGCATGTGGGCCCTTAGCACAATGACTTCTCAACTATGTAAAATGAAGATTTTCCCGTCGCTGACAAGGAGGGGGTGACAGCGGCGCGCTTTTTGGCTTGCTCTAGTCCTAGTAGTCATACTAGGTGGTCTAAGCACGTGTAGATTTATTCTTTTTCACGTCTCGTGTTCGCCGTACTGCCACGACTGTTCATGAATAGATGGTAAGTTATTCACGGGGAAACCCTTGTTGAGCGTGTTTGCGCGCGAGAGAGAGAGATAGAGGGAGAGAGAGTGTGTGTGTGTGTGTGTGTGTGTGTGCATGTGTGATATGTTAGAGATTGAGGCAATGATAACAGATTCTTTGTGTCTATATGTGTGGAGGATAGAGAGAGACATGTACATGGGGCTTTGTGTTGTGTAACGTGGAGACACATATACATAATTAGAGAGTGAGTGTGTGAGATACACATGCAGACATGAGGAGAGATGAGGATCCAGGTAAATGGGTGTTTGTGCGTGTCTATGTGTGTTTGTCCACGCGTTTGTGTGTGAGAGGGAGCGAGTGTATGTGGAGTAGAGAGACCACTGATGATGTAAACCTAGTATAAGGGAAGGGGGAATGGTGTGACATGTGTAGTACCGAGATAGCACGGGTGCGGGCGGGGGGAGCAGACTATTTGGAAGAGACATTGAGTGTGTGTGGGGGAGAGGGGTGTGAGAGCGAGAGAAAGAGAGAGCTAGCGCCAGAGAGAGAGAGAGGAAGAGAGGGGCGAGAGGGGTCGTTTGTGTCCATAAATGGCGTATAGATAGGGAGACAATGTTGATGTTGTCCGAAATTGGCCTATGAACGGAGACGCAAGGGAAGCGAGTCATCGTGTGTGTGATAGGGACTTCATGAGAGAGCTAGAATAGATGGTGTAGAGAACAATGTGTGAAATCGAGAACGATTATACATTAGGGAGCTATGCAAAGAGTCACGACATATATGTATACAGGGAAGGAGCTGGGGCGGGTCCGCATGTGGGAGAGATAGAAAGAGAAGAGTGGTGCACAAGGAGACAAAGTGTGCTTGTTTGCAGTGGGGGTGGTGTGTGAGGTGAGTGCACGAGAACCACATAACTAGGGAGATAGATGTTTGGGGGCGACGTTTTGTGTGTATGGGAAATATACACTCTACATAGTGCGTGTGCTTGGGTAAGAGAGATAGCGGGAGACCTAGAGAGTGAGGGAAGAGATGTGTGCATGCCCGAGAGACAAAGTGATAGAGACCTATGTTGGGGTCCGGACTTTACAAGAGAGAGGGGTGTTAATGTGCTCGTGTGTTGGTGTTTGGGGGAGAGAACGACTTCTCTCTGTGTGTGTGTGTGTGTGTGTGTGTGGTGGGGGGGTGACTTCAGATAAAGAGTGAGGTGTCTATATTTGAGGGACTTTAGCGTAATTGAGATATTGTGCACTCATGGTTGGTCAATTTGTTTCATAGTTTGTACTATGAGATAACGATACTTTTGAACATGCGTGATATACCTTGATGTACCAAAATTACAAACCTAAGATTGGAATTTTGGAATTAGAATCCATCATTAGCTTTTGTAATTCATTTAAACAGAGGTACATTTTTAAGTCGGGATTTCATGATTTCAAATTCATATATCAAACCTAGAGATATACACATACGGTCATGTTCAAACTTTATAATCATCCACTTTATTCATACACATACACATTTTTGCTTTTGTCATCATATTTAGGATAAACACATTTGGAATTTCATTTGAATTGGATCGTATGATGGTATTTGCTTGTAGTAGCTCAATGATCCATATTTGAATTGAATGGACAATCTAAGTTTCGAGTTGGAGACATTGATTTTCAGAACTTGCACATTTTTTGCGTGCAAAACAAACAAATTGTCGGCCATGATATCATAGTCGGCCATACGAGAGCAGAATACTTATAATTTTAGGTGCCCGCTCACATCGAAATATCACGCGCCCGAAAGTTTAGCCCTGCGATATTCCTGTTTTACCCCTGCCACATGAACGGAAAAGGGCTGCTTCGGTAACTCCATTGTTTTCCCCTCTTTGCCCCCAACATTCTTCCCCAGAGCCCCTCCCCTTCCCCTCCCTGACCCCCCCAACCACGGCAAGCCGCCAAATCTAGTCCTCCGCCGCAGCGGTGGACCTCACACCCCGCCGGATCTACCTTCCGCACCTTGGAACCCCCAACTGCCAACTCACCACTTCACCGGAGCCGCTTCAGCGACTGGCTTGTCCACCGCTCCAGATCTCCTTGACCGCCATCATGGTCCACCGCACCGGATCTGCTCAACCGGCACCCTCTTCCACCACAACGTAGGCCCTTCACAGACTCCCTCGTCCGCCCCTTCGCAAGCCCTTCATACAAGCCCTCGTCCACCGCAACAGATCCGCCTCACCGAAAGCACTGTACAACGCGCCCGCCGAAGCCTTCGTCCACTGCACCGGACCCGCTCCACGGAGGCCATATTCAACTCCACCGGCCCTGCTTTACCGACGCCGCAGCCTCATCAGGTTATTTCGATTTGTACTCCTTCGGTTTTTCTCTTTATCGTGCAACTGTTCACTTACCACAGATGAGCTTTCTTGTATGTCGACAGGCGCCGCAACCGTAGCACTGGAGCCGCTTCAGCGACGGCGACAGCTGGCCCAAACTCAACCGCAACACGAGCACCATCGACGATCCTTAGCTATAAAGTATGACAACGATACCCATACGCCGCCGAGAATCAGGTACTATTATCCAACGGTCGGCGCCTACGTTCACTTTCCTAGCATAAGCACCGCACCTTTGAATTTCTTCAGGGCATCATTCAGTTTTTCATGAGACGCATTATTCTGCTTGCACCTGTAGGGCCATACTTCTGGCAGTGAACATGTTACATGTGCTAAATTACATACCAGTGCACATATAGTTAATATGCATTAGTTTTGTTCTGATGCCACCTGTTGGTTCCATCAGACTGCTTAATGTTCTCTATGCTTAATTACACATCAGCAAACTAGCATGTGGTTCCGCTGCTTTTTGTTCGTTTTACCCTACATTTTCTGATGCTAGCTATTACATCACTGCTCTGAACCTCTGTTCATTACTTGTTTGTGTGTTCTTGATCTTCCCAAGTTGCATGACTAATTTGATGCTTCCATTAATTATGGAGCTGCCAACCCCATCAAGCAAAATATTTGTTCTTTTGGGGCTGGCACCTCGAACAAGCATAAAAATAGAGGGAAGCAGATATACTCCCTCTGATTCTATTTACTCTGCCCATAACTCTTGACCCGCATACCAAGGAGGGCATTGGTTTAATTTTTCTGGACTAATTTGCCAATTAATTAGGGCAGAGGCAGATGGGGCGGGGCACAAAAGGAAACCAGCGCTAGGAATCGGCAACGCGCAGACTAATACGAGAAAACTGAGAAAAAGTTATACGCAAAGTAAAAAAGAATCGGAGGGAGGATTGTCGTGTATGCACACACCCTTCTTTCATTAGTTTAGATGAACCATTGATGATCAATTCGGACCAGTGCATGCGATTAAAATTAATTTTACCTAAATAGATGGTGCAGAATAAACTACGACAACTAGATTTGCAACCACGGGATGCTTACGATATCTTCAAAGAACATTGCAACAGCAACTAGGCTTCACAGCAACATATGGTAAGCCAGTGTGTTTTAGTACATGTGAAATGTAATGAGAGTGGGCTGCTTTCTTGGCTTGTGCCCTCAACGTGTGATCCTACCAAATTACAAATAGTTCAGTTGTCTGCTTTGCTGTATTGCTTGATTCGAATGCTTATTTGTTGTTACGCTATACCTGAGTTGGCCAATATGTCAGCAGTGCCTGATGTACTATCGTAAACAAATGCATGCCTATTTCATTTGAGTCCTTAACTTTTCCTCTCAACTTCATCACATGTCTTTCTTCGTAGTTTATATGAGGCCACACTATTAAGTGCTTTCTCAGATTATTTCAACTTCTTAGATGCCTTGGCAACTTAAATATAGCGGTTGTACACTCCCTTTTAACTAGGGATGTCAACTGGGTCCGGTTTAATCCTGATTAAAGTCCACTAGTGGTATGATAGTTCAAAAGAGTTTTTTTTGAGGAAAATGAACTAGGGAGGTAGCAAAAACTAACTAGATGGGACTGGCGGATTTCGTTTATTTGCCACTTACATCCCTAGTTTCATCTTACCATTTTAATTTCTTTTCGGCTGATGCTGCTTCGAACCATTTAAATATAGTTTGCCATGCTCAGCAATAATTTGTCCATCGTTTACCATGTAAGCTTACTGCCTGGATCATACGATAACTATCTCTTACTGATGTCCAGCGGAAACCTTTCAGGATGCCGTTCACACTAGGACACAATGTACAACCCCATAATCTATTTGTGGAAGCAGTGCGCCATCCATGTTACCAGATTGTAGCAGTTCAGAGGAAACACCGCCGAAGAGCAGTTTGAGCACAGATATTATAGTGCTTGAGGCTCTACTAGAGGCAGAAAGAGATGGTGTGGCTGCCATGAATGAGGTAATATTTATCTTGAGGCTGGAAATTACGGAATTAGCGGCATGCATTATGCAAGCAACCCAAGAATTGGAGGAAGTAAGAATGTTGCATTTGAAGACGGAGGAGGTCCTGCTGTTTCTGCTATCTGAAGCCCAAGATAATCTCGGTTCTTCTTTAGATACCAGTTCAAATTTTCATTAGATTATTGTACTTGCATGTTGTGTCATGTCTCTGAATGGATTATGTTGCAAGACCCCCTATGTTGTCCATGTGTTGTAGTTATCCAAATTTTTTAGGCGAGGTAATCCTCAGAACTTGTATGATTGACATAAGGTGAACTGTTTGTCGTGTGAGCATATTGTATTGGATGAAATAACTGTTTGACTCAGAGTGTATCCAACCTACTGAATTCGAAGATCACGGCATTTCTAAATCATAATCATATATAAAGGTGGAATAAATCTTTGTTGTGGTTTTGAAGAAATAAATAACAAAACGTATAATTATCTGTGGATATTCGTAATCGAATACAAATTGGATTTGAATTTAGTTTGCCAGCTCCCAGGGCAAACATGAATGCTAATTCTCCCAAGTTTTGAACGAAGCGGCTAAACACCCACTATAATTTGTGGGCTGCTCGAAGCAAGTGTTTGCGAGATGGAAATTACTGTCTACCCCTAACACTTGACATCCTTATCGACAGGATTTACACTGCTGTCGATAGGGGTAGACTAGTAACTTCAATCAGACGTGACACGACGGCCTCTAAGCTCATTCAGACACGGTGGGCGCCAAACGTGGGCGGCAAAACACATTTCATTAAAGCTCGTCCGAAAGACATGTGTCTCTTCCTCCATTTCCCCATTCATACACGGTGGGCGGAAAAACAAACTCTCCTCGTCTGAAATCGATGTAGGCTTATATTTTAAATAGGGGCAGATGTGTAACTTCCATCAGACGTGACACAACCGCCCTACCTGTCAGCCTCGTTCATACACCGTGGGTGCCAACCGTGGGCAGCAAAATACCCTCTCCTCGCCCGAAATAGTTACCGGCAAATATTTGGGAGATGCGAGATTACCATCCTATCCCCAACCAACGTGATGTCCGAAATTTTAAACGGGGGATAAGTTCGTAACTTTCCCCCAATTTAGAGAAGCGCGTCCCAAAGTTTGAGATCCCCCCTCCCCTCCATTTCCCCATTCATACACCTTCGGCGGCACGACAACCTCCGCACTGCGGCCAGCCTCCTCCGTCCGCCACCCCATCCTCCACCTTGCCGGAGCAGCTACCCCTACCCCGTCGTCCACTGCAAGAGATGGACGTCTGTCATCCACGGCGCTAGACCAGCATCCTTTCATCGCCTCCTCTCGCTTCATCGACGCCGTCGTCCACCTTGCCGTTGCCGCTCCTACGACCGCCTCGTCCACGGCAACAGGATATATCCCCCGACCCGGCCGTCTGGCGTCTAAAGTCTTCTTCCCCGCCGCCGACAGCCATCGCACCTGCAGCACCCTCAACGTATCAGCATAGGCCTACACGGCGTCGCGAGAGAGGTGGTACTCTTCCATACGTGCTTAAGTTATTGAACTCACTCGGAAAATAGATCGTAATTTGTTTACTGTACTTTTCTTGTCTGTACCAAATTGTAGTGGCTAGTTGAAAGCAAACATTGGTTGCGAAGTAGCTTTGTCCGGTTTGCACCTTCAGATCCGCCATGGCACGGGCACTATACTCGTAAAGCTTATAGTTTCCCCCCTTTATATTCACTACCATCATCGTAGGTGCTTCATGTCGTGCTAGCACTGCTCCTCAAGACCTCAACCCAAAGCTTACGTGTTGAAATACGAATCTGATATGAATCTCATATCACTAAAACAGAGAACGTTTAATTGGTCACCTAATGTTCCTATATTCGTTTCGAAAAGCATGTGCGCCACCCACTAGTCTAGCTAGTTCCACTTTCCTGATTTTTCTCTTGATGCTTAGGGTTTTCCCCTTTTATCTACTCTACTATGATCTGTGTAGGTGCTTTCTGTCATACTAGCATTACTCCACCCTTCAAGCTAAACAACACAACACTCAGAATTTGAAAGCTTAGTTGTTCAAATATGATTGTGATATGATACTGATATTAGTTAACCGACACATTTAATTAGTTAGCTAAAGGTCCCACTTGAGTTTCCAAATGCATGTCGCGACATATAGAGAGACATCATAATTGCATTTCTTTGTCACTTGTTGACCGTACTTTCTTGTCCATACCAAATCTTAGTTGTTATTTCAAAGCAAACATCGGTTGCTAACTACCCTTTGCGCGGTTTGCAGCTTCAGATCTGCCATCCCACTGCCACGGTCAACACTGTACTCATCATGCTTATGTTTTACCCATTTTATGATGACCACAATCAGCCTACGTGGTTCGTGTCATAATAGCACTGCTCCACCCATCGAGCTAAACAAGCTTAGTTGTACAAATTCATATCTGATATTATTGCTGATATTAGTAAAACTGAGAGATGTTTAATTGGTTAGCTAAATGTTCATACTTTAGTTTCGAAATGCATGTGAGCCACATATGGAGAGACCGGAAAGAATAGTATTTCTCTGTGCGCTCTGGTTCATCATGGGTGGCCAACCGACATTGTATTAAAAGACTTGTGATATCTTTAATCTGCTTGCTCTATTGCTCTTCTTTAAGATGATACTCTTCTCTTGCGGTCGACTGGTCAGGTCGAGTTTTTCTCCCTTAGTATATTTTGAATCCGTCAGGTCAGGTCGACTTGTTCTTCTTTACTATATGTTGAAGCTATCATCTGCAAAGTTTCATCACTTCTGGAGCTCTCATATTTTGAGTAGTAGGCCACATTATATTAATGCACACAACAAATTACAGCATGCATGGCATCTTTTAAAAGAATTACAGAGATAGCACAAAGGGGTTTACAGGGAGGCAGTATTGGATTACAATCACTTCTGCATTACAAAGAAAATCTCACTTGTTTTTATGTTTTCATGCATGTCAGATATTGAACATTATCAAAATGAATATGAGAATGGACGCACGAGAGGAATATTGCGGAATGATCCACTGCCTAACAAACTTGGCATGGTGGAGGATGGCCTATCTTATTCACCCATCAAGGTGCTTGCTCTAACTTTGCAAAGTTGTATTGGTCGCACATATTTTGCTTCTGACCTCTTGCATTACTTCTACTTTGTTACACCATCTGCTTAGTTTAAGCATCATATATGAGTATATGCCATACCTATCCATTTTCTGTACCTATTCCATGTGTCGTCACACTATGTTTTTCCAATCAAATGTTGTTCTTTTGTAATAGGTGTCCAAAAGGAAGAGGGTGAGTGCAGGTCGTCAAGGAGTACAAACTAGGTATTTGGAAAAGGTAGTGATACCTGTTAAATCAGATAGATCAGCAGCCACGGAAAACACAGGCCCAACTGGACCACACTTTACCCCTACTCCAGTGGCCAAACCCCTATTAGAACTACTGGGAGCCCAGCGTCAGGTACTGTCTATGATATCAATTCAAAATTTGAACTCCTAAATTTCTGCTTGTGCCTTACCTTCTCTCTTGTATGAAAACTAATTTCAGATGAATCTCCTTGCTCAAAGGATCATACGATCTCAAAACAATAATGGGCTCTGCATTGCTCTTGTCAGTACCTCTCTCCCTTTTGCCTTGTAACACTGTACTTAATTAATTGCTATTTGATTATGTATCATCAGTCTGCACCTGAGCTTCATTATCCTCTGTTTCTTCTAATATTATTTGATCTATATTTACTCTTTGCAAAATGTAGAATAATGGCAACGCTTATAAAGAATTTTCTTTGGGGAATTTATTCAATTATCCTTCCATCAACATGGAGAAGGGCTTTGTCCAGCCCGTGTTAACATGTAATGTAAGTTCATCCTTCTCAAGCCTTCAAACTTTGTTCTGGTATAGATTTGGGTAGGCATCATTTCCTCCACTGTTGTTTGCTTTGCTGTTTACATCTGATTGGATGTTTGCAACAACTACCAGTTTCAAATTGTAGTTGTAAAAACATGTTCCTTATGCAGAACAGATCCATTTATTTGCTTATATAATTGTGAAACCTGTTACGTGTCTCCTTGTTTCTCTTTCAGACTCGTATCTCTTGCGCCAGGCAGAACTTTAGGGAAGATTGTGAGCCAAACCATCTTGAGGACAGCGAGATGACCCCAAGGTCCTGTCTTGATGAAGACAGTGAGTTGAAGCTACTCACCAGCGGGTGTGAGACAACCTCTGTGCAGTCGCTGCCTCAATCAGTTCGACTTCTTCAGTCTTGACTTAAAGCGGAAAGGCTTGCTTCAGCTCAGCTCCGACTTGAAGTCAAAGATGCAATGAAGATGTC
This sequence comes from Triticum urartu, assembly GCF_003073215.2. NCBI lineage: Eukaryota > Viridiplantae > Streptophyta > Magnoliopsida > Poales > Poaceae > Triticum > Triticum urartu. The sequence goes on from NC_053023.1 coordinate 83,773,361, forward strand.
AGAGGACTGTCGTGCGCACCATCATGCCTTAAATCTAGTGTTGATGCATCTATCGTTGACACAACTGAGGTCTACTCGGCTTCTTCAGCTGTTTGGGGGGGGCGACCTGGCCAGGCCTAGTGCCTTCTGAAGTGCTCTCAGTTTTGTATATTCTTTTGTCGGCGCGTTTATTTGCACTGGTGGCGAACTTTGATGCCCAGGGGATGTAATATGTGTGATAGCCGTGATAGCCTAGCGTAAGTTGCTTGCTTATTTATTTCCTTGTTATCTTGTTTATTTGTTTGCTTCTAGTCATTGCAGTTCTTTTTCCGCGGTTTGCTAGTGGCTGCAATAACCTATTTTTTAAAACTAGGCCACAATAACCATGGGCTAATATTTACTGTAGTGACACTGGGCCTCCTACGGGCCGTAGAAACAGTGGGCCTTCTACGGCCGTAGAAACAGTGGGCCTTCTACGGGCCGTAGAAACAGTGGGCCTTCTACGGGGCATATCATCAATGGGCCTTATACGGGCAGTATGATTGATGGCCAAACATGGGCCAATAACAGGCCGCATTATGGCCGTAAATGGGCTAGAGTTGGAATCATCCGTTCATGGGCCGACCATAACGGGCCATCGTTAATAGGCCGTATTTGATGACGCTATGAAAACGGCCCGACGTATTAACGGACCACAAATGGGCCGACTGTAACCACGGGCTGAATTTGGCCCACAAGCAGAAAACGACAGTAACGGCCCATATGTAAACGAATGCTGGAAATGAGCCCAAGAATAAATGGGCTCTGAGAAGGCCGAAAGATAACATGGGCTGGAAACGGCCCAATGGAATAACAGGCCGTTAATGGGTATAAAGTGATACACTGTTCATTACGGGCCAGTTTCACCACGGGCCGTTAATGGGTGTAAAGTGATACATTGTTCATTACGGGCCAGTTTCACCACGGGCCGTTAGTAGGCCAAGAGTTACATAGGGCCTCATATGGGCCGAAAGACGTCATGGGCCATACATGGGCCAGAAGTGAAAATGGGCTGGAATCATATTGGATGGCCCAGATGACGCTACTGGGCCTAATTCAGATAGGGCGTAATGGGCCTTGGGTTAGCGGGCTGTAAATGGGCCATATTCGAATAGGCTGTTAACAGGCTTTCCATGGGCCAGCCTACCAGCTTTTGACCAAGTCAAACGGGCCGGCTTTTTCACAGGAATGGGCCTCTGTTGGGCCGTGCCACGTGTCGATGTATCATAGGCGCCTTTCGTCCAATGAGTGGTTGACATCTGTCCCAACGATGAGCCGACACGTGTTTCCTCCAGCCAATGATGATTTTACACGTGGAAAATCCCCATTGGTCGGGGCTGTTAACGGGTTATCGGATCCATAATCCGACCCGATAGCTTAACGGCGTTCCGTTACGGTGGATGCCACATGTCGGTCACCCTTGACGAAAGCACTTCTGTGACGCGCGATTTATCGTCATGGAAGTGGACACTTCCGTGATGATAATTTTGGTAATGTCATGGTACACTTCTACGACAGCACAGGTATGACTATCTTGATTCTGTCATAAATTTGTCATGGATGTACATGCATGACAAAAAAGTGACCTACTGTGACAAACACGTATCATCACAGAAGTGTATTTTTTTGTAGTGGCATATCCTCCGCGGTGGCGACGACGACGGGTTCGGCGGTGGTGACGACGATGACGGGTTCGGCGGTGGCTGACAGGTATGGATCGAGCAACCCTCCCCCCTCCCCCCGAACAAGATGCTCCCATCTCGTCGGCTCCACCCAGGCTGCTGTTCGTCCCGCCCACCGCGTGATGCATTTCCGCCGCGATCTATTACTTCTCGATGTCGGGCCCCAACCTGCACTGATTGTTCCATATTCGATTGCTTGAGCATGCATTTTACCAAAGGAACGAAACGACATCAGAATTGCAGAACACATGTATGGTTTTGCATTGGATATGTGTGTCTTAGGTTGCTGAAATTTTAGTTCAATTATTTTCTGCTACAAATTAGCAGATGTGCTCTCACCTAGTTTGGAGTTTTTTCTTAGAATCTATATATGTCTATCTATATGTTTGGAGGCAAAAGTAGGTGTTCATTTCTATTGTCATTGCGTCAGAGGTGGAGAAACTTCTGAGGTTATGAACTTCCTATCGCCTACATCATTTGTATCTGGCGTTGCAGCTTCTCTTTGGTTGCCTGCATTGTGTAGAAAACTAGTCAGATAATGCAGCTGACCAACAAGCCAGCTGACGAACTACATTCAGTTTATAAGACCTCTAAAGCTTAAATTCAGACAACCCTTTCAAGCTGGACTGAAACTTCTAAAACAGAATTCAGAGCCACCAACTTGTAGGAGAATTCAGACAACCCTTTTGTTGGGGATATGACTACCAGATATGACCCGCCCAGGAGGAGCCGGGTCAACCACAATGGAGGTTTACCTAAATGAAGCCCAAGAGTATACAAGATGGCGATTCACTATTAGGCTTATGATAGGCCCAAGCCCAGAGGCGGCTTAAGGCTCGTATGTATAAACCGCCATGTATGAATAGACTTGTAATGTAAGGCATGTAAGATACATCACCGAGCCGGACACGTTGTATGAGACAGTCGGGACTCTATAGGCCGCAGGGCGTCAACCCGTGTATATAAGGGGACGACCCGGCGGCGGCTAAGGACAAGAAACAACAGATCGAGAGCCAGGTTAAGCGTATTCGCTCCTTGGTCATCGAAACCTAGCAATATCATATCAACTGGACTAGGCCTTTACCTTCACCGCAAGGGACCAAACCAGTATATACCTCACGTGTCCTTTGTCCCATTTAACCCCTTTAAGCTTCCTAGTTGCGATGGCTCCATGATTAAGTCCTTTCACCAGGACATCTATCGTGACAATTCCACGACAGTTGGCGCCCACCGTGGGGCCAGTGCACGGTGGATTTGAGTTCTTGAAGGGCTCAAGGGATACGCTGTGGGCCGAATGACCAAGAGTCATCGCGACAAGCTCTACATCGACGATGCAGGTTGGGGCCCCGACGCCGGCTCAATTGAGTACGGGTACCGGGTCCCCTTGGGCGGGATCCACGTCTTCATCGGCCGGATTGGCGAGCCGGGCCCTGAGCCGGACATCTGCACCGACATCGTCGAGACGGCTCAGCGTGCGAGACCCGCCCTGGCTCAGCCGGCCGTGAAGCGTGCCTTCGTGGGATGCATCCATGGAGGGGAATTTTCTGAAAGATCTGTGTCTGGTGGTGAGAAGGCTGCTACCTCTTGAGCACTGCGTTGGTTTTCCCTTGAAGAGGAAAGGGTGTTGCAGCAAAGTAGCGTAAGTATTTCCCTCAGTTTTTGAGAACCAAGGTATCAATCCAGTAGGAGGCTACGCGCGAGTCCCTCGCACCTGCACAAAACAAATAAATCCTCGCAACCAACGCAATAAGGGGTTGTCAATCCCTACACGGTCACTTACGAGAGTGAGATCTGATAGATATGATAAGATAACATTGTTGGTATTTTTATGATAAAGATGCAAAGTAAAATAAAAGGCAATTAAAATAACTAAGTGTTGGAAGATTAATATGATGGAGGACAGACCCGGGGGCCATAGGTTTCACTAGTGGCTTCTCTCAAGAGCATACGTATTTTACGGTGGGTGAACAAATTACTGTTGAGCAATTGACAGAATTGAGCATAGTTATGAGAATATCTAGGTATGATCATGTATATAAGCATCACGTCCGAGACAAGTAGACCGACTCTTGCATGCATCTACTACTATTACTCCACACATCGACCGCTATCCAGCATGCATCTAGAGTATTAAGTTCAAGAGAATAGAGTAACGCTTTAAGCAAGATGACATGATGTAGAGGGATAAACTCATGCAATATGATGAAAGCCCCATCTTGTTATCCTCGATGGCAACAATACAATACATGCCTTGCTGCCCCTACTGTCACTGGGAAAGGACACCGCAAGATTGAACCCAAAGCTAAGCACTTCTCCCATTGCAAGAAAGATCAATCTAGTAGGCCAAACCAAACTGATAATTTGAAGAGACTTGCAAAGATAACCAATCATACATAAAAGAATTCAGAGAAGATTCAAATATTGTTCACAGGTAAACTTGATCATAAACCCACAATTCATCGTTCTCAACAAACACACCGCAAAAGAAGATTACATCGAATAGATCTCCACAAGAGAGGGGGAGAACATTGTATTGAGATCCAAAAAGAGAGAAGAAGCCATCTAGCTAATAACTATGGACCCGAAGGTCTGAGGTAAACTACTCACACATCAACGGAGAGGCTATGGTGTTGATGTAGAAGCCCTCAGTGATCGATGCCCCCTCCGGCGGAGCTCCGGTACAGGCCCCAAGATGGGATCTCGTGGATACAGAAAGTTACGGCGATGGAATTAGGGTTTTGGCTCCGTATTTGATCGTTTGGGGGTACGTAGGTATATATAGGAGGAAGGAGTACGTCGGTGGAGCAACAGGGGGCCCATGAGGGTGGAGGGCGTGCCTGGGTGGGTAGGCGCGCCTCCCTACCTCATGGCTTCCCTGTTGGTTGCTTGACGTAGGGTCCAAGTCTCCTGGTCTTGTTCGCTCCAAAAATCACGTCCCGAAGGTTTCATTCCGTTTGGACTCCGTTTGATATTCCTTTTCTTCGAAACCCTAAAACAGGCAAAAACAACAATTCTGGGCTGGGCCTCTGGTTAATAGGTTAGTCCCAAAAATAATATAAAAGTGAATAATAAAGCCCAATAATGTCCAAAACAGAATATAATATAGCATGGAACAATCAAAAATTATAGATACGTTGGAGACGTATCAAACATCCCCAAGCTTAATTCCTGCTCGTCCTCGAGTAGGTAAATGATAAAAACAGAATTTTTGATGTGGAATGCTACTTGGCATATTTTCAATGTAATTCTTCTTAATTGTGGTATGAATATTCAGATCCGAAAGATTCAAGACAAAAGTTCAATGTTGACATAGAAATAATAATACTTCAAGCATACTAACTAAGCAATTATGTCTCTTCAAAATAACATGGCCAAAGAAAGTTATCCCTACAAAATCATATAGTCTGGCTATGCTCTATCTTCACCACACAAAGTATTTAAATCATGCACAACCCCGATGACAAGCCAAGCAATTGATTCATACTTTTGGTGTTCTCAAACTTTTTCAATCTTCATGCAATACATGAGCGTGAGCCATGGACATAGCACTTTAGGTGGAATAGAATGGTGGTTGTGGAGGAGACGAAAAAGGGAAGATAGTATCACATCAACTAGGCGTATCAACGGGTTATGGAGATGCCCATCAATAGATATCAATGTGAGTGAGTAGGGATTGCCATGCAACGGATGTACTAGAGCTATAAGTATATGAAAGCTCAAAAGGAACTAAGTGGGTGTGCATCCAACTCGCTTGCTCACGAAGACCTAGGGCATTTTGAGTAAGCACATCATTGGAATATACAAGACAAGTTCTATAATGAATAATTCCCACTAGTATATGAAAGTGATAACATTGGAGACTCTCTATCATGAAGATCATGGTGCTACTTTGAAGCACAAGTGTGGTAAAAGGATAGTATCATTGTCCCTTCTCTCTTTTTCTCTCAATTTTTTATTTTGGGACTTTTTTGGCCTCCTTTTTTATTTGGGCTTCTTTGGCCTATTCTTTCGTCCGGAGTCTCATCCCGACTTGTGGGGGAATCATGGTCTCCATCATCCTTTCCTCACTTGGGACAATGCTCTAAAAATGATGATCATCACACTTTTATTTACTTACAACTCAACAATTACAACTCAATACTTAGAACAAAATATGACTTTATGTGAATGCCTCCGGCAGTGTACCAGGATATGCAATGAATCAAGAGTGACATGTATGAAAGAGTTATGAACGGTGACTTTGCCACAAATACAATGTCAACTACATGATCATGCAAAGCAATATGACAATGATGGAGCGTGTCATAGTAAACGGAACGGTGGAAAGTTGCATGGCAATATATCTCGGAATGGCTATGGAAATGCCTTGATAGGTAGGTATGATGGATGTTTTGAGGAAGGTATATGGTGGGTGTATGATACCGGCGAAAGGTGCGCGGTATTAGAGAGGCTAGCAATGGTGGAAGGGTGAGAGTGCGTATGATCCATGGACTCAACATTAGTCATAAAGAACTCATATACTTATTGCAAAATCTACAAGTTATCAAAGCAAAGTATTATGCGCATGCTCCTAGGGGGATAGATTGGTAGGAAAAGACCATCGCTCGTCCCCGGCCGCCACTCATAAGGAAGACAATCAATAAATAAATCATGCTCCGACTTCATCACATAACGGTTCACCATACGTGCATGCTACGGGAATCACAAACTTTAACACAAGTATTTCCCAAATTCACAACTACTCAACTTGCTCGACTATAATATCACCATCTCCATATCTCAAAACAATTATCAAGTATCAAACTTCTCATAGTATTCAACACACTCATAAGAGAATTTTATTATTAATCTTGAATGCCTAACATAATTAAAGAAAATTACCATTCTCTTTTGTAGGACTCTCAAAATAATCTAAGTGAATCATGAGAGAACAATAGTTTCTATAAAACAAATCCACCGACGCACTCTAAAAGATATAAGTGAAGCACTAGAGCAAAAACTATATAACTCAAAAGATATAAGTGAAGCACATAGAGTATTCTAATAATTTCTGAATCATGTGTGTCTCTCTCAAAAGGTGGGTACAGCAAAGATGATTGAGGTAAACTAAAAAGCAAAGACTCAAATCATACAAGACACTCCAAGCAAAACTCATATCATGTGGTGAATAAAAATATAGCTCCAAGTAAAGTTACCGATGGAAGTAGACGAAAGAGGGGATGCCTTTCGGAGCATCCCCAAGCTTTGGATTTTTGGTGTCCTTAGATTATCTTGGGGGTGCCATGGGAATCCCCAAGCTTAGGCTATTGCCACTCCTTGTTCCATAATCCATCAAATCCTTACTCAAAACTTGAAAACTTCACAACACAAAACATAAAGTAGAAAATCTCGTGAGCTCCGTTAGCGAAAGAAAACAAAAGACCACTTCAAGGTACTGTAATGAACTCATTATTTATTTATATTGGTGTTAAACCTACTGTATTCCAACTTCTCTATGGTTTATAAACTATTTTACTAGCCATAGATTCATCAAAATAAGCAAAGAACACACGAAAAACAGAATCTGTCAAAAACAGAACAGTCTGTAGTAATCTATGGCTAGCGCAAGATCTGGAAACCCAAAAATTATAAATAAATTGCTGGACATGAGGAATTTATATATTAATCATCTTAAAAAAGAATTAACTAAATATCACTTTCGAAATAAAAATGGAAGCAGTTCTCGTGAGCGCTAAAGTTTCTGTTTTTTACAGCAAGATTAACAAGACTTTCCTCAAGTCTTCCCAACGGTTCTACTTGGCACAAACAATAATTAAACACAAAAACACAACCAAAACAGAGGATAGATAAATTATTTATTACTAAACAGGAGCAAAAATCAAGGAATAAAAATTAAATTGGGTTGCCTCCCAACAAGCGCTATCGTTTAACGCCCCTAGCTAGGCATAAAAAGCAAGGATAGATCTAGGTATTGCCATAATAGTAGGATAGATCATTAAAACTCATTTCATATTCTCCACGTTCGGCAGCAAGTTTTCTTTGAGGAAAGCAAAAGTAATCAAAAGGGCTAAATTTAATGGGACAAAAGTCCCCAAGATCAACTTTGGGAGGTATAGGTTCCTCCTTTGGCCCTTCGTATTGCACAACCAATTCATCATTATAAGCATTCTTTTGATAGAACTTTGTGAGCCTATACTCAAGAGAATATCCTAGTTTGTTATTTCGAATGGCCAAATCATCATTAAGTTCAGAAATTCTATCAACTAAAACATTGGTAGGAACCTTTTTCTAAGATTTTCTTTGAAAGCAACATAGTCTAGAGATTGAAAACGCATTATTTCTTCTTGATCAAAAAGGATAGCCTCTATGGGAGGACGGCAAGTGTCCACCCTATAATGCACAAAGATTTATTTGGCCTCTTCTATTATGAGTCTAAACTCATGAGCCAAAAAGATAGTAGCGGCACGCTTAACAGAGGAATGCTCAATATTAGAAAATTCTAGGAAAATCCTTTGTATGCAAGGGTGCATGTGCATGAATTGTCTTTCAAGTTCAACTACAAGCATGGCAATAGCGTCCGCAAGACTACTAGTTCTATGAAGGATAGAACTACCCATAGAAGGTAAAGCACCGGCACAAGTAAAGAAATCTTGGATAACTCCTTTTCCAAAAATATTACCACTAGCAATACGGAATTTTTTGTATGTAAGATAGGGGGTTCTTCAGCAGGAGCATCAGAATTTTTCATGATATTATTATTGTCCATATTGACAATAATTTCCCCAATTTCAGACATAACAGCAGAAAGTGCAAAAGGCAAAAAGAGGCAAAATAGAGAAAGAGAGGGAGGATAGAGAGAGAGGGCGAATAAAACGGCAAGGGTGAAGTGGGGGAGAGGAAAACGAGAGGCAAATGGCAAATAATGTAATGCAGGAGATAAGGGTTTGTGATGGGTACTTGGTATCTTGACTTTTGCGTAGACCTCCCCGGCAACGGCGCCAGAAATCCTTCTTGCTACCTCTTGAGCACTGCGTTGGTTTTCCCTTGAAGAGGAAAGGGTGATGCAGCAAAGTAGCGTAAGTATTTCCCTCAGTTTTTGAGAACCAAGGTATCAATCCAGTAGGAGGCTACGCGCGAATCCCTCGCACCTGCACAAAACAAATAAATCCTCGCAACTAATGCGATAAGGGGTTGTCAATCCCTACACGGTCACTTACGAGATTGAGATCTAATAGATATGATAAGATAAATTTTTTGGTATTTTTATGATAAAGATGCAAAGTAAAATAAAAGATAATGAAAATAACTAAGTGTTGGAAGATTAATATGATGGAAGATAGACCCGGGGGCCATAGATTTCACTAGTGGCTTCTCTCAAGAGCATAAGTATTTTACGGTGGGTGAACAAATTACTGTTGAGCAATTGACAGAATTGAGCATGTATATAGGCATCACGTCCGAGACAAGTAGACCGACTCCTGCGTGCATCTACTACTATTACTCCACACATGGACCGCTATCCAGCATGCATGTATTGTTGCCATCGAGGATAACAAGATGGGGTTTTCATCATATTGCATGAGTTTATCCCTCTACATCATGTCATCTTGCTTCGAAAATTATCCGGAGATCCGAAGACCACTTCAAGTGTGACTGAGCCTATACAGTTGGCCTCTACACATGGTATTACGCCTTTAAAGGTCGTTTTGGTGGGCTTAATCCTCGAGGGATTTATGCCCATTTTCCTCACTGTATCCTGGTAAAGCAGGTTCAGGCTGCTGCCGCCGTCCATAAGGACTCTAGTGAGATGAAATCCGTCAATAATTGGGTCTAGAACCAATGCGGCGAATCCGCCATGACGGGTGCTAGTGGGATGGTCCCTTCGATCAAAGGTGATCGGGCAGGAGGACCATGGGTTGAACTTTGGGGCGACTGGCTCTACCGCGTATACGTCCCTTAACGCGCGCTTCCGCTCCCTCTTGGGGATGTGGGTTGCGTATATCATGTTCACCGTCCGCACTTGTGGGGGAAAACCCTTCTGTCCACTGTTGTTCAGCGGCCGGGGCTCTTCGTCGTTATCGCTATGCAGCCCCTTGTCGGTATTTTCGGCATTTAACTTGCCTGCCTGCTTGAACACCCAACAATCCCTGTTGGTGTGATTGGCCGGCTTTTCGGGGGTGCCATGTATCTGGCACAAGCGGTCGAGTATTCGGTCCAAACTGGACAGGCCCCTAGGATTTCTTTTGAATGACTTTTTCCATTGACCGGATTTATAACCTCTGAATCCGGCATTAACTGCCATATCCTCAGCATTGTCGCCGTTAATGCGGCGCTTCTGCTTGTTGCGACGCGGCCTGCCACTACTGTCCCTGGTATCCGAATTACCAGGGTTCTTGGTCATATTGTTGCTACGAGCAAGCCAGCTGTCTTCTCCCGCGCAAAAGCGGGTCATGAGTGTCGTGAGTGCTGCCATAGATTTCGGCTTTTCCTGTCCAAGGTGCCGGGCAAGCCCCTCGTCATGGATATTGTGCTTGAAGGCTGCTAGGGCCTCTGCGTCCGGACAGTCGACTATTTGATTTTTCTTTGTTAGGAACCGTGTCCAGAATTGCCTGGCCGATTCCTCTGGCTGCTGAATTACGTGGCTTGGGTCATCGGCGTCTGGTGGTCGCACATAAGTGCCCTGGAAATTTTCGAGAAATGCGGCTTCCAGGTCCTCCCAACAACTGATTGATCCTGCTGGCAAGCTGTTAAGCCAATGCCGAGCTGGTCCTTTAAGCTTGAGTGGGAGGTATTTGATGGCGTGGAGATCATCGCCGCGGGCCATGTGGATATGAAGGAGATAATCCCCGATCCATACCGCAGGATCTGTTGTGCCATCATATGATTCGATGTTTACGTGTTTGAAACCCTCGGGGATTTGATGATCCATTACTTCGTCTGTGAAGCATAGTGGGTGTGCGGCGCCTCTGTATTGGGCTATATCATGACGTAGCTCCAATGAGCTTTGTCTACTGTGTTCGGCCCTACCGGATTTGTGTCTGGCGTGACGGTTACCATCTCGAGTCATGGGGCGCCCACGCGATCCGTAGATCGATCGTGTTTGCCTTGCCTTGTCCTCCAACATATCTCGCAGGTCTGGCGCATTTTCCCATGCCTTGGTACGGGGTGCGGCTTGAGTGGAGGGCCGAGAGGCCTCTCTGTCGCGGCCACGAGGTGGCCGGTCAGCCGTATCAAGTGCTGGTGATGTAGGTTTAAGTGCGTCCTCCTCTAATTGGGGTAGCAACCTGTGCTTTGGGTAGCTCTTGGAGGGGCGTTCGAGTTTATGCTCTTCGGCCGCAAGGACTTCAGTCCATCTGTCGACTAGCAAATCTTGATCAGCTCTAAGCTGTTGCTGTTTTTTCTTGAGGCTTCTTGCCATGGCCATAAGCCTGCGTTGAAAATGCTCTTGCTCGATGGGATCCTCTGGCACGACGAATTCGTCATCGTCGAGGCTTGCCTCGTCTTCGGAGGGAGGTGTATAATTATCGTCCTCGACCTCTCTGTCTGCCGCTCTCTCATGAGGGCTGGCTTCTCCATCCTCCCGTGCTGAATCTTGCTGGAGGGGGTTTTCTTCGGCACTCTCCGGAGTATTATTATCTCCAGTGCTGGAATCACCGTATTTGCTTTGGCGGGATTTTGAGTGGCGCCGCTGATGCCGGCGCTTAGGCTGTTTCTTGGAGGGGTCATCCTCCGCTGTTCCATCGCCATCTCCTTCTTTTGGGGTGTCCACCATGTATATATCATATGACGAGGTGGCTTTCCGGGGCCCAATAGGCACTGGTTCTTCATCGTCTCCTGCATCGACGTCCATACCATCGATGTCTTCGGAGTCGAAATCGAGCATGTCGGTTAAATCGTCAACAGTGTCTACAAAGTGGGTGGTGGGTGGGCTTTGAATTTCTTCATCGTCCGTATCCCAACCTTGCTGACCGTAGTCCGGCCAGGGCTCTCCTGATAAAGAGAGAGACTTTAGTGTCTTCAAAATATCGCCGAAAGGCGAGTGGTGAAAGATGTCCGCGGCAGTAAACTCCATGATCGGCGCCCAATCGGATTCGATCGGCAGGGGCGCGGAGGGTTCGGAGTCCGGAGAGGAGTCCGGCTCCTTGGAGTCACGAGTCTTGCGGAGTGCGGGGCTAGTGTTCAGCTTAATCGCCGTTGAGATCGCAGCCCCCGAGGCGGTGTCCAACCACCCATCCTCGATCGGCGTAGTTGGCTCCGAATTAAGGGTCGAAGCCGATGCGGGTGCGGCCTCCAGGGTACTGTTCGGCGGCAGAGCTAGATCATGCTCGTCGTGACAGTGCGGCGCGCTCGGTAGTGGCTCGAATCCGTCGAGGATCAAGTCCCCGCGGATGTCAGCTGTGTAGTTCAAACTTCCAAATCTGACCTGACGGCCAGGGGCATAGCTTTCGATCTGCTCCAGATGGCCAAGTGAATTGGCCCGCAGTGTGAAGCCGCCGAAGACGAAGATCTGTCCGGGGAGGAAAGTCTCACCCTAGACTGCATCTCTATTGATGATCGTAGGAGCCATCAAGCCTAACGGCGACGACACAAAGGAACTCTCAATGAAAGCACCAATGTCGGTGTCAAAACCGGCGGATCTCGGGTAGGGGGTCCTGAACTGTGCGTCTAGGCCGGATGGTAACAGGAGGCAAGGGACACGAAGTTTTACCCAGGTTCGGGCCCTCTTGATGGACGTAAAACCCTACGTCCTGCTTGATTAATATTGATGATATGTGTAGTACAAGAGTAGATCTACCACGAGATCGGAGAGGCTAAACCCTAGAAGCTAGCCTATGGTATGATTGTTGTTATGTATGTTGTCCTACGGACTAAAACCCTCCGGTTTATATAGACACCGGAGAGGGTTAGGGTTACACAAAGTCGGTTACAATGGTAGGAGATCTACATATCCGTATCGCCAAGCTTGCCTTCCACGCCAAGGAAAGTCCCTTCCGAACACGGGACGAAATCTTCAATCTTGTATCTTCATAGTCCAGGAGGCCGGCTGAAGGTATAGTCCGGCCATCCGGACACCCCCTAATCCAGGACTCCCTCACTCAGCATCTTCAATCAGAGGCTTTTCAGCTCACGATGGATCTAAACGCATCAAACAAGGTCATGAGGAGAAGACACCAGAAGGCTCAGTCACGTATGCCTCTGGCTTACGATCCTAGAAACCTCTTCCGCACACCCGGTGCAGGCCCCAGTAACCCGCCAGAGGTGAACCGGGTTGCAACGCCTGGGGCTGGAGCGCTGGTTCAGGCACGGGTGATGGAACCCACTCGTGTGAATACTGCTACACCTCATTATGTACCAACACCATCGGGTCATTATTCTAACCCTTTGGAGAACATGAACGCTACGGCGGCGCGATTGGCGGCTCTCCCAGCGGAGGGTGACTCTCCGACGGCGATTGAAACCCAAAGGGTCAGAGAACTTCTTCAGACGGCTCTGGCGCAGCAGGAGGCTTATTCTTATAGTCGAGACAGGATTCTTCGACCCCTCGCCCAAGCACGAGCCCCAGTTATAGCAGGCACATAGATTCAGCAGTCGTTTCAAGCAACGCCCGGCGCCGTGACCAGCCGCGCGGGCATGACCCGGCGCATGATGGAGCTCTTAACTTGGTTGACCAGGATAGGATCCGCCAAGAGGCTGAGCGAGAGGCTTAACAGGCAGCTGAGCAGGCGGCTCACCAGGCTTTCCTGGTTTATCCGACTACCTCTGTTGAGGCAGGCGTGGCCACAAGGACAAGAGGTGTCCCTTGCTTGGTGTCGGCTCTGCGTAATGAGCGTTTGCTAAAGGATTTCAAGGGGCCTCAAAAGGTGCCTAATTACATGGCCGATTTACAGCCAGGGGCATGGATTGAAAGGTATGATATGGCCATGGAGCTACTAGAGGTCAGTGACGCGACAATGGCCAAGTACTTCACTATGACGTTAGATGGAACGGCTCGCACTTGGTTGAAGAGGCTGCCACCCAATTCCATCGGCTCATGGGCAGAATTAAAAGCCCGGTTTATTCAGAATTTTAAAGACACTTGCAAACAGCCCATGTCAATTGTGGATTTAACTAACTATAAACAAGAGTGAGGGAGTCCTGGATTAGGGGGTCTTCGGATAGCCGGACTATCTCCATTGGCCGGATTTTTAAACTATGAAGATACAAGATTGAAGACTTCGTCTCGTGTCCGGATGGGACTCTACTTGGCGTGGAAGGCAAGCTACGAAATACGGATATGAATATCTCCTCCTTTGTAACCGACCTTGTGTAACCCTAACCCTCTCCGGTGTCTATATAAACCGGAGGGTTTTAGTCCATAGGACAACAATCACAACATACAATCATACCATAGGCTAGCTTCTAGGGTTTAGCCTCTCTGATCTCGCGGTGGATCTACTCTTGTACTGCCCATATAATCAATATTAATCAAGCAGGACGTATGGTTTTACCTCCATCAAGAGGGCCCGAACCTGGGTAAAACATCGTGTCCCCTGCCTCCTGCTACCATCCATCCTAGACGCACAGTTCGAGACCCCCTACCCGAGATCCGCCGGTTTTGACACCGACATTGGTGCTTTCATTAAGAGTTCCGCTGTGCCGTCGCCACCCGGAAGGATGTCTCATCCTGTCTTTAAACACGGCACTATCGCTGAGGGAGCTTTGGCTATCAGCCAAACTCTCCGGCTAGGTGGTTTTCTTATGACCGCCTGTTCGGCCACTGCGCCGATGATGACTTCTCGGGTCATCGAAAGCAATCTTCACGTCAACTCGGAACTCACCGAGCAGTTAGATCCAATGGAGCTCTCTTCCCTGAACGAGCTCTTGGATCGCATCGCCGCCCTGGGAGTTGCTACAGACTACGATCAGATTGGGCCTAAACCCGATCTGAGAGAGATCAACTCTCCCCAGGTCACCCATCACGTTGCAGTGGTGGAGGAACAATGCGGCAACCCTTCATCTATCTTAAGGACTAGCTATGTCTGGATTCCCGATCCCTCCAAGCCGGATACCCGCGGAGGGGGGGACGTCACTCAAGGCCTGAACCTAGAATCAGGCAGCGGGCTAGATTTATCGGAAAACATCTAAGAATCCAAACTTTCGAGTTCGGAAACTCCTTGGCCCCTGAGTCTCAGATTGGGTGAGGATTCGGATTCAATTCCACCCACCCACCCAAACATACGCGATCTATCCCAAATTAGGCAAGAGCCCGAAGAAACAGTACACCATTATTGGGCCAGATTCCTCCTGGTCATGAACAGGATAAAGGACTGCCGTGAGGAAGACGCAATTTCATTCTTCTGCAATAATTGCACAGACAAGGGAATCCTCAACGCCATAAGTCGTCGCGAAATCACACGCTTTGCCAACTTGGTGTCCATAGTACGAAAGTACTGTGCGATGGAAAGCGCCTGGAAAACCGAAATAAAATTTTGGGATAATCCGGCCCTGAATACAAACCTAGTCCGAAATAAAAGGGTGCATTATCACAATACACCTGGGTTAACTACCAAAAAGCAAAAGCCCTCTACGGGGCAAGGAACCGTACTGGAGGGATGGCTCAACAGACCCTGCAGAATTCATAGTACAGCGGATGCAATACCAACGCACAGCCTTAGAGCATGTTGGATACTCCGGCAGGTGGCCAAAAGTGGTGAGGATCTACTCCTCCCAAAGACCATAGAACACCATCCCGTGGACAACAATACGGTGTTAATGGTCTTTGAGACCTTCGAATCAAATAATAGACGCAAGCGAACACTCCGCAGCATGGCTGAAATCTGCCACATAGCAGAAATAAATCCTTGGAGTGACACGGCTATTACCTTCAATGCCAGTGACGAACCTAAATTCCGAACAGCCCAAGCACCAGCCGCACTAGTCCTCAGTCCAATCGTGGACGGATTTCGACTCACCAAGGTACTCATGGACGGCGGCAGTGGATTAAACCTCATCTATGAGGAAACTCTTCACAAGATGGAAATAGACTGGAGCCGCATTGAGCAAAGTAGCACAACCTTTAGAGGAATCATCCCCAGTCGGGAAGCACGCTCTGCTGGAAAAATCACACTAGACATGGTATTCGGCACGCCGGATAATTACAGGTCCGAAGAGATTACATTCAAGTGGCCCCGTTCAGCAGCGGATACCACGCTCTATTAGGGCGGGAGGCGTTTACAATCTTCCAAGCCATACCCCAATACGGGTACATGAAGCTCAAAATGCCCGGGCCCAACGGAATCATCACTCTTGTTAGTGATCCGGACATAGCACTCCGCGCCGAAAATAAGACAGCTGCATTGGCCCTTGAGGCACTATCCGAAGCCCTAGAGGCCGAAGAACTAACTGCGCTGCGCTCCAGGTGAACAGGGACGACGTGATACTCGATAAAAAGATCCAAGTCCACCTCCTTTAAACCGGCGGACGAAATAGTCAAATTCCAAGTCCATCCAACGGACCCTACAAAAATAGCTTCCATCGAGGCACAATTAAACCCTAATGTCGACGCCGCACTGCGAGAGTTCCTACGCGAGAACTGGGACATTTTTGCCTGGCACCCTTCAGACATGCCAGGAATCCCACGCATGCTGGCTAAACACAGCCTAAATATCCTAAAAGGATTCAAGCCAGTAAAGCAGGCTCTTCGACGTTTCTCCGAGCCTAAAAGACAAGCCATGGGAGAGGAACTAGCCAAGCTATTGGAGGCCGGATTCATCAGAGACATAAAACATCCGGACTAGCTAGCAAACCTGTTGATGGTACCAAAGAAGGACAAATCCTGGTGCTTGTGCGTCGATTTTAAGGACCTTAACCAGGCCTGCCCAAAGGATCCCTTCCCCCTCCCCCGCATCGATCAAATCATCGATGCTACCGTAGGACACGATTCATTGTGTTTCCTCGACGCATACTCCGGCTACCATCAAATTAAAATGGCAGAGCCAGACCAAGCCGCAACGGCATTCATCACACCATACGGCCCATTTTGCTTCAACACAATGCCCTTCGGGCTAAAAACGCCGGCGCAACATATCAGCGCATGATTCAGATATGTCTGGCAAACCAGATCGGCAAAACAGTGGAGGCATACGTGGATGACATGGTCGTTAAAACCAAGCATGTCGAAACTCTAGTGGACGACTTGAGGCTCACATTCGACAACCTCCGAACATATGACATCAAGCTCAATCCGGAAAAATGCGTTTTCGGCGTACCAGCCGGAAAGCTCCTGGGATTCATTGTCTCCAGTAGAGGTATTGAAGCTAATCCGGCCAAAATCCGAGCATTGTCACAGTTGGCTACCCCAACAGACCTCAAACAAATACAAAAATTGACTGGATGCGTGGCGGCTCTAAGCCGCTTTATCTCCCGCTTGGGATAAAAGGCATTACCCCTTTATCGCCTCCTCCAGCGCACCGAACACTTCGAGTGGACGGACGCCGCCACGGCAGGACTCAATGAAATAAAAGCCATATTGGCAACAAACCCAGTCCTGGCCGTGCCAAACATTGGCGAACCAATGCTATTATACATTGCGGCAACTCATCAAGTAGTAACCGCAGTGCTCGTC
The DNA here is from genome assembly GCF_003073215.2 of Triticum urartu. Lineage (NCBI taxonomy): Eukaryota > Viridiplantae > Streptophyta > Magnoliopsida > Poales > Poaceae > Triticum > Triticum urartu. The sequence continues at coordinate 83,790,665 of NC_053023.1, forward strand.
GTCGAGTGAGAAATGGACGGACACAAATTCCCCCTTCAAAAGCCGGTTTACTATGTGTCCACTGTCCTTACTCCATGCAAGTCACGGTACCGCATTATTACGCGGTATTTATGGCATCCCAGAAGCTGTGACACTACTTTCAAGAGTGTTCGATAATGGTAGCCTCGGAAGTACCACTTAACGATATTATAAACAACCGCGACGCGACGGGCCGGATTGCCAAATATGCCATTGAGATCCTCCTGTTCGACATAACTTACAAGCCACAGCGAGCTATTAAGTCGCAAGTTTTGGCTGACTTCGTCGCTGAATGGACGGAAGCCGAACTCCCTAAAGAGTACGGCACATATTCAAACTGGATCATGCACTTCGGCGGCTCCAAAATGTTGGCTGGTCTGGGGGCTGGCGTCGTTTTGACGTCCCCAACAGGAGACACCGTTCAATACGTACTACAGATAATGTATACGGACTCCAACAACGCAGCCGAATATGAGGCCCTTCTACATGGTCTCCGGATGGCAGTATCCATGGGCATTCAACGCCTAGAGGTGCGCGGGGATTCGAACCTTGCGATATCCCAAATAAATGGAGACTTTGATGCCAAGGATCTGAAAATGGCAGCTTATCGCAATGCCGTCCTAAAAATGTCAACTCGGTTCGAGGGGCTTGATTTCACCATGTGGCTCGGGAAAACAATCAGGCGGCGGATATCCTCGCCCACATCGGCGCAAAACGCGACGCGGTCCCTCCCAACATATTTCTGGAAAGGCTTTTCAAGCCATCTGTAGCATGGGAAGGGGACACCGGTAACAACAGTCCGGACCCGGCCAAAATACCCGATACCGAACTCTCTGACACAATCGGATGGTCCGCCACCGAAATAACACAATCAGCCCATGAAATAATGGCCATATTTGCCCCGTGGACAGAACCATTCCTGGCCTACCTGACTAGACAGGAACTTCCAGAGGACCAAAATGAGTCACGCCGCATAGTGCGGCGATCCAAGGCCTACAGGGTCCATGAGGGAGAATTGTACAAAAAAAGCGCTACCGGAGTCCTTCAAAGGTGCATCTCCGAAGAGGATGGCGGAGCCTTTTGGTAGAAATTCACACCGGACTCGGCGGTCATCACGCCGCAGCCCAGGCTCTTGTAAGCAAGGCCTTCCGTACAGGATTTTATTGGCCAACGGCCCGGGCAGATGCACAGGACTTGGTCCAACGTTGCGCCGGTTGCCAGCTCTTTGCAAATCAAAGCCACATGCCACCCACCACCCTCCAAACAATCCCCATTACATGGACCTTCGCGGTCTGGGGGCTTGACATGGTTGGACCCCTTAAAGGGGGAACCCACAAGAAAAAAATACTTAATGGTCATGGTGGATAAATTCACCAAATGGATAGAGGCTAAACCGGTTAAAACAGCCAAATCCGGACCTATGATAGATTTCATATCCGGGGTTGTACACCATTATGGCGTCCCCCACAACATCATCACTAATAACAGCATGAACTTCACGGACGACAAGGTAAAACTCTGGTGCAGCAAGATGGGCATCAAGCTCAATTATGCTTCAGTCTATCACCCACAAACCAATGGTCAAGTCAAACGAGCAAATGGTCTTATAATGAGCGGCATTAAACCCAGATTAGTGCGCTCCTTAACGGAGTCTGACACGCATTGGGTAGAGGAGATCGACTCCGTACTCTGGGGGCTGCGGACCATGCCAAATCGTAGCACCGGATATACACCGTTTTTTATGGTGTACGGCGCAGAGGCAGTCCTGCCCTGTGACATAATTCATGACTCACCTCGAGTGCGCATGTACGAAGAAAGAGAAGCCGATCTCGATCGGCAGGACAGTCTGGACACCTTGGAGGAAGAGCGTGACGTAGCCAAAGCCCATTCCGCATTTTACCATCAACGGGCTCGCAGATACCAAAGCAGAGAAGTACGGGCGAAAACTTATAACGTTGGCGAACTAGTTCTACGGCTGCCAGATAAGAAAAAGAACAAGCTAGAGCCCAAATGGGAAGGTCCCTTCATCATCGACCAAGTTCTGACCGGTGGAGCGTACCGACTGCGGGATGCATCGACTAGTCGACTCGAGCCGAACCCATGGAACGCAGCCAGGCTCCGAAGATTCTACGCCTAGCACCGGACTTTATGTTAATCCCCTCCCTTTGTTCATTTTCTGCATATGCATCATCTGTCTTGTTTTGCTTTCTTTCTTTTATTTCTCTAGGCCTTCAAGGGTCACCTTGTGCCTAACTCATACATCACAGATGCGCTAGCCGCACTCTTCATACCTGGGGGCTTTTTCACAGAAGCTTAAATCATTTACCTGGGCCTCACGCCCAACACATGTGTTATACTTCCGCATGTACCTTTTTTCACCATTATATGCATTGATATGACTTAAGGTTTGGCCAAGCTGGGTTGCCTAGCTCTTGTATTTATGCCCTACGTTCCCGTTAATTCGGCTAGGGCATAAGGGGAGCACCTCTGCGATTGTTACCGCCGGGTCAGCCGGACGTGTACCTCAGACTGGGTGAAGCCGAAAGCTAGCATTCTTAAGAGAATATTCGGTCGGTGAACAAAAGATGACTTTTATTTATTATCCATATCTTCCCCCAGATGTTTTTTCTGCGCTTCTTGTTGCAGTCCGGACATGCACTTTAGGGCATGCCTACCCAGGGAAAGGAACCCTTAACGGAACTATTCTCTCTGGAAGATGTTTCTTACTACCCATGTAATATAACATAACTAGTTGGGCACTTGTCTGATAAAGCACTAATGACCCCTACGCCTGGTCTCCACGCATGCCCCGGTTCTTACATAACCGAGAGGGTATTCGGATACACTCCGGACTGTCGGGTCCCAAGGTTGAAGCGAAAAGGTCCGCCACGACAAACGATCTACAATCTGGCTAGAAGGCATCATACATGTCACTTTAAAATTACAGTCAATTTGACTGGTTGAATTCCTCTTCAATGACATCCAATAGGTGTCTAGTCTATAGTCCTGTTGGGAATACTTTGCGGCCAATTCTACTTGGTTGTACACTAAACTCACAGGGATCTCCTTGCCATCAGGCCCCACAAGTCCGACTTCGGCCATGTGGTTCGGGTCAGCCTTCGTGTACCGTGTCTTCACCATTGCCCAGGCTTCCCTGGCGCCCTGACGGCAGGCCGATATCTTCCATAATCGGAAGCGCTGCTGTGCTCCCTTCAGCTTTTCTGCAAGCTCTCCAAGGCCTTCGGGTATGGAGACGGACGACCACAAGGCCTGGGCGATGCCTTGCATCACCTGCCAAACTCGTTCGTGCAACTGTGCGAGCTCGGGAAGAAGATCACCCGTTGAACCAGGCATCTCCTTGGTAGGACGACCTGTTAGCATACCTATAGACATAACTCTGTCAGCCAGCTTCCTCGCCGAACTCTTTTTCAAAGTTTGTTCAAGCACTTACTAAATATGTCACGTCGAAGCCGCCGATTCTCCTTAACAGAGTCCGACAGTTGGGCATGAACATCTTTTAGTTCCACGCCCAGCTTGGTGTTGGCATCTTGGAGATCATTCTTCTCCTGCCTCACCCTCGTAAGCACGCTCTCACCGGCCTTCAGCTGGTGTATGAGCTGTTGCTTATCCGGATTTACTCCAGCGTCATCTGCAATTTTATCGTCAGATCTACATATACGCCGCATTCTAATATGATACTTATCATTCGAAGGATATGTTACCAGAGGGGGTCTCTTTGGGCTCCCCTGCTGCGGCCAGTGCGGCCTGAAGTTGGGCTTTGCACTCTTCCAGCTCCTGGGACAGTTGAGTATTCTTTTTTGTAAGAACCTGCATAAAAAATGATCCTTAAATCAGTTATCCTAACTGTTTCAAGTCTCAGGGGCTACTGATATATATAATCATCAAATTTTCTCACCCGTGTGTCTTTTACATACTGCTCCGTGGCTCTGGCTAGACCATTTTGAGCGGCACGGAGGTGCGAGTCTCCCGAGTTGAAGGTATCCAATGCCTCTTGGGAGAAACAAGCGTCACGAAGAACAGTCTGGCGACGCCTGTGGTTCATGGCACTTTCCACCTCGGAATTGGTGGCGGACAGTTTGTCCGCATCCTCTGTCGGAGGAGCGCCTGACACACGCCTCATATTCGTTCGCGCCTCCGAATCCGGCCTTGGAGCCTGGCTGGTGGAGGCGCGATGGGTAGCCTCTCCGGGTATAGTCCGGCAAGCGCTCCTTTTCCTGAAAAGAAGGCATGGGCGTTAGTATGCCTCTGAAAATAATGGCTTGCAATAAAGACGGCGCGCCGTACCGCTGCTCCGGTGTCTCAATCCAGACTGTGGGTCTTTTCAGCCCGCTTGGCCCCGCGGCCCCTTGTTGGCTAGTTGCCACAGGCTCGGCCTTCTGCCCCGAGGACCTCCCCTGCAAAACATGGTTGTTATACGGCAATCAAAAAGCGCAAGGACGGATCCCTTTTTAAGTGTTGGGACTTCGGTCTCAGTCACCTGCGAGGCGGGAACTAGCCCAGGGTAATCGGCCGTAATGGCCACCAAGGCATTGTCATTACTCGATTGGTAAAATACCCCATCAGTCAGCTCCACAGATATGTCCGGATCCTCCTGGGAGGCCGGGTCAAGGGACCGTCCAGGGTCCTCGGGTTGAGGAGGAGGGTTGTTTATCTCCTTTACAGCCTGACGCAGCTCCTGCGATGAAATCGCTAGACTAAATACTTAATTACGGGAATACGAAACGGATGGGGTGAGAAAAAGTCTCCGCTTACCCAGCTCGGAGGATTGTACATAGACAATCCGCCCTGCGGGTTGACACGAAGGAATTCCTCCTCTTCTCCCTTGTACAAAGTGGACAAGATCTTTATTAGATCAGCAGCCGATCCCGGCCCTTTGCGGTCGTGGCGGGTGGCGTCATCCTCCCCGTTGAAATCCCACATGGGTTGGCCTCTATACTGGAGCGGCTGCACCCCCCGCATGATGCATATGGCCATGACCTCGATCATGGTCAATCCGGATCAAGCTAAAAAACTTATCCAGCTCATCAGGTAAAGAATGTCCCTGTCATCTTCCTCCAGGGAGCTCTGTGGACGCCAGCTCCGGTGCTTCTTCAAAGGGGCGTTGTCGAACTCAGGAAGGCCGATCCGAATAGGATCCGGGAGGGGGACGTCTTCTATATAAAACCATTCTGAAGGCCAGTCTTCGGACATCTTCTTTGGGGTCCCGGACAGGTATCCGGTCCCGGCAATACGCCACACTTCGGCTCCGCCCACTTTATATATTGACCCCTTCTGAGAACGGGGCACAAGGCAGAACAGCTTCTTCCACAGAGCGAAATGAGCCTCACAGCCCAAAAACAACTCATAAAGGGCTACGAATCCCGCAATATGCAGCAGGGAGGCAGGCGTAAGGTTGTGCAACTGGAGGCCGTAGAACTCCAGGAGCCCCCGGACAAACGGATGAATTGGGAATCCGAGCCCTCTTACCAAATAAGGGACAAGGCATACCCGCTCTCCCTTGGAGGGATTCGAAAGGCTCTCTGCTTGCTCTCCGCCATTATAGGTGGCAAGCCCGGCTCGAACCGGGACCAGGTACGCTGGGGGAAGAAATCCCTTGGTCTGAAGCATCACTAATTTGCTGTGCGGGACGGAACATCTCTCCCAATCTCCAGGCTTGGAGCTAGGGGGCGAGAGGAGGAGCTGCGTCGACCGGCCATGATGGAATGGATCTCTGTCAGGTGCGCTCCGATGAAGGCTCGCTGAGGGAGGATGGTCTGATTTGGATCTGAATCCTCGTCTTTTTAATAGGCGGCTCATTCATACAGCTAGGGGGGTAAATGTGAAATGCCCTGGCTCTTTAGATTCGCTCGACACGTGGAAAGTGGCCATTATTAGGCATGGAAGCCAAGGAGTGCAACATTCACAAAAGACCGGACACTATTTCAACAGGTACACAAAATTTGGAGAGGAACCCGCCTTGCAATGCTGAAGACAATATTGCGCGCCGGACTCATCATCATTGAAGCCTAGTTCGGGGGCTAATGAGGGAATCCTGGATTAGGGGGTCTCCGGATAGCTGGACTATCTCCATTGGCCGGACTGTTAGACTATGAAAATACAAGATTGAAGACTTCGTCTCATGTCCGGATGGGACTCTACTTGGTGTGGAAGGCAAGCTAGGCAATACGGATATGAATATCTCCTCCTTTGTAACTGACCTTGTGTAACCCTAAACCTCTCCGGTGTCTATATAAACTGGAGGATTTTAGTCCGTGGGACAACAATCACAACATACAATCTTACCATAGGCTAGCTTCTAGGGTTTAGCCTCTCTGATCTCGTGGTAGATCTACTCTTGTACTACCCATATCATCAATATTAATCAAGCAGGACATAGGGTTTTACCTCCATCAAGAGGGCCCGAACATGGGTAAAACATCGTGTCCCCTGCCTCCTGTTACCATCCGGCCTAGACACACAGTTCGGGACCCCCTACCCGAGATCCGCCGGTTTTGACACCGACATTATTAGGACACAACCCATTGGGTGCGCCGGGTCAAAGCCATAATACATTCATCTGATAAGATGGATGCCGGCTCTGTAGTCTTAATGTTGGAGAAAAATTGTCATTTTGCGCCTCTAAAACAGAAGCTGGGGCGGCTCAAACGCGATTGTAATGACATGGGCCAGCTGATGGCAGCTCTAGTCAAGTATGCCAACTCTGATAGTACCAAGGATCCCGAGTCTGACGAGGAGAAGACAGGGAAGGGGAAGAAGGACGGCAAGGGTCATCAACATAACCTGGCAAATCAGGGATGCAATAATAAATGTAAGGCTGACGGTAGTTTGGAGTTTGTGGCTAACACCAATACACAGGGCAACAATCAGCGATGTAAGGGGAGGCCACCTCCTCGGTCCGGCGGGTCAGGTCCCACTCTTGAGCAGCTATTAAATGAGCCTTGTCCAAGGCACGGTACTCAATAGAAACCGGCCACTCACTTATGGAAGGATTGTACGATCATGAAGGCTTTCAAGAACTCTAACATGTTCAATAGCAATCATGGGCCGGGCGGCGGTTCAAATTCCAATTTTCAAGGCTCTCAAGGAAATCAAGGTGGGTACAGTCAGCAATCTGGCCAAGGAGGGCAGCAGCAACAGCAATCTGGATACCAGAGCAATCCAAAGCAGTTGAATAGTGGACAGTATCATGTGTTCACCACCAGTTTGTGCAGACGGGACCAGAAGCTTCATAAGAGGGCTGTGAATGCTGTTGAGCCGGCAGTCCCACGTTATTTGAGATGGTTTGAGCAGCCTATTCTATGGAGTAGGGAGGATCACCCTCCCCGGGTTGACAATCCAAGTCACCTGGCTTTGGCGGTGGCACCTCAGGTTAGTGGATATAAATTCACTAAAGTACTCATGGATGGAGGCAGTAGCATCATCATCCTCTATTATGAGACTTTCCGACGCATGGGATTGACTGACAAAAGTCTTAAGACGTCCAACACTATTTTTCATGGAGTGGTGCCTGGTAAGTCGGCATACCCAGTGGGTAAGATTGAGCTGGAGGTAGCCTTTGGAGATGAGCATGATTCCAGGGCCGAGAAACTAACCTTTGAGGTGGTCAAAATCAAGAGCCTGTATCATGCCCTGTTTGGACGACCGGCTTATGCCAAGTTCATGGCACGACCATGTTATGTTTATTTACAGCTCAAAATGTCGGGTCATAAGGGCACTATCACAGTGCATGGGAGTCGGAAGATAGCCTTGGAATGTGAGGAAGGTGACGCTGCTTATGTTGAATCTGTTTGTGCAAGAGAGGAGTTAAAGTTCTATAAGGATAACGTTGACCCGACGGACATGACGTCTTTGAAAAAGTCAACTACAGAGCATGAGCCATTGCTGAAGTTTAAGTCGGCTGATGACACTAAGCTTGTTGATTTTGTTCCAGGTGACTCATCTAAGCAGTTTAGTATCAGTGCTAATCTGGATCCCAAATAGGAAAGCGCGCTCATCGAGTTCATCCGTGAGAACTGGGACATCTTTGCATGGAAATTTTCTGACATGCCGGGTGTACCGAGAGAACTCGCTGAGCACACTCTCAACATTGAACCAAAATTTAAGCTGGTCAAGCAGTTTCTACGGTGGTTCAATGAGGAAAGGCGCAAGGCCATTGGTGAAGAGGTGGCCCGGCTCTTGGCGGCCGAGTTCATTATTGAAGTTTTTCATCCAGAGTCTAACCCGGTGCTCGTGCTTAAAAAGAACGGCACCTGGCGTATGTGTGTGGATTACATGGACTTAAACAAGGCCTGTCCGACTGATCCTTTCGCTCTCCCTCGTATTGATCAAATCATTGATGCTACGGCGGGTTGTGAGCGTTTGAGCTTTTTGGATGCTTATTCTGTTTATCATCTTATCAAGATGGCAGTTAAGGACCAGGAGAAGACGGCTTTTATTACTTCGTTTGTAGCCTTCTGCTATTTGTCTATGCCTTTTGGGCTCAAAAGTGCCCAGGCGACTTATCAGCGATGTGTGCAGAACTGTCTTCACAATCAGATTGGGCGCAATGTTCATGCTTATGTGGATGATATAGTGGTGAAGTCCAGAGAGAAGGAGACCTTGATAGATGATCTGAAGGAAACCTTTGATAACCTCCGTGTCTACAAGATGATGCTTAACCCAGCCAAGTGCGTTTTTGGAGTGCCGGCGGGCAAGCTTTTGGGTTTTTTGGTTTCTAACAGAGGCATCAAGGCTAACCCATAGAAAATCAAAGCGATTACGTCTTTGGCTAAACCGGCATGCATCAATGACGTTCAGCGATTGGCAGGTCGTGTTGCAGCTTTAAGCCGGTTCATAAGCCGGTTAGGTGAGAAGGCTATAACGCTGTATCAAATGATGAAAAAGATAGATGATTTTGTCTGGAGTGATGCTGCTAACTCTTCCTTTGAAGATCTGAAAAGACAGCTCGTTGAGCAGCCGGTTCTTGCTGCTCCCATTGATAAGGAGCCATTATTGTTATATGTGGCTGCTAACACACGTGTTGTCAGTGTGGCCATTGTCGTAGAGCGCAAAGAGGCTGGCAAGGAATATCCGGTTTAACGGCCAGTTTACTACGTCAGTGAGGTGCTCATTGAGTCCAAACAAAGATATCCACATTGGCAGAAACTTGTTTATGGGGTGTTCATGGCGAGCCGAAAGCTTAAGCATTATTTCCAGGGTCATCCTATCACTATGGTTAGCTCTGCTCCTTTAGGAGATATTATTCAAAATAGAGAAGCCACAGGACGAGTTGCCAAGTGGGCCATTGAGCTTGGGCCTCATGGTTTAAAGTATGTGCCACGTACTGCCATCAAATCTCAAGCACTAGTGGACTTCATCAATGATTGGACAGAGCTGCAGATGCTCGAAGAGAAGTCGGACAGCACATATTGGACTATTAATTTTGATGGGTCCAGGCAATTAGAGGGCTCAGGGGCTGGAGTTGTTTTAGCTTCCCCTCGAGGTGACAAATTTTGTTATGTACTACGGTTGATGTTTCCCTGTACTAACAACGCAGCTGAGTATGAGGCTTTGCTCCATGGTCTTCGGATGGCTAAGGAGATGAGCTTGAGCCGGGTAAGGTGCTTTGGCGACTCAGATTTGGTGGCTCAACAAGTATCAGGCAAGTGGGATTCCAAGGATCCTCTCACAGCGGCTTATCGCCGCGAAGTTGATGCCATTGCTGGACACTTCAAGGGTTACCAAGTGGAACACATTGATCGCAGAAAGAATGAAGCGGCTGATGCTTTAAGCTGGTTGGGGTCTCAGCATAAGCCGGTGCCACCTAGCACTTTCTTAGATGTTCTGCATAGCCCTTCTGTCAAGTTGCCTACAGAGGAAGACTTGGTTGTTCCAGAACCGGAAGCAAAATTGGTGGTGGTTCTTCACATCATCCCAGATTGGACAGTGCCATATTTGGCTTATATGACCCGGGGTGAGTTGCCTGAGGATGAGACCTTGGCTAGAAAGATAACCCGGCGGTCTAAATCAATGACAATTGCCAACTGTGAGTTGCATCATCACAGTGTCACCGGGGCGTTTCAACATTGTGTTTCTCCTGGGGAAGGTCAAGAAATTCTTCGTGGGATCCATGAAGGAGATTGAGGCCATCATACCGGTTCAAAGTCTCTTGTGGCCAAAGCTTTCCGTCATGGTTTTTACTGACTGACGGCTCACGATGATCCGGAGGATTTGGTCAGTAGGTGTGATGGTTGTCAGAAATTCGCACGACGGGCGCACGTGCCGGCTCAAGAATTGCGGATGATTCCAATTACTTGGCCGTTTGCAGTCTGGGGGCTTGATATGGTTAGACCTTTCAAAAGATCCAAAGATAAAAAGACACACCTTTTGGTGGCAGTTGACAAATTCACAAAGTGGGTTGAGGCAGAGCCAGTTAGTAAGTGTGATGCAGCCACAATGGTTCAATTCATGAAAAAGGTGATCTTTCGTTTTGGCTTTCCACACAGCATTATAACTGGCAATGGTACTAATCTGTCCAAGGGTGCTATGGAGGAATTTTGTCAACGTGAGCATATCCGGCTTGATGTTTCATCAGTAGCTCACCCCCAATCTAATGGTCAAGCTGAAAGAGCAAATCAGGAAATCTTGAAAGGTCTCAAGCCCCGGCTTATGGTTCCTTTACAGCGGACGTCGGGTTGTTGGGTGGAGGAGTTACCCTCTGTGATATGGAGCATCAATACTACCCCTAATAGGTCTATGGGTTATACGCCTTTCTTCATGGTTTATGGAGCAGAAGCAGTCCTGCCTAGTGACATCCGTCATGACTCACCCCGTGTGGCGGCTTACGTTGAAGTTGATAACGAAAAAACCCGTCAGGATGCACTTGACCTATTAGATAAAGAGCGTGACTTAGCAGCAGCCCGCTCGGCGATTTACCAATAGGACCTGCGCCGTTATCACAGCCATCGGGTTAAGTCCAGAACCTTTCAGGAAGGTGACTTGGTGCTCCGGCTCATCCAGGACCAAACTGATGCATACAAATTATCCCCACCTTGGGAAGGACCCTTTGTGGTCAGCAGGAACTTGAACAATGGGTCATACTACCTCATCGATGTTCGAGAGCACAAAGACTCACGTAAGTCAGAGGAAGAAACCCGCCGGCCGTGGAATATCGCTCATCTTCGCCCTTACTATACTTGAGCCATCGGTTCTCATAATGTACATACTTTGACGTTGTATATATTATGATAAGTAATAAAGCAGGACCTCTGTCCTTTTCATTTTCAATAATCACATGCCTTTATCATTATACTTTCAAAATGACCAATTAGGGGTTGATTGTGTTCAAATCTAGCTTAACCCTTTGGTCTGGCTCATGATCGTATTCAAATCTAGCCGTTAAACCTTGTGATCACTATGGGGCTTCCTGTTCAAACATAGGTCGTATTCGAACCAAAGAGAACATAGCTGTTGGTACCCTCTTGATCGGCGCAATGCCAAACTCACTAGGGGGCTTCTTGATCGTATTCGAATCATAGCTTAACCCCTTTTGGGTACGACTTGGATCGTATTCGAATTAGAGTCGTTAAAAACCACTCAAGGTCATTTGGGGGCTTCCTGTTCAAACATAGGTTGTATTCGAACCAAAGAGAACATAGCTGTTGGTACCCTCTTGATCGGCGCAACACCAAAGCCACTGGGGGCTACATGATCGTATTTGAATCCTAGCTTAACCCCTTTGGTCTGGTTTACTGATCATATTCGAATCAGAAGCCTCCAACTTTTTCTTGGTGTTTGACTTACCTTGTTTGAAAGACAATCTTTTGTTTTTTGCGGTTTTGTCGTCTAGATCTAAGTGTAAATATGGTTTCAATTTAAATCGGCTTGGTTTTTTCACGATGAATCGCCAGTGTATGACAGTCATCATACATATGGAGGTGTTGGCTTCTAAAGATTGGGTTATCACCCTTACTGTTCGGGTCACATAAGCCGGCAGTTCAGATTCAAGATCATAGGTATGATATTGTCGTTAAAATTCATAACAGGCTTATTTGTGTTTTCTTCAATCAGAGGCTTTCCAGCCTTAATTATCCTTACATCCAGCCTTGATTATATAGTTATGTTGGTTTCCATGGTTGTGTAATGGGCGTTTTTACCCGTCCGGTGATAAACCGCCAGGACAGTTTTCATATTTTACACACAGGAACATATTCAAACACTACTGGTATTGTAAAGGATGTAAGGCATATGTTCACATGATGGATAAAAGTGTTGTACGCAGCACAATATGCACGATGGCATAAGAAGAACATGAAGTTTTAAGCTAGCCTATTAAAAGGCGCTTGGAGCCCAAAGGGATAATGTTGTTTTTAAACTCTCATAGCAGATGATAAACTGCCGGCTCATCAGTCCTGGCCGGGTTGATTGGATGGTTATGACTCATCCCTTGCTGATTCATCCTCCTCCACCGTTTGGAAATTGGGCTTGGACCAATCAAAGCCATGAAGGGCGACAAACTCTGTTGGAAATATGCCCTAGAGGCAATAATAAATTAGTTATTATTATATTTCCTTGTTCATGATAATCGTTTATTATCCATGCTAGAATTGTATTGATAGGAAACTCAGATACATGTGTGGATACATAGACAACACCATGTCCCTAGTAAGCCTCTAGTTGACTAGCTCGTTGATCAATAGATGGTTACGATTTCCTGACCATGGACATTGGATGTCGTTGATAACGGGATCACATCATTAGGAGAATGATGTGATGGACAAGACCCAATCCTAAGCCTAGCACAAAGATCGTGTAGTTCGTTCGCTAAAGCTTTTCTAATGTCAAGTATCATTTCCTTAGACTATGAGATTGTGCAACTCCCGGATACCGTAGGAGTACTTTGGGTGTGCCAAACGTCACAACGTAACCGGGTGGCTATAAAGGTACACTACAGGTATCTCCAAAAGTGTCTGTTGGGTTGGCACGAAACGAGACTGGGATTTGTCACTCCGTGTGACGGAGAGGTATCTCTGGGCCCACTCGGTAGGACATCATCATAATGTGCACAATGTGATCAAGGAGTTTATCACGGGATGATGTGTTACGGAACGAGTAAAGAGACTTGCCGGTAACGAGATTGAACAAGGTATCGGGATACCGACGATCGAATCTCGGGCAAGTATCGTACCGATAGACAAAGGGAATTGTATACGGGATTGATTAAGTCCTTGACATCGTGGTTCATCCGATGAGATCATCGTGGAACATGTGGGAGCCAACATGGGTATCCAGATCCCGCTGTTGGTTATTGACCGGAGAGTCATCTTGGTCATGTCTGCATGTCTCCCGAACCCGTAGGGTCTACACACTTAAGGTTCGGTGATGCTAGGGTTGTAGGGATATGTATATGCAGTAACCCGAATGTTGTTCGGAGTCCCGGATGAGATCCCGGACGTCGCGAGGAGTTCCGGAATGGTCCGGAGGTAAAGAATTATATATAGGAAGTGCTATTTCGGCCATCGGGACAAGTTTCGGGGTCACCGGTATTGTACCGGGACCACCGGAAGGGTCCCGGGGGTCCACCGGCTGGGGCCACCTATCCCGGAGGGCCCCATGGGCTGAAGTGGGAAGGGATCCATCCCAAAGTGGGCTGGGGCGCCACATCCCCCTAGGGCCCATGCGCCTAAGGGTGGGGAAACCCTAGGGGAAGAGTCCTAAGAGGGGAAGGCACCCCTAGGTGCCTTGGGGGGGAGGGACTCCTCCCTTGGCCGCCGCCCCCCCTAGGAGATTGGATCTCCTAGGGCCGGCGCCCCCCCCTTGGACTCCCTATATATAGTGGGGGAAGGAGGGCCTCTCAACCCATGCCTTTGGTGCCTCCCTCTCCCTCTCCAACACCTCCTCCTCCTCCATAGTGCTTGGCGAAGCCCTGCCGGAGTACTGCAGCTCCACCACCACCACGCCGTCGTGCTGCTGTTGGAGCCATCTTCCTCAACCTCTCCTTTCCCCTTGCTGGATCAAGAAGGAGGAGACGTGGCTGCTCCGTATGTGTGTTGAACACGGAGGTGCCGTCCGTTCGGCGCTAGGATCATCGGTGATTTGGATCACGACGAGTACGACTCCATCAACCCCGTTCTCTTGAACGCTTCCGCGCGTGATCTACAAGGGTATGTAGATCCACTCCTCCCTCATTGCTAGATGACTCCATAGATAGATCTTGGTGACACGTAGGAAATTTTTGAATTTATGCTACGTTCACCAACAGTGGCATCATGAGCTAGGTCTATTGCGTAGTTTCTATGCACGAGTAGAACACAAAGTAGTTGTGGGCGTTGATTTTGTTCAATATGCTTGCCGTTACTAGTCTTATCTTGATTCGGCGGTTCCACCGACTGACATGCACTAGTTGCATTAGGTGGCTGGCGGGTGTCTGTCTCTCCCACTTTAGTCGGATCGGATTCGATGAAAAGGGTCCTTATGAAGGGTAAATAGCAATTGGCATATCACGTTGTGGTTTTTGCGTAGGTAAGAAACGTTCTTGCTAGAAACCCATAGCAGCCATGTAAAACATGCAAACAACAATTAGAGGACGTCTAACTTGTTTTTGCAGGGTATGCTATGTGATGTGATATGGCCAAAAGGATGTGATGAATGATATATGTGATGTATGAGATTGATCATGTTCTTGTAATAGGAATCACGACTTGCATGTCGATGAGTATGACAACCGGCAGGAGCCATAGGAGTTGTCTTAATTTATTTATGACCTGCGTGTCAACATAAATGTCATGTAATTACTTTACTTTATTGCTAACCGTTAGCTGTAGTAGTAGAAGTAATAGTTGACGAGACAACTTCATGAAGACACGATGATAGAGATCATGATGATGGAGATCATGGCGTCATGCCGGTGACGATGATGATCATGGAGCCCCGAAGATGGAGATCAAAAAAAGCAATATGATATTGGCCATATCATGTCACTATTTGATTGCATGTGATGTTTATCATGTTTATACATCTTATTTTCTTAGAACGACGGTAGTAAATAAGATGATCCCTCATTAAAATTTCAAGAAAGTGTTCCCCCTAACTGTGCACCGTTGCGACAGTTCGTTGTTTCGAAGCACCACGTGATGATTGGGTGTGATAGATTCTAACGTTCACATACAACGGGTGTAAGACAGATTTACACACGCGAAACACTTAGGTTGACTTGACGAGCCTAGCATGTGTACAGACATGGCCTCGGAACACAGAAGACCGAAAGGTCGAGCATGAGTCGTATGGTAGATACGATCAGCATGAAGATGTTCACCGATGTTGACTAGTCCGTCTCACGTGATGATCGGACACGGCCTAGTTGACTCGGATCATGTAATCACTTAGATGACTAGAGGGATGTCTATCTGAGTGGGAGTTCACAAGATGAACTTAATTATCCTGAACATAGTCAAAAGGTCTTCGCAAATTATGTCGTAGCTCGCGCTTCAGTTCTACTGTTTAGATATGTTCCTAGAGAAAATTTTAGTTGAAAGTTGATAGTAGCAATTATGCGGACTAGGTCTGTAAACTGAGGATTTTCCTCATTACTTCTTAGAAGGCTTATGTCCTTAATGCACCGCTCAGTGTGCTGAACCTCGAACGTCGTCTGTGGATGTTGCGAACATCTGACATACACGTTTTGATAACTACGTGATAGTTCAGTTGAACGGTTTAGAGTTGAGGCACCGAAGACGGTTTTGAAACGTCGCAAAACATATGAGATGTTTTGAGGGCTGAAATTGGGATTTTAGGCTCGTGGCCACGTCAAGAGGTATAAGACCTCCGACGATTTTCTCAGCCTGCAAACTGAGGAGAAAAGCTCAATTGTTGAGCTAGTGCTCAGATTGTCTGAGTACAACAATCATTTGAATCGAGTGGGAGTTGATCTTCCAGATGAAATAGTGATGGTTCTCCGAAGTCATTACCACCAAGCTGCTAGAGCTTCGTGATGAACTATGATATATCAGGAACATATATGATGATCCTTGAGATATTCGCGATGTTTGACACCGCGAAAGTAGAAATCAAGAAGGAGCATCAATTGTTGATGGTTGGTCAAACCACTAGTTTCAAGAAGGGCAAGGGCAAGAAGGGATACTTCATGAAACGGCAATTCAGCTGCTGCTCTAGTGAAGAAACCCAAGGTTGAACCCAAACCCGAGACTAAGTGCTTTTGTAATAAAGGGAACAACCACTGGAGCAGAATTACCCTAGATACTTGGTAGATAAGAAGGCTGGCAAGGTCGATAGAAGTATATTGGATATACATTGTGTTGATGTGTACTTTACTAGTACTCCTAGTAGCACCAGGGTATTAGATACCAGTTCGGTTGCTAAGTGTTAGTAACTCGAAATAAAAGCTACGGAATAAACGGAGACTAGCTAAAGGTAAGCTGTCGATATGTGTTGGAAGTTTTTTCCAAGGTTGATATGATCAAGCATCGCCCGCTCCCTCTACCATCGAGATTGGTATTAAAACCTAAATAATTGTTATTTTGTGTTTGCGTTGAGCATAGACATGATTGGATTATGTCTATCATGATACGGTTATTCATTTAAGGAGAATAATGGTTACTCTGTTTATTTGAATAATACCTTCAATGGTCTTACACCTAAAATGAATGGTTTATTGAATCTCGATCGTAGTGATACACATGTTCATGCCAAAAGATAGTAATGATAGTACCACCTACTTGTGGCACTGCCACGTAAGTCATATCGGTATAAAACGCATGAAGAAGCTCCATGTTGATGGATCTTTGGGCTCACTCGTTTTTGAAAAGTTTGAGGCATGCGAACCATGTCTATTGGTGTATATGCATGAAGAAACTCCATGCAAATGGACCGTTTGGACTCACTTGATTTTGAATCACTTGAGACATGCAAATCATACCACATGGGCAAGATGACTGAAAGCCTCGTTTTCAGTAAAATGGAACTAGAAAGCAACTTGTTGGAAGTAATACATTTTGATGTGTGCAGTCCAATGAGTGCTGAGGCATGTAGTGGATATCGTTATGTTCTTATTTCACAGATGATTTGAGTAGATGTTGAGTATATTTACTTGATGAATCACGAGTCTGAATTATTGAAAGGTTCAAGTAATTTCAGGGTGAAGTTGAAAGATCGTCGTGACAAGAGGATAAAAGATCAATGATATGATCATAGAGATGAATATCTGAATTACGAGTTTGGCACAGAATTGAGACATTGTGAAAATTATTTCACAACTAATACAGCCTGGAACACCATAGTGTGATGGTGTGTCTGAACATCATAACTGCACCTTATTGGATATGATGCATACCATGATGTCTCTTATCGAATTACCACGGTAGTTTATGGGTTAGGCATTAGAGACAACCACATTCACTTTAATAGGGCACCACGTAATTCCGATGAGATGACACCGTATAAACTATGGTTTAGAGAAACCTAAGCTGTCATTTCTTAAAAGTTTGGGGCTGCAACGCTTATGTGGAAAAGTTTCAGGCTGATAAGCTCGAACCCAAAGTGGATAAATGCATCTTCATAGGACACCCAAAACAGTTGGGTATACCTCCTGTCTCAGATCCAAAAGCAATAAGGGATTGTTTCTAGAATCGGGTCCTTTCTCGAGGAAAAGTTTCTCTCGAAAGAATTGAGTGGGAGGATGGTGGAGACTTGATGAGGTTATTGAACCTTCACTTCAACTAGTGTGTGGCAGGGCACAGGAAGTTGTTCCTGTGGCACCTACACCAATTCAAGTGGAAGCTTATGATAGTGATCATGAAACTTCAGATCAAGTCACTACCAAACCTCGTGGGATAACAAGGATGCGTACTACTTCAGAGTGGTACGTAATCCTGTCTTGGAAGTCATGTTGCTAGACAACAATGAACCTACGAGCTATGGAGAAGCGATGGTGGGCCCGGATTTCGATAAATGGCTCGAGGCCATAAAATCCGAGATAGGATCCATGTATGAAAACAAAGTGTAGACTTTGGAAGAACTACTTGATGGTCGTAAGGCTGTTAGGTACATATGGATTTTAAAAGGAAGACAGACAATGATGGTAAGTATCACCATTAAGAAAGCTCGACTTGTCGTTAAGATGTTTTCCGACAAGTTCAAGGAGTTGACTACGATGAGACTTTCTCACTCGTAGCGATGCTAAGAGTCTGTTGGAATTGTATTAGCGATTACTGCATTATTTATGAAATCTTGCATATAGGATGTCAAAACATTGTTTCCTCGACGATTTTCTTGAGGAAAGGTTGTATGTGATACAACCGGAAGGTTCTGTCAATCCTGAAAGATGCTGATAAGTATGCAAAGCTCCAGCAATCCTTCTAAGGACTGGAGTAAGCACCTCGGAGTTGGAATGTACGCTTTGATGAGATGATCAAAGATTTTGGGTTTATACAAAGTTTATGAGGAACTTGTATTTCCAAACAAGTGAGTGGGAGCACTATAGAATTTCTGATAAATATATGTTGACATATTGTTGATCAGAAATGACGTAGAATTTCTGGAAAGCATATAGGGTTATTTGGAAAGTGTTTTTGAATGGAAAGCCTGGATTAAGCTACTTGAATATTGAGCATCAAGATCCATAAGGATAGATTAAAACACTTAATGGTACTTTCAAATGAGCACATACCTTGACATGATCTTGAAGGTGTTCAAGATGGATCAGTCAAAGAAGGAGTTCTTGCCTGAGTTGTAAGGTATGAAGTTAAGACTTAAAGCTCGACCACGGCAGAATAGAGAGAAAGGATGAAGGTCGTCCCCTATGCTTAAGACGTAGGCTTTACAGTATGCTATGCTGTGTACCGCACCAGAAGTGTGCCATGCCATGAGTCAGTCAAGGGGTACAAGAGTGATCCAAGAATGGATCACAGGACAGCGGTCAAAGTTATCCTTAGTAACTAGTGGACTAAGGAACTTTCTCAATTATGGAGGTGGTAAAAGAGTTCGTCGTAAAGGGTTACGCCGATGCGAACTTTGACACTAATCCAGATTATTCTGAGTAGTAAACTGGATTCGTATAGTAGAACAGTTATTTGGAATAGCTCCAAATAGAACGTGGAAGCTGCATCTAGGAGATGACATAGAGATTTGTAAAGCACACACGGATCTGAAAGGTTCAGACCCGTTGACTATAACCTCTCTCACAAGCATAACATGATCAAACCCAGAACTCATCGAGTGTTAATCACATGGTAAATGTGAACTAGATTATTGACTCTAGTAAACTCTTTGGGTGTTAGTCACATGGGGATGTGACCTTGAGTGTTAATCACATATCGATGTGAACTAGATTATTGACTCTAGTGCAAGTGGGAGACTGTTGGAAATATGCCCTAGAGGCAATAATAAATTAGTTATTATTATATTTCCTTGTTCATGATAATCGTTTATTATCCATGCTATAATTGTATTGATAGGAAACTCAGATACATGTGTGGATACATAGACAACACCATGTCCCTAGTAAGCCTCTAGTTGACTAGCTCGTTGATCAATTGATGGTTACGGTTTCCTGACCATGGACATTGGATGTCGTTGATAACGGGATCACATCATTAGGAGAATGATGTGATGGACAAGACCCAATCCTAAGCCTAGCACAAAGATCGTGTAGTTCGTTCGCTAAAGCTTTTCTAATGTCAAGTATCATTTCCTTAGACCATGAGATTGTGCAACTCCCGGATACCGTAGGAGTGCTTTGGGTGTGCCAAACGTCACAACGTAACCGGGTGGCTATAAAGGTACACTACAGGTATCTCCAAAAGTGTCTGTTGGGTTGGCACGAATCGAGACTGGGATTTGTCACTCCGTGTGACGGAGAGGTATCTCTGGGCCCACTCAGTAGGACATCATCATAATGTGCACAATGTGATCAAGGAGTTGATCACGGGATGATGTGTTACGGAACGAGTAAAGAGACTTGCCGGTAACGAGATTGAACAAGGTATCGGGATACCGACGATCGAATCTCGGGCAAGTATCATACCGATAGACAAAGGGAATTGTATACGGGATTGATTAAGTCCTTGACATCGTGGTTCATCCGATGAGATCATCGTGGAACATGTGGGAGCCAACATGGGTATCCAGATCCTGCTGTTGGTTATTGACCGGAGAGTCATCTCGGTCATGTCTGCATGTCTCCCGAACCCGTACGGTCTACACACTTAAGGTTCGGTGACGCTAGGGTTGTAGGGATATGTATATGCAGTAACCCGAATGTTGTTCGGAGTCCCGGATGAGATCCCGGACGTCACGAGGAGTTCCAGAATGGTCCGGAGGTAAAGAATTATATATAGGAAGTGCTATTTCGGCCATCGGGACAAGTTTCGGGGTCACCGGTATTGTACCGGGACCACCGGAAGGGTCCTGGGGGTCCACCGGGTGGGGCCACCTATCCCGGAGGGCCCCATGGGCTGAAGTGGGAAGGGATCCAGCCCAAAGTGGGCCGGGGCGCCACTTCCCCCTAGGGCCCATGCGCCTAAGGGTGGGGAAACCCTAGGGGAAGAGTCCTAAGAGGGGAAGGCACCCCTAGGTGCCTTGGGGGGGAGGGACTCCTCCCTTGGCCGCCGCCCCCCCCCCCTAGGAGATTGGATCTCCTAGGGTCGGCGCCCCCCCTTGGACTCCCTATATATAGTCGGGGAAGGAGGGCCTCTCAACCCATGCCTTTGGTGCCTCCCTCTCCCTCTCCAACACCTCCTCCTCCTCCATAGTGCTTGGCGAAGCCCTGCCGGAGTACTGCAGCTCCACCACCACCACGCCGTCGTGCTGCTGTTGGAGCCATCTTCCTCAACCTCTCCTTTCCCCTTGCTGGATCAAGAAGGAGGAGACGTCGCTGCTCCGTATGTGTGTTGAACACGGAGGTGCCATCCGTTCGGCGCTAGGATCATCGGTGATTTGGATCACGACGAGTACGACTCCATCAACCCCGTTCTCTTGAACGCTTCCGTGCGCGATCTACAAGGGTATGTAGATCCACTCCTCCCTCGTTGCTAGATGACTCCATAGATAGATCTTGGTGACACGTAGGAAATTTTTGAATTTATGCTACGTTCCCCAACAAACTCAGCATCATCAATTAGACCAGACGGGTCAATTTTTGGGGCGAAGGTGTGCTGTCGAACCGGTGGGATTAGATCTGTCACTTTATATGACGGAGTCGCCATCTTTTTATTTTCAGCATCAAAACCCGGCTGATACTTGGTAAGATTGGTTTCTTCGGCAATGATGGTGGTATGAGGACGAATCTCTTTTACACAAGCAGCAAAGTCTTCTTGGTCGAAGGGACTCCCATCTTCCTTAAAGCTTGGCTACGTCCACCGGGTCTAGCTCCGGTACCCCGGCTTTGGAGCGGCTTAAAGCAGTTACGGCTCCGGCTCTCGCACAGGAACGCTTGACTTCTTGAAACCTGGCGGGTAAGATGGATAGCTTCTTCAAAACATCACTCAATAGGTGTGGTCCTTGGTTAGCTGGGGAGATAATGGCAAGAGCCCGTTGAGCTCCAGTATACAGTTGCTCCACAAGGGTGTAAACCGCCTTGAGCTTTATCAAGCTATTTTGACTCAGATTGCTGCACCGAGGACCTGTGAGGTATTTCCAATAGGTTAAGCAGGCGGCTCACATTATGATGACAAAAATAGACTTAAAGTAAATAATAAGGTGACTCACCGAAGATTGCAGAGACCATCTGAGACACATGGTTCTTTAAACCGGTGAGTTCAGCGGTAACTTCCTTGAGAGCCGCCTCGGCCATTTCAGCACACTGTGTCAGAGCAGTCTTTTCATCGGCCCAAGATTTTTTCTCTGCATTAAAACTGGTCTTCAGTTTCTCTACTTCAGACATGCTCAACTGGAGTTTGGATTCAATCTTCTTTGTTTTAGTCTCCTGAGTCGACAGCCGGGTCTTGGCTTCAGTCAATTGGGATTCCAGTTCTGTGGTTGCAGCCTGTATACAGAATAAGGTTGTTAGTTTCATGGCAGATTATAAAAGCAAGTCCCAAGTGTTTTTGTAAGCAATAACACTTGGCACTTGGGGGTAATGTCTGTCAGCGCAATCTTATTATCAAAGGAATTTGATTTTTTCCAGAAGTCCCAAGTGCTTTGCAAGCAAGACCACTTGGCACTTGGGGGCTAATGTATATTGTTGTTTTTTCCTACTTAAGAACCGGCTCATTCATACTGATTAAGCCGGCCCTTGGGGACACCACATGCAACAGTTATGCTATCATCAGAATCCGGGTTACAGTATATAGATCGGACTTGGAGGAAGTCTAGGACAGGAGCTTCTAAACATTTCGAAGTCTACAGATTATTCAAGTTTTTTCATAATCAGAAGACTTGGGGGCTGATAGGATGTATATATAAGCCGGATGACATACCTCATATTTCTGATACAACTGTTTGACCCTTTCAATCTCTGAGTCACGGATGGAGTTGACTTGGCTAAGGTAGCCAGATAGTACTTCGCCAATTCTCAGATGGGTGTAGTGGGAGACATCAAATCTCACTTTCTGCCTCTCCATAACCTCTTGCTTGGTGGAGTGTCTTGCCAGCACAGTTGGATTACCCGGTTCAACGAATCTGCTACCAGTGATTAAAACATCATTGCTATAAGTCTCCGGCG
Source organism: Triticum urartu (assembly GCF_003073215.2). NCBI lineage: Eukaryota > Viridiplantae > Streptophyta > Magnoliopsida > Poales > Poaceae > Triticum > Triticum urartu. The sequence continues at coordinate 83,813,358 of NC_053023.1, forward strand.
GGTTAGCTGAGCTTGACGGTTCAGTAGTGGATGGATTGAGAACGGTTTCGTCAACAGACGGCTCAGGAAGATCTGAGTGAACATTGGCAGCGGGGTCTTCCGGCGCTTCAGGTTGATCCGAGGCAAGAGTCGGCTACGCCGGTTCAGCAATTTTCGGGTCTTCAGCCGGTTTGGCCACCTTGGCCTTCTTGGGCTTTGCTTGACCACTAAGGAGAATTTAAAGAGTCAACATAATGGTACAGGCATAAAGGTGTAGAAGAAGGATAATTATCTTTACCCGGGGGCGGTCTTAAAAGCTGGCAGCTGAGTTTGGGAGGAATCACCAGAGGAGGAACGAGCAATCTCCTGCAAAGAATGGAATTATGGTTGAGTGATTTATAAAAGTGACTCGTTCATCAAAGTTAAGATGTAAAAGAACCTCATTCTGGCGTTTCTGAGGAGTTTTTGGTAAGCCGGAGGGTAACTCATCATCTCCACTGGTCCGGGTCTGACGGCGGCTCTCATGTTGCTACTTTTTCAAAAGAAAATGAGGATCTAAATAAGCCAAGGGGTGTGAAAACCTTACTTTCCGGGTTACCTGCTGAGGTTTCTGCCTTGGCAAAGGTTCTGAGTCGGAGGAAATAATAGTTACCTCTTCTTCTACTGCCTGGCTGGCCCTCGTGTCATCATGGTAATAGTCAGTGTCAATAAGGTTGTTAAAAAGCAGGCCAAGAGAGTCAAGCGCTACCTCCGACTCAGAGACATCATCCAACTTGAACATGTCAGAAGCAGTTGGTTTCTTCTTAGATTTTCTGGCCGTCTTCTTGGCGGCTATTGCGGCGGCTCTAGTTTTTTTGGCAGCCTCATGATCATATTTGGCCTTCCAAAACTCAGATTTAGCTTGTAGGAAAATAACAGGTTGAAACTCATGCAAATACTTAACTACTGAAGAAAAAGGAGTCAAGGGGATTTACCTCTGGAGCCGGGTTAAGTTTGCAGAAAGGATTCAATCCTACTTTGCTGCAGACTTCATATTTGTTGTTGACGAGTGTCGGTGTCAAAACCGGCGGATCTCGGGTAGGGGGTCCCGAACTGTGCGTCTAGGCCGGATGGTAACAGGAGGCAAGGGACACGAAGTTTTACCCAGGTTCGGGCCCTCTCGATGGAGGTAAAACCCTACGTCCTGCTTGATTAATATTGATGATATGGGTAGTACAAGAGTAGATCTACCACGAGATCGGAGAGGCTAAAACCTAGAAGCTAGCCTATGGTATGATTGTTGTTGTGTATATTGTCCTATGGACTAAAACCCTCCGGTTTATATAGACACCGGAGAGGGTTAGGGTTACACAAAGTCGGTTACAATGGTAGGAGATCTGCATATCCGTATCGCCAAGCTTGCCTTCCACGCCAAGGAAAGTCCCTTCCGGACATGGGACAAAGTCTTCAATCTTATATCTTCATAGTCCAGGAGTCCGGCTGAAGGTATAGTCCGGCTATCCGAACACCCCCTAATCCAGGACTCCCTCGGTAGCCCCCGAACCAGGCTTCAATGACGATGAGTCCGGCGCGCAGATTGTCTTCGGCATTGCAAGGCGGGTTCTCCTCCAAATTCCGTGTACCTGTTGAATAAAGTCCAGTTTCTTGTAGATGTTGCGCTCCTTGGCTTCTACACCCAATAATGGCCGTTTCCCACGTGTCAAACGAATATGAAAAGTCTGAGTGTTTTTACATTCACACCCCTAGCCGCGTAAATGAGCTGCCCTATTTAAGGGGACGAGGATTTAGATCCAAACCACATCTTCCTCCCTTCGTGAGTGTTCATCAGAGCGCATCTGACAAAGGTCCATTCTACCATGGCCAGCCATCGCAACTCCTCCTTTCGCCCTTCCAGCCCTCAGCCTGGATATTGGGAGAGATGCTCCATCCCGCATAGCGAGCTAGTGACGCTCCAGACCAAGGGATTTCTCCCCCCGGCCTATATGGCCCCGGTTCGAGCCGGCCTTGCCATCTATAATGGCGGAGAGTAAGCGGAGAGTGCCCCCAATCCCTCCAAAGGAGAGCGGGTGTGCCTCGTCCCTTATTTAATAAGGGGGCTCGGATTTCCAATCCATCCATTTCTCCAGGGGCTCCAGGAGTTCTATGGCCTCCAGCTACACAATCTCACGCCTGCCTCCGTATTGCATATCGCGGGCTTCGTAGCCCTCTGCGAGCTGTTTTTGGGTATCGAGGCTCATTTCGGGCTATGGAAAAGGTTATTCTGCCTTGTGCCCCGCTCTAAGGAGGGGTCAATGTATCAAGTGGGCGGAGCCGAAGTGTGGCGCATCGCCGGGACCGGATATCTATCTGGAACCCCAAAGAAGGCGTCCAAAGACTGGCCTTCGGAATGGTTTTATATAGAAGATGTACCGCTGCCGGATCCTTTTCGGATTGGCCTACCTGAGTTCGACAGTGCTCCCTTAAAGAAGCGCCTAAGCTGGCGTCCATGGAGCCCTCAGAGGGAAAGTGACAGGGACATCATTTACCTGCTGGGCCGAATAAGATTATTAGCCCATTCCGGACTGACCATGATCGGGGTTATGGCCGAATGCATCATGCGGGGGGTGCAACCGCTTCAGTACAGAAGCCACCCCATGTGGGACTTCAATGGGGAGGACGACGCCACCCGCTACGGCCGTAAGGGGCCAGATTCAGCTGCCGCTCTACTAAAGATCTTGTCCACTTTGTATAAGGGAGAAGAGGTGGAATTTCTCCGCGTCAACCCACGGGGTGGATTCTCTATGCACAATCCCCCAAGCTGGGTAAGCGGTCGCATTTACTTGCCCATCCGTTCTGTATTCCCATTGTTAAATATTCAGTCTGACGACTTCAACGCAGGAACTACGCCGGGCTGTTAAGGAAATAAGCAGCCCTCCTCCACAACCCGAGGACCCATGACGGTCCCTCGACCCGGCCTCTCAAGAGGATCCGGACATATCTGTGGAGCTGATTGATGGAGTATTCCATCAATTGAGCAAGGACAACGCCTTGGTGGCCATTACGGCCGATTACCCAGGGCTAATCCCGGCCTCCCAGGTAACTGAGATCGAAGTCCCAGTACCCTGAATAGGTGTCCGCCCTCTCGTGTTTTCAGTTTCTTGATTACGACCGAACTTTGCAGGGGAGGTTTTTGAGGCGGAAGGCCGAACCTGCGGCGACAAGCCAACGAGGGGCCGCAGGGCCCCGTGGGCAGAAAAGAAGTGCAGTCCGAACCGAGGCATCAGTGCAAAGGTATGGCGCGCCCCCTTATCCCAGGTGTTATACCTTCGAGGCACATTGACACTCGTGCTCTCTTCAGGACAAAGAGACCTCGCCGGACTATATCCGAAGAGGCTGCCAATCGCGCCTCCACCAGCCAGGCTCCAAAGCCTGGTCTGGAGGCGGAGGCGAACACAAGGCGCGCGCCAGACGCTCCTCCGACGGAGGATGTGGACGGGTTGTCTACCACCAACTCTGAGGTGGAGAGTGCCATGAACCACAGGCGTCGCCGGACAATCCTTCGCGACGCTTGTTTCTCCAAAGGGGCGTTAGATGCCTTCCATTCGGGAGATGCGTACCTCCGTGCCGCTCAAAATGGTCTAGCCAAAGCCACGGAGCAATATGTAAAAGACATACGGGTAAGAAAATTTTGGTAATTATATATATATACCAGTAGCCCCCGAGACTTGAAACAGTTAGAATAACTGATTTAAGGATCATTTGTTAGGCAGGTTCTTACAGAAAAGAATTCCCTACTGTCCAAGGAGCTAGAAGAGTGCAAAGCCCAACTTGAGGCCGCACTAGCCGCGGCAGGGGAGCCCAAGGAGACCCCCTCTGGTAATATACACTTTGAAAGATAAGTATTTTGCGAAGCATGGCATGGGTGCGAATCTGACAAATGAAATTGCAGATGGCGCCGGATTGAATCCGGAAAGGCAACACCTCCTACGCCAGTTAAAGGCTGGTGAGAAGGTGCTGACAAAGGTGAGGCGGGAGAAGAACGATCTCCAAGATGCCAACACCAAGCTGGGCGTCGAGCTGAAAGATGTTCATGCCCAGCTGTCAGACTCCGTTAAGGAGAATCAGCCACTTCGGCGCGGCATATTTAGTAAGTGCTTGAACGAACCTTTGAAAGAAAGTTCGGCGGGGAAGTTGACTAACAGAGCAATGTCTGTAGGTGTGCTAACAGGTCGTCCTGTAGAGGAGATGCTCGGTTCTACGGGTGACCTTCTTCCCGAGCTCTCGCAACTGCTCGATCGAGTTCGGCAGGCGATGCAAGGCATCGCCCAGGCCCTGTGGCCATCCATCTCCATGCCCGAAGGTCTTGGAGAGCTTGTGGAGAAGCTAAAGGGAGCACGGCGGCACTTCTGATTGTGGAAGATATCAGCCTGCCGTCAAGGCGCTAGGGAGGCCTGGGCCATGGTGAAGACACGGTACACAAAGGCTGACCCCAACCACATGGCCGAGGTCGGTCTTGTAGGGCCCGATGGGAAGGAGATCCCTGTAAGCTTAGTATACGGCCAAGTAGAGTTGGCCGCAAAGTATTCCCAGCAGGACTGTAAATTAGACAGCCTATTAGATGGTATTGAAGAGGAATACAATCAGTCAAAATGACTATGTAATTTAATTGACATTTATAATGCCTTCTAGCCAGATTGTAGATCATTTGTCATGGCCGACCTTTTCGCTTCAGCCTCGGGACCTGACGGTCCGGAGTGTGTCCGAATTCCCATGCGGTTATATAAGAACCGGGGAATGCATGGAGACCAGGCGTAGGGGTCATTAGTACGTGAACAGACAAGTGCCCGACTAGTTATGTTATATTACATGGTTAGTAAGAAACATCTTCCAGGGAGAATAGTTCCGTTAGGGGTTCCTTTCCCTAGGAGGCATGCCCTAAAGTGCATGTCTATGCTGCGAAAAGAAACGTAGGAAAAACATCTGGGGAGTATAGATAAATAATAAAAAGGATCATCTTTAGTTCATCGACTGAATATTCCCTTAAGACGCTAGCTTTCAGCTTCACCCAGTCTGAGGTACACGTCCGGCTAACCCGGCAGTAACAATCGCAGAGGTGCTCCCTTTACCACCTAGCCGAACAATCGGGAATGTAGGGGTAAGCGCAGGAGCCAGGCAACCCAGCTTGGCCAAAACTTAAGTCATATCGATGCATATAATGGTGAATAAAAGGTACATGCGGAAGTGTGACACATGTGTTGGGCATGAAGCCCGTATAAATAAGCTTCTGTTAAAAGAAGCCCCCAGGTTTGATGAGTGCGAATAGCACATCATTTGATGAGCCTTTAAAGGTTATAAGAGAAAGGAAGGGGTGAAGGGGAGAAATGTAAGACAGATAGTGTATATAAAAAATGGACAGAGGAAGGAGACGAACACAGAGTCCGGCGCTAGGCATAGAATCTTCGGAGACGGGCTGCGTTCCATGGGTTCGGCTCGAGTCGGTTATCCGATGCATCTCGCAGGCGGTACGCTCCACCAGTCAGGACTTGGTCAATTATGAAGGGACCTTCCCACTTGGGTTTGAGTTTGTCCTTTTTCTTGTCCGGCAGGCGTAGAACTAATTCGCCAACGTTGTAATTTTTGGCCCGTACTTCTCTGCTCTGGTATCTTCGAGCCTGCTGTTGATAGAATGCAGAACGGGCTTTTGCCACGTCGCGCTCCTCCTCCAATGCGTCCAAACTATCCTGCCGATCGAGCTCGGCTTCTCTTTCTTCGTACATGCGCACTCGAGGTGAGTCATGAATTATGTCGCAAGGCAAAACTGCCTCTGCGCCGTACACCATAAAGAATGGTGTGTATCCGGTGGTGCGATTCGGCATGGTCCGCAGCCCCCAGAGTACGGAGTCGAGCTCCTCTACCCAGTGCGTGTTAGATTCCTTGAGGGACCGCACTAATCTGGGTTTGATGCCGCTCATGATAAGACCATTTGCACGTTCGACCTGGCCGTTAGTTTGTGGGTGATAGACAGAAGCATAATCGAGCTTGATGCCCATGTTTTTGCACCAGAGTTTTACCTCGTCGGCCGTGAAGTTCGTGCCGTTATCAGTGATGATGCTGTGGGGGACGCCGTAACAGTGTACAACCCCAGATATAAAGTCTATCATCGGTCCGGATTCGGCCGTCTTAACAGGCTTGGCTTCTATCCATTTGGTGAACTTATCCACCATGACCAGTAAGTATTTTTGCTTGTGGGTTCCGCCTTTAAGGAGTCCAACCACGTCAAGCCCCCAGACCGCGAAGGGCCAAGTAATGGGGATAGTTTGGAGGGCGGTGGGTGGCATATGGCTTTGGTTTGCAAAGAGCTGGCAACCGGTGCATCGTTGGACTAAGTCCTGAGCGTCTGCCCGGGCCGTCGGCCAATAAAAGCCTGTACGGAAGGCCTTGCTTACAAGGGACCGAGCTGCAGCATGATGACCGACGAGTCCGGCATGAATTTCAGCCAGGAGGTTCCGCCCCTCCTCTTCGGAGATGCACCTTTGAAGGACTCCGATAGTGCTTTTCTTATAAAGCTCTCCCTCATGGACTCTGTAGGCTTTGGATCACCGCACTATGCAGCGTGCCTCATTTTGGTCCTCGGGGAGTTCCTGCCTAGTAAGGTAGGCGAGGAATGGTTCTATCCACAGGGCGATGACGGCCATTATTACGTGGGCTGAAGGTGTTACTTCATTGGCAGAGCCTCCGATTGTGTCAGAATGTTCGGTGTCGGGCAGTGCGGTTGGGTCCGGGCTGTTATTGTTCGGCTCCCCTTCCCATACTACGGATGGCTTGAACAACCTTTCCAAAAAGATGTTGGGGAGACTACATTGCGTTTTGCGCCGATGCATGCCAGGACATCTGCCGCCTGATTATTTTCCCGGGCTATATGGTGAAATTCAAGCCCCTCGAACCGAGCTGACATTTTTAGGATGGCGTTGCGGTAAGCTGCCATTTTTGGATCCTTGGCATCAAAGTCTCCATTTATTTGTGATATTGCGAGGTTCGAGTCCCCGCGCACCTCTAGGCATTGAATGCCCATGGATACTGCCATCCGGAGACCATGTAAAAGGGCCTCATATTCGACTGCATTGTTGGAGTCCATGTACATAATCTGGAGTACGTATTGAACTGTGTCTCTTGTGGGGGACCTCAGAACGACGCCATCCCCCAGTCCGGCCAACATCTTGGAGCCGTCGAAATGCATGATCCAATTTGAATATGTGCCGTACTCTTTAGGGAGTTCGGCCTCCGTCCATTCTGCGACGAAGTTGGCCAAGACTTACGGCTTGATGGCTCGCCATGGCTTATAAGTTATGTCGAACGGGAGGAGCTCAATGGCCCATTTTGCAATCCGGCCCGTTGTGTCACGGTTGTTTATAATATCGTTAAGTGGTACTTCCGAGGCTACTATTATTGAACACTCTTGAAAGTAGTGTCATAGCTTTCGAGATGCCATGAATACCGCGTACGCAATCTTTTGATAATGCGGGTAGCGTGATTTGTAGGGAGTGAGGATAGTGGACACATAATAGACCGGCTTTTGAAGGGGGAATTTGTGTCCGTCCGCTTCTCGTTCGACGACGAGCACTGCGCTTACAACCTGATGTGTTGCTGCAATGTATAATAGCATTAGTTCGCCAATGTTTGGCGCCGCCAGGACTGGGTTTGTTGCCAGTATGGCTTTTATTTCGTCGAGTCCGGCCGTGGCTGCATCCGTCCATTTGAAGTGTTCGGTGCGCCGAAGGAGGCGGTAGAGGGGTAGGGCCTTTTCTCCCAAGCGGGAGATAAAGCGGCTTAGAGCCGTCACGCATCCGGTTAACTTTTGTATTTATTTGAGGTCCTTTGGGATATCCAGTTGCGACAGAGCTCGGATCTTGGCTGGATTTGCTTCAATTCCTCTACCGGATACAATGAAGCCCAAGAGCTTTCCGGCTGGAACACCGAAAACGCATTTTTCCGGGTTGAGCTTGATGTCATATGTTCGGAGGTTATCAAATGTGAGCCTCAAGTCATCTACTAGAGATTCGACGTGTCTTGTTTTGACGACCACATCATCTACATATGCCTCCACTGTTTTGCCGATCTGGTTTGCCAGACATGTCTTAGTCATGCGCTGATATGTTGCGCCGGCGTTTTTGAGCCCGAAGGGCATCGTGTTGAAGCAGAATGGGCCGTATGGTGTGATAAATGCCGTTGCGGCTTGGTCTGGTTCTGCCATCTTGATTTGATGGTAGCCGGAATATGCGTCGAGGAAACACAACGAATCGTGTCCTGCGGTAGCGTCGATAATTTGATCGATGCGGGGGAGGGGGAAGGGATCCTTTGGGCAAGCCTTGTTAAGGTCTTTAAAATCAACACACAGGCGCCAGGATTTGTCCTTCTTTGGTACCATCACCAGGTTTGCTAGCCAGTCTGGATGCTTTATATCTCTGATGAATCCGGCCTCTAATAGCTTTGCTAGCTCCTCTCCCATGGCCTGTCTCTTAGGTTCGGAAAAACGTCGAAGAGCCTGTTTGAGAGGTTTGAATCCTGTTTGGATATTTAAGCTGTGCTCGGCTAGCCTGCGTGGGATTCCTGGCATGTCTGGAGGGTGCCAGGCGAAAATGTCCCAGTTCTCTCGTAGGAACTCTCGCAGTGCGGCGTCTACATCAGGGTTTAGCTGTGCCCCGATGGAAGCTGTTTTATTGGGGTCCGTTGGATGGACATGGAATTTGACTATTTCGTCCGCCGGTTTAAAGGAGGTGGACTTGGATCTTTTGTCGAGTACCACATCGTCCCTATTCACCGTAGAGCGCAGCGCAGTCAGTTCCTCATCCGCTAGGGCTTCGGATAGTGCCTCGAGGGCCAGTGCGGCTGTCTTGTTTTTGGTGCGGAGTGCTATGTCCGGATCACTAGCGAGAGTGATGATCCCGTTAGGCCCGGGCATCTTGAGCTTCATGTACCCGTAATGGGGTATTGCTTGGAAGATTGTAAATGCTTCCCATCCTAGCAGAGCGTGATAACCGCTACTGAACGGAGCCACATGGAACGTGATCTCTTCAGACCTATAATTATCCGGCGTGTCGAACACCACATCTAGTGTGATTTTTCCTGTACAGCGTGCTTCCCGACTGGGGATTATTCCTCTAAAGGTTGTGCTGCTTCGCTCAATGCGGTTCCAGTCTATTTCCATTTTTGAAGGGTTTCCCCATAAATGAGGTTCAATCCGCTGCCGCCGTCCATGAGTACCTTGGTAAGACGAAAGCCGTCCACTATTGGACTAAGGACCAATGCAGCTGGTGCTCGGGCTATTCGGAATTTAGGTTCATCACTGGCGTTAAAGGTAATAGCCGTGTCACTCCATGGGTTTATTGTTGCTACTTGGTAGACTTCAGCAAGGCTGCGGAGTGTCCTTTTTCGCATATTATTTGATGCGAAAGTCTCAAAGACTGTTAATACCGTATTCGTGTCTCTGGGGTGGCTTTCTGTGGCTTCCGAAATTAGGAGATTTTCGCCAATTTTGGCCACCTGCCAGAGTATCCAACATGCTCTAAGGCTGTGAGTTGGTGTGGCGCCCTCTGTACTGTGAATTTTACAGGGTCCATTAAGCCATCCTTCCAGTATGGTTCCGTGCCTTGTAGAGGGTTTTTGCTTTTTGGTGTTTTATTCGGGTGTCTGGTGATGATGCACCCTTTTATTTCGGACTGGGTTTGTATTCAGGGACGGATCGTCCCAAAATTTTATTTCGGTTTTCCAGGCACTTTCCATCGCACAGTACTTTCGTACGATGGACACCAAGTCAGCGAAGCGTGTAATATCACAGAGACTTATGGCGTTGAGGATTCCCTTATCCGTGCAATTATTGCAAAAGATTGAGATTGCGTCTTCCTCGCAGCAGTCCTTTATCATGTTCTTAACCAGCAGGAATCTGGCCCAGTAATGATGTACTGTTTCATCGGGCTCTTGCCTAATTTGGGATTGATCGCTTATGTTCGGGTGGGTGGGCGGAATTAAATCCGAAGCCCTACCCCATCTGAGGCTCAGAGGCCGAGGAATTTCCAAACTCGAAAATTTGGATTCCTGGATGTTGTCCAATGAATCCAGCCCGTCGCCTGACTCTAAGTTCAGGTCTTGAGTGATGTCCTCCCCTCCGCCGGTATCCGGCTTGGAGGGATCGGGAATCCGGACGTAGCTAGTCCTTAAGATAGATGAAGGGTCACCGCACTGTCCCTCTACCACGGCAACGTGATGGGTGACTTGGGGAGAGTTAATCTCTCTCAGATCGGGTTTAGGCCCAATTTGGTCGTAATCCGTAGCGACTCCCAGGGCAGCGATGCGATCCAAGAGCTCGTTTATTGAGGAGAGCTCCATTGGATCTAAGTGCTCGGCGAGTTCCGAGCTGACATGAAGATTGTTTTCGATGGCTCGAGAGGTCATCGTCGGTGCAGAAGCCGAACAGGTGGTCATAAGAAAACCACCTAGCCGGAGGGTTTGGCCGACAGCCAAAGCTCCCTTAGCAACGGTGTCGTCTTTAAAGACGGGGCGAGGCATCCTTCCTGATGGCAACGACACAGAGGAACTCTCAATGAAAGCACCAATGTCGGTGTTAAAACCGGCGGATCTCGGGTAGGGGGTCCCGAACTGTGCGTCTAGGCCGGATGGTAACAGGAGGCAAGGGACACGAAGTTTTACCCAGGTTCGGGCCCTCTCGATGGAGGTAAAACCCTACGTCCTGCTTGATTAATATTGATGATATGGGTAGTACAAGAGTAGATCTACCACGAGATTGGAGAGGCTAAACCCTAGAAGCTAGCCCATGGTATGATTGTTGTTGTGTATATTGTCCTATGGACTAAAACCCTCCGGTTTATATAGACACCGGAGAGGGTTAGGGTTACACAAAGTCGGTTACAATGGTAGGAGATCTGCATATCCGTATCGCCAAGCTTGCCTTCCACACCAAGGAAAGTCCCTTCTGGACACGGGACGAAGTCTTCAATCTTGTATCTTCATAGTCCAGGAGTCCGGCTGAAGGTATAGTCCGGGTATCCGAACACCCCCTAATCCAGGACTCCCTCAATGAGGGTGGTTGACATTTCAACGATGGCTTCTTCAGTCAGACGTAGGGAGCTATGACTTAACAGATCATCTGCTCCTCCGGTGTAGTTGTACATCAAGTCAGATCAGCGGCTCAGAGGGATGATCCGCCATGCGATCCAACAACGGATCAAGTCAACTCCAGTTAAGCCATTTCCTAGCAAGGCTTGAACCCTTTTGATGGTTGGGATGAGTTTCTTACGTTCAGCGGCAGAAAGCTTATCAGGGAGTGAATACTTAGCGTCCAGACGCTCAGCGCGATAACCCGGCATTGGTTTTTCATCAGCTGGCGACATGTCTTGGCAAGACTACTAAAGGAAAGACAGCATCCCGTCTGCGCTGAATCGAAATCCCACCAAGTTCCAAGCTGGGGCCGTTGGTGTATTCATTCTGGCGGTTCAAATAGAAATACTCTCTGAAGAGTTCAATAGTAGGTTCTTCTTGAAGATAAACCTCGCAGAGAACTTGGAAATTGCAGATGTTTGATATGGAATTGGGTCCAATGTCTTGCGGATGAAGCTTGAAAAAATGCAGGACCTCTCTGAAGAATTTTGAGCCGGGCGGTGAAAACCCCCGGTTCATATGATTAGTAAAGACGATGATTTCACCATCTTTTGGCTGAGGCTTTTCTTCAGCCGGGTGAGGGGCGCGGTAGGACATGACGCTCTTCTCAGGTAAATACCCAACAGTGACAAAATCCTTCAGAGTGTCCTCAATGACTGTGGAAGGGACCCAGTTGCAAACTGTCGTCGTCTTTGGCGGCATGGCGAAAAAACAAGCTAAAAAGGAAGTAATTTGCCAGTTCAAGTTAACTAGTGGAATCACAGGTTAATGATTGCAATACAGATGTGTAATGGCGTCTTAAATAAGGGTTAATGGTATATGAAGGAAAAATATGTCGGCATGGTAAGCCACCATGACTAAGGATATTCAAAAGTTGCCAGCGACAAAAAATTGGTTAAGTACTGAGGTAAACAAGTTTCATATACTGCAGATATTACTTTGGATCAACGGCTGTTCAGAAAATAAAAATAAATCTTGACCTAAAAGTCAGTACAGATGAGTTCATGAGCTTGCACAAGATTTTTCTTCCAAGAAAGGGGATCTACTGATATTGAAAGTGGAAATAAAATAGTTATTGCATCAGTTTAACGCCGTTCTCAGATCAAAGAGGCTCATGGTATAGCCTGGAGGATGAACTACGACGAACTCCGACGAACTACGAAGAACACGAAGAAGCTCGCAAACCCTAGTGCGGATCTAAGGTACGAAAAAGCACAAACTTACAGCTGCAGATCTGCTGTGGAGGGTCGCCGCCGTTGTCTGGATCAACTCAGGTTGATGCAGCGGCCGAGGTTGAAGAAGACGAAGTGCTCTGCAACGGCGGTGGAGCTCGAGCGGCAGAGGGGTTGCGAGAGAATGAAGAAGGGGGAAAATGTGAGATAGCTTTCATATCCTGTTTATAAGGAAAGGGGCGATAGGCAGGCGCGAAAGACGAGGAGGCCAAAATGATCATTATCCAGCTAATTGGACGCCTTGATTTTTGGAAGGCATTTAAGATAAAGATCCGTTAAGGTGACATCGTGTCAGGTTTCCAAAATTCCTGGAGATGACGTCATGGCAGGTTACAAGGCTTTCACAGCAGTGGTAGATGGATTTTTTCTAAGTGTTGAAGATTGACATGAACAAAGTTCAAATCAACTTGGGGCCTAATGTTGGGGATATGACTACCAGATATGACCCGCCCAGGAGGAGCCAGGTCAACCACAATGGCGGTTTACCTAAATGAAGCCCAAGAGTATACAAGATGGTGGTTCACTATTAGGCTTATGATAGGCCCAAGCCCAGAGGCAGCTTAAGGCCCGTACGTATAAACCGCCATGTATGAATAGACTTGTAATGTAAGACATGTAAGATACGTCACCGAGCCGGACACGTTGTATGAGCCGGCCGGGACTCTATAGGCCGCAGGGCGTCAACCCGTGTATATAAGGGGACGACCCGGCGGTGGCTTAGGACAAGAAACAACAGATCGAGAGCCAGGTTAAGCGTATTCGCTCCTTGGTCATCGAAACCTAGCAATATCATCTCAACTGGACTAGGCCTTTACCTTCACCGCAAGGGGCCGAACCAGTATAAACCTCTCGTGTCCTTTGTCCCGTTTAACCCCTTTAAGCTTCCTAGTTGCGATGGCTCCACGATTAAGTCCTTTCACCAGGACATCTGCCGTGACAATTCCACGACACCTTTTGAAGCTTAAATTCAGTTAACACTAACAGGAGAACGAAAAGCGTCTAAAATAGAATTCAGAGCCTGATGAAGAAACCACTGCATTTTTGCGAAATGCATGATCAACAGCCCTTCGTTGGACTGAAACTCAAGCAGTCAACTCGTATAGTTGTGAAAACTCATAGGTGTGTTTCTGAATTTCTGGAGCATGCAGTTTCTATAGGATCCCCTTGTTTCATTTTTTTTGAAGCTACTATTCCAATACTCATGCAGTTATCCAGTTTGGTTTTTTAGAGAAACATATATGTAATTTCTTTTTAGTTCAAAGCTTTTGTAGCTCATGCAATTATCTAGTTTGTAGTTTCAGAGAAACATATATGTAACTTCAGAAATAGTAGCTATATTTCAGAGAAACTTACCTTTCTGAAACTAGTTAGTAGGTTATGTTTGTAGATTATGTTTGTGAAACTACAAGAATGTTTGTACTGCTAGCTTATACCACAGGGAACTCAGTTTTTGCTTCTGAAACTACATATATCTTTTCTCTGAAATTTTAGCTACTGTTTCAATACTTTTCCATGAATTTTTAGCTCATGCTTATCTGAAATTAGTTGGATTAGCTAATGTTCTTTCAAACCTTGTTTTGCAGCATGCCTATCTTCCAAAATTGTTGGTCGGCAAAGCGGCTGCGCGAAATAGCCAATGCCATCAAAGGGAAAAAGAGAGATGTAATAAGCATTTATATCTCCTTTGGTCCCTCCTCCTGAAGAGCTTCTTGATTTCATTGTTATGAACATTGACCCTAAGAATCATGTGCTGAAGTATGTAATCTTCGCTTTTTTGTATTTCTTTTCTATTGCATAACACCTTTTGTTTTCTTTATTCTCACAACATCTACTGATTTTTTTGTGAATTGCAGGATTAATGACCACAAGGAGATCCACTTTTCAAAAGACATGGTTAAGAAGATATTCAATGTCCCATCTGGTAGCAGACCGATAGAGTTCAGGAAGAGGGGCAAAGCTGATTTCCGTGAAGTTTATCTGGGCGGCGAGGATAGGCTCCTATAGCTACCGCAGTTTCCGTCTTATCAAAAGCAGATGATGATGAGGAGGACACCATCGAGAGGTCATGGGTATTACTGTGCCTGGCTTTGGTCCTAGCTCTTGGGATAGGAAACATGGTCCCCCTAGATTATCTTTACACCCTACGAGATATGAGTATGGTCCATGAGTTCGAGTGGGATGAGCATATCCTGTGTGATGTGATGAGAGAAGTTAAAAAATACCAGGACAAGAGGAATGAGGGTAGAGGGAAATTTCTCATCGGTGGATGTCTACCAATGCTTTCGGTACACCCCCTTTGATTCCTGTAACATCCCACTCCTTTTATCCGCAACAACAAATCTTTTTCTTGAGGCGCTGATGTTTTCTTTTCTTTTTTGTGTCTTTTTTCATTTTGCAGATAATTTACATGGATCATCTTGATGTGCCAAGAGGATGCTTAGTTGATCACACCATCAACTACTCGCTTCCTAGAGCTTGTTTTGTTCATGAAATGGACTTTTATGTTGTTGTCGCAGTGGACACCCTAGATGATGGGTTTGGGAAGCGTCCAGTAAGTGATTGAAACTGAAAGACTTTGCTTTTTTTGTTTTTTATATAGAAGACATTTGTCTGTTACAATTCTTAACTATTTTCTTGTTTTTGTAATGCAGTTCAGGACCAGTACACCATACGCAGTAGTTGAGTTCATGTCATATATAGATCAGCATCACCAAGGAATTGCCAGTGAACATGTCACAGAGGAGTTGCCGAAAATCAGCGACCAAGGGGGTGCTGTTGGGGCACAACACACACTTCAGATGTGCAAGAGAGCTCCCACATGCAAGCAAATGTACATGTGGGAGCATATGCGGGTTCTCAAAGCCCACCTCACACCGATACAGGGGGTACCAATGGCAGCACGGAGCATGTGCATGAGCCGCCTCCAGCTAACAGGGAGAGTGGTGACGACATGTGCGGCTCTTTGGAGGAGTGGCTCCATGCATTGCCAACAATCGAGGAGTTAGAGGTGGGTTTTTTTTCTCGCAACTCTTTTTTTTCCTTTTTTTCCTTTTTCATATTTTTTGCACCTTCGTTTCACTAGCATGTTACAAACTACTGTCCCTACCAATCTAATGCCATTGTTTCCATGCATCGCAGTTGCCCCCACACATGCAAGTCATATATAACAAGCACAAAAGAGCTCCATGCCAGAGAACTTAATGTTGCATTCAGCTCATTTGGGAGGGTCTTGCAAGGCATGTACTGCAAGCGGATGGGCCTAATGTTGTTTGAGGCACACAAAGCTGAGTGCAGCATTCATGGACAGAGAGCCGAAGGTGAAGGCATCACTTTCAGTGTACCAGGGGGACTTCTGCTGCAGGCATGTCTAATGGGACTGCAACTGAACCTTTTGCGCAATAGCCCAAGCATCCAGAGCAGCCCAACATTCATCTTGGCACACACGGGACTGCATGCATGGATGATGCCACTGCCACTGTACTGCCTCCGCAACAACCCAAGCAAGAGCCCAAGCAACCAGCCACTGCCACTGTACCATCTCCGCAACAGCCCAAGCAACCAGCAGCGGAAGTAGGTCAAAACAATGATGCCCCACCCAGGATGAGTGATGACAACAATGAAAATGATCAAAGCAACGGCAATGATCAGAGCAATGGCAGGGAGAAGACTCAGGCAGCAAGGTAAACGGCGCTGAACTTAAGCCCCCTCGCAGCCCAAGCTTCGCACATGTGAATCTGACGAGGAGGCCAGGCACGCTTGAAGACGGACCTTCTTTTGGATTGTTCGAACCGTGGAGTGATGATGATCTACTATTTCAGGAGTTTCCTCAAGTTTGTACATCCCCTGCAAAAACTTCTATTGCAGATTTGGACTCCTTCTTGTCGATCCATGCGAGGAGCCCTTTGTTTGGTGAATCTCCGGCTACCTCAGTAGGGCCAGTTTTCGATGTGACTCCCATCACAACACGTCTCAAATTTTGACAGGCCCTGTAGGTTATTCCACTCATCTTCCCCAACTACTTGTGCTCCAACCCATGTTTTGTTTTGTTTACAGAAACTTAGCACTTCCATGCTCCAAACCATTATTTTTTCTTATCTCGTTTCAGTTTTATTTTTATTTTTCATTTGTGGGGCAGAAGCAGGAGTAGCTGAGACAAGAGAGGAGGTGGTGATTGAAGTGAGCAGTGATACGTCTCCAACGTATCTATAATTTTTTATTGTTCCATGCTATTATATTATCTGTTTTGGATGTTTATGGGCTTTATTATGCACTTTTGTATTATTTTTGGGACTAACCTATTAACCCAGAGCCCAGTGCCAGTTTCTGTTTTTTCCTTGTTTTAGAGTATCGCAGAAAAGGAAAATCAAACGGAGTCCAGTTGACCTGAAACTTCACGGAACTTATTTTTGGACCAGAAGAAGCCCACGGAATATCGGAGATGGACCAGGAGAGTCCCGGGCTTCCCACGAGGGTGGGGGCGCGCCCACCCCCTGGGCACGCCCCCCTGCCTCGTGGACAGCCCGGAGATCCACCGACGTACTTCTTCCTCCTATATATACCCATATACCTTAAAAACTTCGAGGAGCACAATAGATCGGGAGTTCCGCCGCTAGAAGCCTCCATAGCCACCGAAAACCAATCTAGACCCGTTCCGGCACCCTGCCGGAGGGGGAATCCCTCTCCGGTGGCCATCTTCATCATCCCGATGCTCTCCATGACGAGGAGGGAGTAGTTCTCCCTCGGGGTTGAGGGTATGTACCAGTAGCTATGTGTTTGATCTCTCTCTCTCGTGTTTTGAGGTGATACGATCTTGATGTATCGTGAGCTTTGCTATTATAGTTGGATCTTATGATGTTTCTCCCCCTCTACTCTCTTGTAATGGATTGAGTTTTCCCTTTGAAGTTATCTTATCGGATTGAGTCTTTAAGTATTTGAGAACACTTGATGTATGTCTTGCACGTGCTTATCTATGGTGACAATGGGATATCATGTGATCCACTTGATGTATGTTTTGGTGATCAACTTGCGGGTTTCGCCCATGAACATATGCATAGGGGTTGGCACACGTTTTCGTCTTGACTCTCCGGTAGAAACTTTGGGGCACTCTTTGAAGTACTTTGTGTTGGTTGAATAGATGAATCTGAGATTGTGTGATGCATATCGTATAATCATACCCACAGATACTTGAGGTGACATTGGAGTATCTAGGTGACATTAGGGTTTTGGTTGATTTGTGTCTTAAGGTGTTATTCTAGTACGAACGAACGGAAAGAATAGCTTCGTGTTATTTTACTACGGACTCTTGAATAGATAGATCCGAAAGGATAACTTTGAGGTGGTTTCGTACCCTACCATAATCTCTTCGTTTGTTCTTCGCTATTAGTGACTTTGGAGTGACTCTTTGTTGCATGTTGAGCGATAGTGATATGATCCAATTATGTTATTATTGTTGAGAGGACTTGCACTAGTGAAAGTATGAACCCTATGCCTTGTTTCAACGCATTGCAATACCGTTTGTGTTCACTTTTATCATTACTTACCTTGCTGTTTTTATATTTTCAGATTACAAAAACCATTATCTACCATCCATATACCACTTGTATCACCATCTCTTCGCCGAACTAGTGCACCTATACAATCTACCATTGTATTGGGTGTGTTGGGGACACAAGAGACTCTTTGTTATTTGGTTGCAGGGTTTCTTGAGAGAGACCATCTTCATCCCACGCCTCCTACAGATTGATAAACCTTTGGTCATCCACTTGAGGGAAATATGCTACAGTCCTACAAACCTCTGCACTTGGAGGCCCAACAACGTCTACAAGAAGAAGGTTGTGTAGTAGACATCAAGCTCTTTTCTGGCGCCGTTGCCGGGGAGGTTAGCGCTTGAAGGTATATCTTTTAGATCTTGCAATCGAATCTTTTTGTTTCTTGTTTTATCACTAGTTTAGTCTATAAAAGAAAACTACAAAAAATGGAATTAAGGATGCCTCATATGCTTCATATTTTTAATGTCTTTTGTGAGAATAAGGATTCTGATAATTGTGCTCAAGTGCTAGAAGAAGAATGCGTTAGAATGTTTGGCACTAAATATTTGAATGATGAGCATGATTGCAATGTTGTTAGTATGAATTCCTTGACTATCTATGATGCTAATGATATGCAAATCCACAAGCTTGGGGAAGCTATGTTTGATGAAGATGATATTTTTTGTCCCCCAAGTTTTGATGAGCAAATTTATTATGATGATAGCATGCCTCCTATTTATGATGATGAAAGTGGATTTGGAGAGGTCATGACTTTATTTAGTAATGATTCCACTATTTCAGAAGAGGTTCCAATTGATTATGAGAACAAAGTTGCTACCTATGATGATTATTGTGATGACTTGTATGCTATTAAAAATAATGAGAACCATGAAACTTGTCATCATGATTTTAGTTTTCAATTGGATTATGCCTCACATGATAATTATTTTGTTGAGTTTACTCCCACTAGTATTCCGAAGGAGAAGAATTTTGCTTATGTGGAGAGTAGTAAATTTTCTATGCATGTACATCATGAAAAGAATGCTTTAGGTGCTGGTTATATTGTTGAATTCATTCATGATGCGACTGAAAATTATTATGAGGGAGGAATATATGCTTGTAGGAATTGCAATAATATCAAGTTCCCTCTCTATGTGCTTAAAGTTTTAAAGTTATGCTTGTTTTGCCTTCCTATGCTAGTTGATTATTGCTCCCATAAGTTGTTTGCTCACAAAATACCTATGCATAGGAAGTGCGTTAGACTTAAATGTGCTAGTGATGCAGTAAAGTAGCATAAGTATTTCCTTCGGTTTTTGAGAACCAAGGTATCAATCCAGTAGGAGGCTACGCGCGAGTCCCTCGCACCTGCACAAAACAAATAAATCCTCGCAACTAACACAATAAGGGGTTGTCAATCCCTACACGGCCACTTACGAGAGTGAGATCTGATAGATATGATAAGATAATATTTTTGGTATTTTTTATGATAAAGATGCAAAGTAAAATAAAAGCAAAGTAAAAAAGCAAAGGAAATTACTAAGTATTGGAAGATTAATATGATGAAGATAGACCCGGGGGCCATAGGTTTCACTAGTGGCTTCTCTCAAGAGCATAAGTATTCTACGGTGGGTGAACAAATTATTGTTGAGCAATTGACAGAATTGAGCATAGTTATGAGAATATCTAGGTATGATCATGTATATAGGCATCACATCCGAGACAAGTAGACCGACTCCTGCCTGCATCTACTACTATTACTCCATGCATCGACCGCTATCCAGCATGCATCTAGAGTATTAAGTTAATGAAAACAGAGTAACGCCTTAAGCAAGATGACATGATGTAGAGGGATAAACTCATGCAATATGATGAAAACCCCATTTTGTTGTCCTCGATGGCAACAATACAATACGTGCCTTGCTGCCCCTACTGTCACTGGGAAAGGACACCACAAGATTGAACCCAAAGCTAAGCACTTCTCCCATTGCAAGAAAGATCAATCTAGTAGGCCAAACCAAACTGATAATTCGAAGAGACTTGCAAAGATAACCAATCATACATAAAATAATTCAGAGAAGATTCAAATATTATTCATAGATAGACTTGATCATAAACCCATAATTCATCGGTCTCAACAAACACACCGCAAAAAGAAGATTACATCGAATAGATCTCCACAAGAGAGGGGGAGAACATTGTATTGTGATCCAAAAAGACAGAAGAAGCCATCTAGCTAATAACTATGGACCCGTAGGTCTGAGGTAAACTACTCACACTTCATCGGAGGGGCTATGGTGATGATGTAGAAGCCCTCTGTGATCGATGCCCCCTCCGGCGGAGCTCAGAAGCAGGCCCCAAGATGGGATCTCGTGGATACAAAAAGTTGCGGTGGTGGAATTAGGGTTTTGGCTCCGTATCTGGTTGTTTGGGGGTACGTATGTATATATAGGAGGAAGGAGTACGTCGGTGGACAAAAAGGGGGCCCACGAGGGTGGAGGGCACGCCTGGGGGGGGGGGGTAGGCGCGCCCCCTACCTCGTGGCCTCCTCCTTTGTTTCTTGACGTAGCGTCCAAGTCTCCTGGGTCTTGTTCGTTGAGAAAATCACGTTCCCGAAGGTTTCATTCCGTTTGGACTCCGTTTGATATTCCTTTTCTTCGAAAACCTAAAATAGGCAAAAAAAACATCAATTCTGGGTTGGGCCTCTGGTTAATGTTAGTCCCAAAAATAATATAAAAGTGGATAATAAAGCCCAATAATGTCCAAAACAGTAGATAATATAGCATGGAGCAATCAAAAATTATAGATACGTTGGAGACGTATCAAGCATCCCCAAGCTTAATTCCTGCTCGTCCTCGAGTAGGTAAATGATAAAAACAGAATTTTTGATGCGGAGTGCTACTTGGCATAAGTTTAATGTAATTCTTCTTAATTGTGGTATGAATATTCAGATCCGAAAGATTCAAGATAAAAGTTTAATATTGACATAAAAATAATAATACTTCAAGCATACTAACAAAGCAATCATGTCTTCTCAAAATAACATGGCCAAAGAAAGTTATCCCTACAAAATCATATAGCCTGGCTATGCTCTATCTTCATCACACAAAGTATTTAAATCATGCACAACCCCGATGACAAGCCAAGCAATTGTTTCATACTTTTGACATTCTCAAACTTTTTCAATCTTCACACAATACATGAGCGTGAGCCATGGATATAGCACTATAAGTGGAATAGAATGGTGGTTGTGGAGAAGACAAAAGGGAGAAGATAGTTTCACATCAACTAGGCGTATCAATGGGCTATGGATATGCCCATCAATAGATATCAATGTGAGTGAGTAGGGATTGCCATGCAACGGATGCACTAGAGCTATAAGTATATGAAAGCTCAACAAAAGAAACTAAGTGGGTGTGCATCCAACTTGCTTGCTCATGAAGACCTAGGGCATTTTGAGGAAGCCCATCATTGGAATATACAGTCCAAGTTCTATAATGAAAAATTCCCACTAGTATATGAAAGTGATAACATAGGAGACTCTCTATCATGAATATCATGGTGCTACTTTGAAGCACAAGTGTGTTAAAAGGATAGTAACATTGTCCCTTCTCTCTTTTTCTCTCATTTTTATTTTTTTTATTTGGGCCTTTTCTCCTTTTTTATGGCCTCTTTTCTTTCTTTCTTTCTTTTATTTTTCGTCCGGAGTCTCATCCCGACTTGTGGGGGAATCATAGTCTCCATCATCATTTCCTCACTCGGACAATGCTCTAATAATGATGATCATCACACTTTTATTTTCTTACAACTCAACAATTAGAACTCGATACTTAGAACAAAATATGACTCTATATGAATGCCTCCGGCGGTGTACCGGGATATGCAATGAATCAAGAGTGACATGTATGAAAGAATTATGAATGGTGGCTTTGCCACAAATACGATGTCAACTACATGATCATGCTAAGCAATATGACAATGATGGAGTGTGTCATAATAAACGAAACGGTGGAAAGTTGCATGGAAATATATCTCGGAATGGCTATGGAAATGCCATAATAGGTAGGTATGGTGGCTGTTTTGAGGAAGGTATATGGTGGGTGTATGATACCGGCGAAAGGTGTGCGGTATTAGAGAGGCTAGCAATGGTGGAAGGAAGAAAAGTGTGTATAATCCATGGACTCAACATTAGTCACAAAGAACTCATATACTTATTGCAAAAATCTACAAGTTATCAAAGCAAAGTATTATGCGCATGCTCCTAGGGGGATAGATTGGTAGGAAAAGACCATCGCTCGTCCCCGACCGCCACTCATAAGGAAGACAATCAAAAAATAAATCATGCTCCGACTTCATCACATAACGGTTCACCATACGTGCATTCTATGGGAATCACAAACATTAACACAAGTATTTCTCAAATTCACAACTACTCAACTAGCATAACTTTAATATCACCATCTTCATATCTCAAAACAATTACCAAGCATCAAACTTCTCATAGTATTCAACACACTCATAAGAAAGTTTTTACTATTCTTGAATACCAAGCATATTGGGATTATTTAAGCAAATTACCATGCTATTTAAGACTCTCAAAATAATCTAAGTGAAGCATGAGAGATCAATAGTTTCTATAAAACAAATCCACCACCGTGTTCTAAAAGATATAAGTGAAGTGCTAGAGCAAAACTATATAACTCAAATGATATAAGCGAAGCACATAGAGTATTCTAACAAATTCCAAATAATGTATGGCTCTCTCAAAAGATGTGTACAGCTAGGATGATTGTGGTAAACTAAAAAGCAAAGACTCAAATCATACAAGACGCTCCAAGCAAAACACATATCATGTGGTGAATAAAAATATAGCTCCAAGTAAAGTTACCGATAGAAGTAGACAAAAAGAGGGGATGCCTTCCGGGGCATCCCCAAGCTTTGGATTTTAGGTGTCCTCAGATTATCTTGGGGGTGCCATGGGCATCCCCAAGCTTAGGCTCTTGCCACTCCTTGTTCCATAATCCATCAAATCTTTACCCAAAACTTGAAAACTTCACAACACAAAACTTAAAGTAGAAAATCTCGTGAGCTCCGTTAGCGAAAGAAAACAAAAGACCACTTCAAGGTACTGTAATGAACTCATTCTTTATTTATATTGGTGTTAAACCTACTATATTCCAACTTCTCTATGGTTTATAAACTATTTTACTAGCCATAGATTCATCAAAATAAGCAAACAACACACGAAAAACAGAATCTGACGAAAATAGAACAATCTGTAGTAATCTGTAGCTAGCGCAAGATCTGGAACCCCAAAAATTCTAAAATAAATTGCTGGACGTGAGGAATGTATCTATTAATCATCTGCAAAAAGAATTAACTAAATATCATAGTATTCAACAAACTCATAAGAAAGTTTTTACTATTCTTGAATACCAAGCATATTGGGATTATTTAAGCAAATTACCATGCTATTTAAGACTTTCAAAATAATCTAAGTGAAGCATGAGAGATCAATAGTTTCTATAAAACAAATCCACCACCATTCTCTAAAAGATATAAGTGAAGTACTAGAGCAAAACTATATAACTCAAATGATATAAGCGAAGCACATAGAGTATTCTAACAAATTCCAAATCATGTATGGCTCTCTCAAAAGGTGTGTACTATTGGAAATATGCCCTAGAGGAAATAATAAAATGGTTATTATTGTATTTCCTTGTTCATGATAATTGTCTATTATTCATGCTATAATTGTATTAACTGGAAACCGTAATACATGTGTGAATACATAGACCACAACATGTCCCTAGTAAGCCTCTAGTTGACTAGCTCGTTGATCAATAGATGGTTATGGTTTCCTGACCATGGACATTGGATGTCACTGATAACGGGATCACATCATTAGGAGAATGATGTGATGGACAAGACCCAATCCTAAGCACAGCACAAGATCGTGTAGTTCGTTTGCTAAGAGCTTTTCTAATGTCAAGTATCATTTCCTTGGACCATGAGATTGTGCAACTCCTGGATACCGTAGGAATGCTTTGGGTGTACCAAACATCACAACGTAACTGGGTGGCTATAAAGGTGCACTATAGGTATCTCCGAAAGTGTCTGTTGGGTTGGCACGAATCGAGACTGGGATTTGTCACTCCGTATGATGGAGAGGTATCTTTGGGCCCACTCGGTAATGCATCATCATAATGAGCTCAATGTGACTAAGGAGCTAGCCACGGTATCATGCGTTACAGAACGAGTAAAGAGGCTTGCCAGTAACGAGGTTGAACGAGGTATGGGGATACCGACGATCGAATCTCGGGCAAGTAACATACCGATAGACAAAGGGAATTGTATACGGGATTGATTGAATCCCCGACATCGTGGTTCATCCGATGAGATCATCGTGGAACATGTGGGATCCAATATGGGTATCTAGATCCCGCTATTGGTTATTGGCCAGAGAGATGTCTCGGTCATGTCTGCATGGTTCCCGAACCCGTAGGGTCTACACACTTAAGGTTCGGTGACGCTAGAGTTGTTATGGGAAATAGTATGTGGTTACCAAAGGTTGTTCGGAGTCCCGGATGAGATCCTGGACATGACGAGGAGTTCCGGAATGGTCCGGAGGTGAAGATCGATATATTGGACGAAGGGTATTGGAGTCTGAAATTGTTCCGGGGGTACCGGGTGACGACCAACGTGTCCGAAAGGGGTTTCGGAGGCCCCGACAAGTGTTGGGGGGCTTATGGGCCAAGGGGAAGGGGCACACCAGCCCACTAAGGGGTTGTGCGCCCCTCCCACCCCATCTCACGTAACCAGGAGAGGTGGGGCGCCTCCCCTAGGGCAGCCTCCCCTCCTGGCTTGGAGGGCAAGTCTCCTAGGGGTGTGTGACACCCTCGATTCAGTCGTACACTAATCATACACGCAAATGTGTACGATCAAGATTAAGGACTCACGGGAAGATATCACAACACAACTCTAGACACAAATTAAAATAATACAAGCTTTATATTACAAGCCAGGGGCCTTGAGGGCTCGAATACATATGCTCAAAAACACAAGAGTCGGTGGAAGCAACAATATCTGAGTACAGACATGAGTTAAACAAGATTGCCTTAAGAAGGCTAGCACAAAAGCAACAATGATCGAAAAGGCAAGACCTCCTGCCTGGGAGCCTCCTAACTACTCCAAGTCGTCAGCGGCCGTCACGTAGTAGTAGGCATCCTCCGGGTAGTAGCAGTCATCAGTGGCGTCGTCTGGCTCCTGGGCTCCGTCATCTAGTCGCAACAATCAGGTATGGGGGAAAAGAAGTAGCAAAGCAACCGTGAGTAATCATCCAAAGTACTCGCAAGACTTACATCAGATCTAAACTAAGTATGCATCTGTATCAAAGGAATGGGTTGTATCTGTGGACTAAACTGCAGAATGCCAGAAGGGAAGGGAAAGCCTAGCCTATCGAAGACTAGCATCTTCTGGAAACCACCATCTTGCAGCAACGGGAGGGAGTAGAGTACCATAAAGTAAAGTAGCAGTAGTGTTATCAACCTCGTCCAGAGATCCTTTCTCGACTCCCTGCGAGAAAGCAATCCCAGAGCCATACTATCCAGTTATCATCTCATAACCAGGTCTCATCTCCATGTCTCATCCCAAGTATCCAGTTCTAGTTGTATCGATCGGGATACAACTCCAAGTGTCCGTTAATGTAGGACAGGCCATTGATAGATGTTTTCTTCCCTGCAGGGGTGAACCAACTTACCCACCACGCTCGATTAACTCCAGCCGGACACACTTTCCTGGGTCATGCCCGGCCTCGGCCAAACAATACGCTGCAACCCAACCTAGGCTTAATAGAGAGGGCAGCATGCCGGACTAAACCTATTCCCCCAGGGGTCATGGGCCATCTCCTCGGGAACTCCTGCACGTTGCGAACACGGCCGGTGAGCAGACCTAGCTACCTCCTTCAACAAGGCAGGAGCTTACGCAGTCCAACCCGGCGCGCGCCGCTCAGTCGCTGGCGTCTATTAAGCTTCGACTGATGTATACGACGCAGAACGCCCATACTACGGCCACGTGATGGTTAGTGCTATCAGGCCAGAGGCCCCTCGGATCAAATATCCAAATCATAGTGGATTAGGAACGCACGGTAACGAGCAGAGACTCACGATCGATGTGACCCCGTCGCCCCGTCTTGAGTACTTGCGGCAAGGGCTAAGAATGCCCGGCCACGCCTCGTAAGTATCTCGCGAGCACCTTCCAGGTCAACCCGACTCCACATCACTCGCAATTAAGCTCGCGCGGGTACCCCTCAGGGTCGACCCATCTTTAGTAACATGGCTCAGTGTAAAGTCATAGTAACCATAGTAACTATGTGTCTAACACCAAGTGGAAAACCCGAGGAATCACCCCCCCTGAATCCCACTCGATGTTATCATCAAGGTGAACGTAAGAGTATCCACCCTCGAGGTTCACACTTGAGGGGTTGCACGACAGAGCGGTAATGGAAGTGGTTAAGGAGGAAATCACCCTCGATGACCTCGACCATATAGCTACACTACAGAGATCTCATCAGGAGTGATGTATGAGGTTCACCCTCGGCACTCGATAGTAACTCTATAGTGTCGTACAACTAGGGGGGTGATGTGCGGTGTCGGGGCCTGGACGTTGATCACGTTGATCGAGTCATCGAACATAAAGCGAGGCAACTGGGACAAGGTGGGGGTCACTGATGGATCACTAACCAACCAATACTAAGCAGTTTAGGATAAGCAGGTAACAACAACAGGCTATGCATCAGAGTAGGATCATACAAAAAGCAGTAGCAGTTCTAATGCAAGCATTAGAGGGAAAGAAATGGGCGATATCGGAATGCTCAAGGGGGTTTGCTTTCCTGGTTGCTCACACAAGAAGGAGGGGTCGTCGGTGACATAGTCGATCACAATGGCATCATCGGCCTCGGGGTCTACCGGAGATAAGAGGGGGAAGAAATAGTAAATACAGAGCAAACAATGCATCACAAGGCATAACATGACGAAAGGCAGAGCTAGGGTTGCCCTAACGTAGTACTACACGATATAGGAGAAGGGGAAATTCAACCGGAAATGTATTCCCGGTTCCGGACCTGTATCAGACAGATGACCGGAGGGGGAATGTTCCATGTTCAGCATGCTAGGGGCATGTGACAGATGAATGGACCGCGTATTCGGATTCGTCTCGTTTTTCTGGGCGTTTTTCATATATAAACTTTTATGATCCGAGCTACGGTTTAAAAGTTACGGAATTTCGAAGTTTAAACCAAATTCTGAATTATTTTAAAAGCAGAAAAGGTTTATTGCGTCAGTAGTGACGTCAGCACTGCGTTAGCTCTGCTGACCAGTCAAACTGACAGGTGGGACCCACCTGTTAGCCTCTCTGTCTAACAGAGGCTTAACTAAACTAACAGGGTTAGTTAGGGCGTGTGGGCCCTAGCAGTCAGTGACTGATTAGGTTAACTAATTAGATTTAATTATTAAATGTTTTAATTTACTTAAATGTGCGGTGGGGCCCGCTTGTCAGGGGCACGGGGCTGCCCAGTCAGCAATTGACTGGGTCAACCCGGTCAACTGGGGCCTGTGGGGCCCACTGGAAGTGGCACTAGGGTGGCCCCAGGCCAGCCATGTCGGTGGTGGCCGGCGGCTCGATGCCGGCGACACCAAAATGTGGTGGAGGCCTCAGGACTCGTCGGAAAACGCGCTCCGGCCACCGTTTTGTGCACGTGAGGTGGCGTTCGAAAGAGGGGAGTGAGACACGTCGCGTGGCGCTAATGGTTGGCCTCGGGAAGACCTAAAACGACGACGGCATGCGGCGAGGCGGACGCCGGAGTTCAGCCATCTCCGCCAACGACGACAGAGGGCTCGGGGAGGGGATCTAGCGGCACGAGCGGCCGCGGTGAGGGGACCTGAGCACGTTCGAGTGCTCAGACGAGCAAGTCAATGACCACAACGTCGGCGGCGAGCCTCGCGGCAGAGCTGCGTTCGGGCGGCGACGGGAACGGCGGCTACGGCTACTAGGAGAGGCCGAGGAGAGGAAAGGAGGGAGGGAGGAGCTCACCGCGCGGCACACGGAGGCCGGTGAGAGGCTTAGTAGCAGCAGCAGGTGTCGCCGGAGATGAAGAAGAACGACGGCAGCCGGAGGTGGGGACGAAGGGGATCCGGTGCCGCCACGCCTCCGAGCTCTAGCTGAGGCCACCGATCGAAGGAGTAGACCCCCGCATAGCTCACCGACAGGGTCAGCGGGCGCGGGGCCGCGGGTGGCCGCGACAACGACGAAGGACGGCGGCGGCCGCGCTCGGGTGGTGGCTCTGAGATGGAGGCGAGGCGACGGAGCGAGCGGGGAGAGGGGATGGGGACTGGCGCGAGTGGGGCGGCAGGGCAAGTGGGAGGGGAGAGGGGAGCCTGAGGCGTCGGGGGGTCTTATCCCTCGTCGTCGATGCCGACGAGGCGGCTCGGTGGCGATCGTGGGCACGGTCGGAGGAACAGGGAGGGGGGAAGGGCAACCCAGCGAGGAAGGTGGATGGGCTGGCCAGTTGGAGTGGGACGGCCAGGTGGGTGTAGTCCAGGGAGGCGGTAGAGGGCCTCTCCCACTTTTCCTTTCCCTGTTTGCTTTTTTTTATTTTCAGCAGCTTTTGCATTTTCCTTTTTGTCAAAAATGACTTTGCAAAATTATGCCACTGATCAAAACAAATTCAAAGAATTAAGGTGAAATGTGACAAAAGGTTGGGAGGCTTTGGGAATAGTTGCCAATTTTATAAATTAAAAAGGGCATTTAATTTATTGCTTAGGTCACTGTTTTAAGTAGTTTAGGCCACTCAAACCCTTTGCAAAATTGTTGGTTCACCACCAATATTAGCTGTGGAATATTTGGCACATGATGAACATTTTTGTTTCCATGTCTGAGCATTTTGAATTTCACACAGAATTTTAATTTGAATTCAACTGGAATTTGAAAGAACATGAGACAATAATGATTAGGCACATGTTTAGCAAAAGGATTAACTTAACCCCTGGGGTTACTGTAGCATCATTACTCCGGGGTGTTACAACTCTCCTCCTCTAAAAGAAATTCTCGTCTCAAGAATTAAGAGGTAGAAGGGAACAGGTCGGGGTATTCAGCACGGAGGTTATCCGCGCGTTCCCAAGTGGCTTCATCTTTAGAATGATTTGACCATCGCACCTTGAGGAACTTGGTAACCTTCTGGCGTGTTCGACGTTCAGCTTCTTCAAGAATGCAGATCGAATGCTCCTTGTATGTGAGATCATCTTGAACTTCAATCAATTCCGGATCCACTTCACGTTCCGGATCCTTGAAGCACCGACGAAGTTGCGACACGTGGAAGACATCATGGACGTGAGAGAACTGAGGTGGGAACTCCAATTGATAAGCCACCACTCCACAACGGGCCAGAATGCGGAAAGGACCAATGTAGCGTGGAGCAAGCTTGCCCTTGACTCCGAACCGATGAGTGCCTCTCAAAGGAGTCACACGCGGATAAGCTTGTTCACCAGGTTGATAAGTTGAACCCCAGTGTTTTCGGTCATAGTTGCTCTTATGGCGGCACTGGGCCGCCTTGAGATTATCCCGAACAATGCGAACCTGCTCTTCAGCTTGTTGAATAATGTCTGGACCAAGGAGCATCCGGTCCCCAGTTTCTGACCAATTCAGAGGGGTTCGGCACTTGCGTCCATAAAGCACTTCAAAGGGTTCCATCTTCAAGCTGGCTTCATAGCTGTTGTTATAAGAGAACTCCGCATAAGGGAGAGATTCTTCCCACTTCTTGCCAAAAGAAATAACACAAGCTCGAAGCATGTCTTCAAGAATTTGATTGACTCGCTCGACTTGGCCTTGGGATTGGGGATGATAAGCAGTGCTCCAGGTAATATGAGTTCCCATTGCCTCTTGGAAACTATCCCAGAACTTAGAAGTGAAAATACTGTCACGATCTGAACTGATCTCCTTCGGAATGCCGTGGAGTGACACAATTCTGGAGATATACAAGTTTGCTAATTGAATAGCAGTGATAGTCTCCTTGACTGGTAGAAAGTGAGCAACCTTCGAGAATTGGTCGATGACGACAAAGATTGCATCGTTACCTTTCTGAGACTTGGGAAGGCCAGTGACGAAGTCCATTTGGATCTTATCCCACTTCCATTCAGGAATCGGAAGCGGTTGTAGAAGTCCAGCCGGTTTCTGATGTTCTGCTTGACGCGACGACAAACGTCACATTCTTCAATATATCGAGCAATGTCTTGCTTCATATTAGACCACTAGTACTTCTGACGGATGTCTAGATACATCTTAGTACTTCCCGGATGAATAGAGAGAGGGGTATCATGCGCTTCTTTCATCACCTTCTCTGTCATAAGCTCGAACCGGGGTACGACAATGCGATCTCTGAAGTATAAGGTTCCATCTTCACCAAGTGAGAAATCTCTGGATTTCTCTAAGGCAAGATCATTTTTCATCAAATCAACATGAGCATCTTTGGCTTGAGCAGACTTGATTGCTTTCAGAAGAGTTGGTTCCAAGACAAGGTTATTCAGAGAACCCTGTGGAACTAGTTGAAGGTTCAACTTGCATGGCTCTTCATAAAGGCGGGGTTGAGCTTTGAAGACCATGTGATTGTTGCAATAAGACTTACGGCTCAGGGCATCGGCCATTACATTAGCCTTGCCAGGTGTATAAGATATACCACAGCTGTAGTCAGCAATAGCTTCCATCCATCGCTGCTGACGGAGGTTCAGATCTGGCTGAGTAAACAAATACTTCAGACTCTGATGATCAGTGAAGATCTCGCAACGATTACCGAGAAGGTACTGTCGCCATAGCTTCAGTGCATAGATAACCGCGGCAAGCTCAAGGTCATGAACTGGGTAGTTCTCTTCATGAGGATGCACTTGACGGGAGGCATAAGCAATCACTCTGCGCTCTTGCATTAGGACACAGCCTAATCCTTGATGTGAAGCGTCGCAATAGATGACAAAGTCCTTGCGAGAATCAGGGGGGAGCAAGCACTGGGGTAGATGTCAGCTTGTCTTTGAGTGCCTGGAAACTTTCCTGACATTTGTCTGTCCAATCGAACTTAACGCCTTTGTGAAGCAGATTGGTCAGTGGCTTGGCGATCTTGGAGAAGTTCTCTATGAAGCGGCTACAATAGCTGGCTAGACCGAGAAAGCTTCTGACTTGCTTGACAGTCTTTGGAGGGGTCCAGTCAAGAATAGCCTGAACTCGCTCTGGGTTGACGGCAATACCATCCTTGGAGATGACATGACCAAGGTAGGTGACTTCGGGTAACCAAAATTCGCACTTGGAATACTTGGCATAAAGTTGATGTTCTCGAAGCTTCTCTAGAACAAGTCGAAGATGTTCAGCATGTTCGTCTTTGTTCTTCGAATATACCAGGATATCATCCAAATAGACTATGATGAACTTGTCGAGATAATCCATGAATATGTAGTTCATCAGACGAGAGAATGTGGCTGGAGCATTGGTCAAGCCAAAAGACATGACGGTGTACTCATAAGAACCATAACGAGTGACGAAGGCGGTCTTTGGAATATCCTCTTCACAAACACGGATCTGGTGGTAACCCAACCTCAAGTCGAGTTTAGAGAATATCGATGAACCAGCCAGTTGATCATACAGATCATTAATCCGAGGAAGCGGATATTTGTTCTGTATTGTAGCTTGGTTGATAGGACGATAGTCTTGGACCAAACGGTTCGTTCCATCCTTCTTCTTCACAAAGAGAGAAGGTGCTCCCCAAGCTGAGGAACTTGGACGAATGAAACCACTGCGAAAAGATTTGTCGATTTCCTCCTTAAGTTCAAGGAGTTCATGAGGTGGCATCTTGTAGGGTCGTTTGGCAATAGGAACGGTGCCTGGTTTCAAGTCGATGACGAACTCGATAGCCCGGGCAGGAGGTCTTCCTGGAAGTTCTTCTGGAAAGACATCTAGGAAGTCGCGAACAACTGGAATCTTTTCAATTCCCTCAAGAGGTGTTGCTTTCAACGCATTCAAGACATAAAGTCGAGCTTCCGCGTTTTGAACCAGACAAGCATTGTAGCTTACTATCTCATCTGAAGGGTGCAGAAGGTGGACGGTTTTAGTGGTGCAAACGATAGAAGCCGTATGTGCTTTCAACCAATCCATTCCCAGGATGAGGTCAATATTGGAAGACTTCAGAATAATGGGGGATGCAAAAAATTCCAACCCTTCGATTTCAACTGAAACGTTGTGGCTAACCATGGAGGTTTGGCATTGGCCCGCAGGGGGTTTTACCACTAGTGGAGTGTGCATCTCTTCGTATTTAATGCCATGCATGAATGCAAACTCTTCTGATATGAAAGAATGTGATGCTCCTGAATCAAATAAAACAGATGCTGGTACTGAATTAACGAGCAGAGTACCCATCACAGTGGCAGGTTGGTCTTGAGCTTCATTCAGATCAACATGATTAGCAAGACCACGACCATATGGTCTAGCATTGTGGTTGCGGGGTTGATTGATACCACGAGCATTAGAAGGCAAAGCCAGCTGATTCTGATTCTGAGGGCAGTTCCTGGAACGATGGCCCGGAAGGCCACACTTGAAGCACAGACCATCATTGGGATTGGGAGCAAAAGCTTGGGGTGGTACAGCCCAAAGGGGCTGCCTTTGCGGTGGAGGAGGCAGACGGGGTGCGACATAGGTCTGTCTTGGTGCAGGTGCAGCTGGACGATACATGCTGTGGGGAATCCATATCCGACGCTTCTACGCTGACGGGCCTGAAGATGAGCCAGCGTCACGGCTGCGCCTATGGGATCCCTGGTGTTCCTGAAGACCAGTCTCAACCTGAATAGCCTTGTTCACCAAGGTGGCAAAGTCGGCAAAGTCATGAGCGAGCAGTGCTAGCTTAATATCAGGGTGAAGTCCATCACGGAACTTTTCTTGCCTACGAGCATCAGTTGCAATGTCTTCTTCAGCATAACGAGACAAGTCTAGAAATTCCCGCTGATAAGCATCTACAGTATTGTTGCCTTGGGTGAGGTTGCGGAAATCTCGCTTCTTCCTGTCCATGATTCCTTGAGGAATGAAGCGGGCACGGAAAGCAGCTTGGAAATCCGGCCAAGTGATGACCGTTCCAGTAGGCAGGGTACGCCTGTGGCTGTCCCACCATTGAGCAGCGGGACCCTTCAGGAAGAAAGATGCAAAGGTGACATAGCTAGCACGGGCCACACTAGCAGACTCCATTTCATATGTGATGTCGCGGAGCCAGTCATCAGCATCAAGGGGTTGAGTTGAGCTGCGGTAAATAGTTGGGTTGAGGCGCAAGAAATCCTGCAGAGTTAGTAGGGTTGGTTGTTGATTCATGTTCGGACGAGGAAACTGAGCCATCATTCCTTCCATGAACTGGCGGTTCAGCTCAAATTGTTGCATCATTCCAGCAAATAATTCGTGCGGCGGTGGATCGTTGGCACCACGGCCACGTCCAGCGGGTCTAACCATCCTGCTAACAAGTAACAGGGGGTAGTTCAGCATTGAGCATTTGCAAAAACAAAGGATAATTCATGATGAAACATGCATAATGAAAGAGGTACGATGGATACCACTTTGTTGTCACCACGACAGTGTGTGTACTATCCAGAATACTATTCTAAGGAAAAACTATGGCTTATCCAGCTTTGGGGTGAATGTGGTCACGGGATCCTAATGTTAGAGTTAGTAAAACCATTTTAACCCGAATAGAAGAGACATCAGAGTCCCAGAGTAAAGGTCGAGGAGTAAAAGATCCTAATACCACCCATATGGCGACGTGGGCCCGTAAGACACACAGCCATGTTAGTAAGAGTTTTTTAGTGACTAGACTCAACTTCGGCCAAGGAGTTGGAAAGGGGGCTACCTACAGGCAGTCGGCTCTGATACCAACTTGTGACGCCCTCGATTCAATCGTACACTAATCATACACGCAAATGTGTACGATCAAGATCAAGGACTCACGGGAAGATATCACAACACAACTCTACACACAAATTAAAATAATACAAGCTTTATATTACAAGCCAGGGGCCTCGAGGGCTCGAATACATACGCTCGAAAACACAAGAGTCAGCGAAAGCAACAATATCTGAGTACAGACATGAGTTAAACAAGATTGCCTTAAGAAGGCTAGCACAAAAGCAACAATGATCAAAAAGGCAAGGCCTCCTGCCTGGGAGCCTCCTAACTACTCCAAGTCGTTAGCGGCCATCACGTAGTAGTAGGCATCCTCCGGGTAGTAGTAGTCATCAGTGGCGTCGATTGGCTCCTGGGCTCCGTCATCTGGTCGCAATAATCGGGTATGGGGGAAAAGAAGTAGCAAAGTAACCGTGAGTACTCATCCAAAGTACTCGCAAGACTTACATAAGATCTAAACTAAGTATGCATCTGTATCAAAGGAATGGGTTGTATCTGTGACTAAACTGCAGAATGCCAGAAGGGAAGGGAAAGCCTAGCCTATCGAAGACTAGCATCTTCTGGAAACCACCATCTTGCAGCAACAGGAGGGAGTAGAGTAACATAAAGTAAAGTAGCAGTAGTGTTATCAACCTCGTCCAGAGATCCTTTCTCGACTCCCTGCGAGAAAGCAATCCCAAAGCCATACTATCCAGTTATCATCTCATAACCAAGTCTCATCTCCATGTCTCATCTCAAGTATCCAACTGTAGTTGTATCGATCGAGATACAACTCCAAGTGTCCGTTAACGTAGGACATGCCATTGATAGATGTTTTCTTCCCTGCAGGGGTGCACCAACTTACCCACCACGCTCGATTAACTCCGGCCGGACACACTTTCCTGGGTCATGCCCGGCCTCGGCCAAACAATACGCCGCAACCCGACCTAGGCATAATAACGAGGCCAGCACGCCGGATTAAACCTATGCCCCCAGGGGTCATGGGCCATCTCCCCGGGAACTCATGCACGTTGCAAACGCGGCCGGTGAGCAGACCTAGCTACCTCCTTCAACAAGGCAGGAGCTTACGCAGTCCAACCCGACGCGTGCCGCTTAGTCGCTAGCGTCTATTAAGCTTCGGCTGATGTATACGACGCAGAATGCCCATACTATGCCCACGTGATGGTTAGTGCTATCGGGCCAGAGGCCCCTAAGATCAAATATCCAAATCATAGTGGATTAGGAACGCGCGGTAATGAGCAGAGGCTCACAATCGATGTGACCCCGTCGCCCCATCTCGAGTACTTGCGGCAAGGGCTAAGAATGCCCAGCCACGCCTCATAAGTATCTCGCGGGCACCTTCCAGGTCAACCCGACTCCACATCGCTCACAATTAAGCTCGCGCGGGTACCCCTCAGGGTCGCCCCGTCCTTAGTAACATGGCTCAGTGTAAAGTCATAGTAACCATAGTAACTGTGTGTCTAACACCAAGGGGAAAACCCGAGGAATCACCCTCGGTGAATCCCACTCGATGTTATCATTAAGGTGAATGTAAGAGGATCCACCCTCGAGGTTCTCACTTGAGGGGTTGCACGACAGAGCGGTAACGGAAGTGGTTAAGGAGGAAATCACCCTCGATGACCTCGACCGTATAGCTACACTACAGAGATCTCATCAGGAGTGATGTATGTGGTTCACCCTCGGCACTCGATAGTAACTCTGTAGTGTCGTACAACTAGGGGGGTGATGTGCGGTGTCGGGGCCTGGACGTCGATCACGTTGATCGAGTCATCGAACATAAAGCGAGGCAATTGGGACAAGGTGGGGGTCACTGATGGATCATTAACCAACCTATACTAAGCAGTTTAGGATAAGCAGGTAAGGTATGACAGCAGGTAACAACAACAGGCTATGCATCAGAGTAGGATCATACAGAAAGCAGTAGCAGTTCTAATGCAAGCATGAGAGGGAAAGAAGGAGGGGTTTGCTTGCCTGGTTGCTCAGACAAGAAGGAGGGGTCGTCGGTGACGTAGTCGATCACAGCAGCATCATCGGCCTCGGGGTCTACCGGAGAGAAGAGGGGGAAGAAACAGTAAATACAGAACAAACAATGCATCACAAGGCATAACATGATGAAAGGCAGAGCTAGGGTTGCCCTAACGTAGTACTACACGATATAGGAGAAGGGGAAATTCAACCGGAAATGTACTCTCGGTTCCGGACCTGTATCAGACAGATGACCGGAGGGGGAATGTTCCATGTTCAGCATGCTAGGGGCATGTGATAGATGAATGGACCGCGTATTCAGATTTGTCTCGTTTTTCTGGGCGTTTTTCATATATAAACTTTTACGATCCGAGCTACGGTTTAAAAGTTACAGAATTTCGAAGTTTAAACCAAATTCTGAATTATTTTAAAAGCAGAAAAGGTTTATTGCGTCAGCAGTGACGTCAGCACTGCGTCAGCTCTGCTGACCAGTCAAACTGACAGGTGGGACCCACCTGTCAGCCTCTCTGTCTAACAGAGGCTTAACTAA
This sequence comes from Triticum urartu, assembly GCF_003073215.2. Lineage (NCBI taxonomy): Eukaryota > Viridiplantae > Streptophyta > Magnoliopsida > Poales > Poaceae > Triticum > Triticum urartu. The sequence goes on from NC_053023.1 coordinate 83,849,729, forward strand.
ACTAACATGGTTAGTTAGGGGGCGTGGGCCCCAGCAGTCAGTGACTGATTAGGTTAACTAATTAGATTTAATTATTAAATGTTTTAATTTACTTAAATGTGTGGTGGGGCCCGCTTGTCAGGGGCACGGGGCTGCCCAGTCATCAGTTGACTGGGTCAACCCAGTCAACTTAGGCCCGTGGGGCCCACTAGCAGTGGCAGTGGCACTGGGGTGGCCCCAGGCCAGCCACGTCGGCGGTGGCCGGCGGCTCGACGCCGGCGACGCCAAAATGCGGCGGAGGCCTCGGGACTCGTCGGAAAACGCGCTCCGGCCACCGTTTTGCGCGCGCGAGGTGGCGTTCGAAAGAGGGGAGCGAGGCGCGTCGAGTGGCGCTAACGGTTGGCCTCAGGAAGACCTAAAACGACGACGGCACGCGGCGAGGCGGACGCCGGAGTTGGGCCATCTCCGGCAACGGCGACAGATGGCACGGGGAGGGGATCTAGCGGCACGAGATGCCGCGGTGAGGGGACCTGAGCACGTTCGAGTGCTCGGACGAGCAGGTCAATGACCACAACGTCGGCGGCGAGCCTCGCAGCGGAGCTGTGTTCGGGCGGCAACGGGAACGGCGGCTACGGCTACTATGAGAGGCTGAGGAGAGGAAAGGAGGGAGGGAGGAGCTCACCGCGCTGCACACGGAGGCCGGTGAGAGGCTTAGTAGCAGCAGCAGGCGTCGCCGGAGATGAAGAAGAACGACGGCAGCCGGAGGTGGGGACGAAGGGGATCCGGTGCTGCCACGCCTCCGAGCTCCAGCTAAGGCCACCGGTTGAAGGAGTAGACCCCCGCGGAGCTCACCGATAGGGTCAGCGAGCGTGGGGCCGCGGGTGGCCGCGACAATGACGGAGGACGGCGGCGACCGCGCTCGGGTGGTGGCTCTGAGAAGGAGGCGAGGCGACGGAGCAAGCGGGGAGAGGGGATAAGGACTGGCGCAAGTGGGGCGGCAGGGCAAGTGGGAGGGGAGAGGGGAGCCCGAGGCATCGGGGGGTCTTATCCCTCATCGTCGACGCCAACGAGGCGGCTCGGTGGCGACCGTGGGCATGGTCGGGGGAACAGGGAGGGGGAAGGGCGACCCGGTGAGGAAGGTGGATGGGCTGCCAGCTGGAGTGGGCCGGCCAAGTGGGTTTAGTCCATGGAGGGGGTAGAGGGCCTCTCCCTCTTTTCCTTTCCCTTTTTGCTTTTTTTATTTTCAGCAGCTTTTGCATTTTCCTTTTTGTCAAAAATGACTTTGCAAAATTATGCCACTGATCAAAACAAATTCAAAGAATTAAGGTGAACTGCCACAAAAGGTTGGGAGGCCTTTGGAATAGTTGCCAATTTTATAAATAAAAAAGGGCATTTAATTTATTGCTTAGGTCACTGTTTTAAGTAGTTTAGGCCACTCAAACCCTTTGCAAAAATGTTGGTTCTCCACCAATATTAGTTGTGGAATATTTGGCACATGATGAACATTTTTGTTTTCATGTCTGAGCATTTTGAATTTCACACAGAATTTGAATTTGAATTCAACTGGAATTTGAAAGAACATCAGACAATAATGATCAGGCACATGTTTAGCAAAAAGATTAACTTAACCCCAGGGGTTACTGTGGGATCATTACTCCGGGGTGTTACAGGGTGGGGGCGCCCAAAACCCATCTAGGGTTCCCTCCCCGGCCGCCGCCCCTCCCCTAGATGGGATCTGAAGGGGCCGGCCCCCTCTCCCCTTCTCCTATAAATAGTGGGGGTGGGAGGGCTGCCAGAACACCTAACCCCTTCCCCTGGCGCAGCCCTCTCCCTTCCCAACACCTCCTCCTCCTCTTAGTGCTTGGCGAAGCCCTGCCGGAGAACTGCAAGCTCCACCACCACGCCATTGTGCTGCCGGAGCTCTCCCTCAACTTCTCCTCTCCCCTTGCTGGATCAAGAAGGAGGAGATGTCCCTGGGCTGTACGTGTGTTGAACGCGGAGGCGCCGTTGTTCGGCGCTTAGATCGGAATCAACCGCGATCTGAATCGCTACGAGTACGACTCCTTCATCCGCGTTCTTGTAACGCTTCCGCATCGCGATCTTCAAGGGTATGAAGATGCACTCCCTCTCTCTCGTTGCTAGTATCTCCTAGATTGATCTTGGTGACACGTAGGAAATTTTTTGAATTGTTGTTACGTTCCCCAACATGTATAGCAAGGATGATTGTGGTAAACTAAAAAGCAAAGACTCAAATCATACAAGACGCTCCAAGCAAAACACATATCATGTGGTGAATAAAAATATAGCTCCAAGTAAAGTTACCGATAGAAGTAGACAAAAAGAGGGGATGCCTTCTGGGGCATCCCCAAGCTTTGGCTTTTAGGTGTCCTCAGATTATCTTGGGGGTGCCATGGGCATCCCCAAGCTTAGGCTCTTGCCACTCCTTGTTCCATAATCCATCAAATCTTTACCCAAAACTTGAAAACTTCACAACACAAAACTTAAAGTAAAAAATCTCGTGAGCTCCGTTAGCGAAAGAAAACAAAAGACCACTTCAAGGACTGTAATGAACTCATTCTTTATTTATATTGGTGTTAAACCTACTATATTCCAACTTCTCTATGGTTTATAAAGTGGGAAAACTTTGTTTTTGCCACTCTAGCTTTTGCCAATTTTGCTTATGCCACTCTAGAATTTGACATTTCACTTTTGCCACTCTTAGCTTTTGATAATATATAACTTTTGCAGTGGCAAAAGCAAAAATTTCAGGGTGGCAATTGTGATACATTGTCAAAAGCTAAGAGTGGCAAAAGTGAAATGAAAAATTATCAGTTTTGCCACGGAATGGCATTTGTGATGTATTGTCAAAAGCAAAGAGTGGCAAAAGTGAGATGTGAAATTCTAGAGTGGCATAAGCAAAATTGGCAAAATTTAGAGTGGCAAAAACAAAGTTTTCCCTTATAAACTATTTTACTAGCCATAGATTCATCAAAATAAGCAAACGACACACGAAAAACAGAATCTGTCAAAAACAGAACAGTCTGTAGTAATCTGTAGCTGGCGCAAGATCTGGAACCCCAAAAATTCTAAAATAAATTTCTGGACGTGAGGAATTTATCTATTAATCATCTGCAAAAAGAATTAACTAAATATCACTTTCCAAATAAAAATGGCAGCAGTTTTCGTGAGTGCTAAAGTTTCTGTTTTTTACAGCAAGATATCAAGACTTTCCCCAAGTCTTCCCAACGGTTCTACTTGGCACAAACACTAATTAAACACAAAAAACACAACCTAAACAGAGGCTAGATAAATTATTTATTACTAAACAGGATCAAAAAGCAACGAATAAAAACAAAATTGGGTTGCCTCCCAACAAGCGCTATCGTTTAACGCCCCTAGCTAGGAATAAAAAGCAAAGATAGATCTAGGTATTGCCATCTCTGGTAGGCAATCCATAAGTGGCTCTCATAATAGATTCATAAGGTAATTTAATTTTCTTTCTAGGAAAATGTTACATGCCTTTCCTTAACGGAAATTGGAATCTAATATTTCCTTCCTTCATATCAATAATTGCACCAATCATTATATGGAAAGGTCTACCAAGAATAATAGGACATGAAGGATTGCAATCTATGTCAAGAACAATCAAATCTACGGGCACATAATTCCTATATGCAACAATAAGAACATCATTAATTCTTCCCATAGGTTTCTTAATAGTGGAATCCGCAAGGTGCAAGTTTAGAGAGCAATCATCAAAATCACGGAAACCTAACAAATCACACAAAGTCTTTGGAATCGTGGAAACACTAGCACCCAAATCACATAAAGCATAGAACTCACGTTCTTTAATCTTAATTTTAATAGTTGGTTCTCACTCATCATAAAGTTTTCTAGGGATAGAAACTTCCAATTCAAGTTTTTCTTCATTAGATTGCATTAAGGCATCAACGATATGTTTAGTGAACGCTTTATTTTGACTATAAGCATGAGGAGAATTTAGCACGGATTGCAACAAGAAATACAATCAATCAAAGAGCAATTTTCATAATTAAATTCCTTGAAATCCAAAATAGTGGGTTTAGCAACATCTAGGGTTTTAATTTCTTCGATCCCACTTTTATCAATTTTAGCATCAAGATCTATAAACTCCGAATTCTTGGAACATCTTCTAGGTAAAGGTGGATCATATTTAGTCCCATCATTATTAAGATTCATATTGCAAAACAAAGATTTAATAGGGCACACATCAATAACTTTTATATCTTCATCTTTATTTTCATAGGAACTAGAAGAACACGCTCTTATAAAGGCATCTTTCTTAGCACGCATCCTAGCGGTTCTTTCTTTGCACTCATCAATGGAAATTATCATGGCTTTGAGAGACTCATTGATATCATGCTTAGGTGGAATAGATCTAAGTTTCAATGAATCAACATCAAGAGAAATTCTATCAACGTTCCTAGCCAACTCATCAATCTTAAGCAATTTTTCTTCAATCAAAGCATTGAAATTCTTTTCCGAAGTAATAAATTATTTAATATTAGATTCAAAATCAGAGGGCATCTTATTATAATTTCCATAAGAATTGTTGTAGGAATTAACATAATTATTAGAGGGATTACTAGGATAAGGCCTAGGATTAAAATTTCCTCTATACGCATTGTTACCAAAATTGTTCCTACCAACAAAATTCGCATCCATAGATTCATTATTATTCTCAATCAAAGTAGACAAGGGCATATCATTAGGATCATAAGAAACACTTTTACTAGCAAATAATTTCATAAGTTCATCCATCTTTCCACTCAAAACATTAATTTCTTCTATCGCATGCACCTTTTTATTAGTAGATATTTCAGTATGCCATTGAGAATAATTAACCATAATATTATCTCGGAGTTTAGTAGCTTCTCCTAAAGTGATTTCCATAAAAGTGCCTCCCGCGGCCGAATCTAAAAGATTTCTAGAAGCAAAATTCAATCCGGCATAAAAAATTTGTATAATCATCCAGAAATTCAAACCATGAGTAGGGCAATTACGTATCATTAATTTCATCCTCTCCCAAGCTTGTGCAACATGTTCATGATCAAGTTGCTTAAAATTCATAATATCGTTTCTAAGGGAGATGATCTTAGTAGGAGGAAAATATTTAGAGATAAAAGCATCTTTGCACTTATTCCATGAATCAATAATATTTTTAGGCAAAGACGAAAACCAAGCTTTAGCACGATCTCTAAGCGAAAAAGGAAATAGCTTCAATTTAACAATATCGTTATCCACATCTTTCTTCTTTTGCATATCACACAAATCAACGAAGCTATTTAGATGGGTAGCGGCATCTTCACTAGGAAGGCCAGAAAACGGATCTTTCATGACAAGATTCAGCAAAGCAGTATTAATTTCACAAGATTCAGCATCGGTAAGAGGAGCAATCGTAATGCTAATAAAATCATTGTTGTTGGTATTGGTAAAGTCACACAATTTAGTATTATCTTGAGCCATCGTGACAAGCAAGCAATCCAACACACAAGCAAACAAGAAGAAAGCGGGCAAAACGAGGCAAATAGAAAAAGAGAGGGAGGATAGAGAGAGAGGGCGAATAAAACGGCAAGGGTGAATGGGGGAGAGGAAAACGAGAGGCAAATGGCAAATAATGTAATGCGGGAGATAAGGATTGTGATGGGTACTTAGTATATTGACTTTTGCGTAGACTCCCCGGCAACAGCGCCAGAAATCCTTCTTGCTACCTCTTGAGCACTTTGTTGGTTTTCCCCGAAGAGGAAGGGATGATGCAGTAAAGTAGCGTAAGTATTTCCCTCGGTTTTTGAGAACTAAGGTATCAATCCAGTAGGAGGCTACGCGCGAGTCCCTCGCACCTGCACAAAACGAATAAATCCTCGCAACCAACGCGATAAGGGGTTGTCAATCCCTACACGGCCACTTACGAGAGTGAGATCTGATAGATATGATAAGATAATATTTTTGGTATTTTTTCATGATAAAGATGCAAAGTAAAATAAAAACAAAGTAAAAAAAGCAAAGGAAATTACTAAGTATTGGAAGATTAATATGATGAAGATAGACCCGGTGGCCATAGATTTCACTAGTGGCTTCTCTCAAGAGCATAAGTATTCTACGGTGGGTTAACAAATTATGAGCAATTGACAGAATTGAGCATAGTTATTAGAATATCTAGGTATGATCATGTATATAGGCATCACGTCCGAGACAAGTAGACCGACTCCTGCCTGCATCTACTACTATTACTCCACGCATCGACCGCTATCCAGCATGCATCTAGAGTATTAAGTTAATGAAAACAGAGTAACGCCTTAAGCAAGATGACATGATGTAGAGGGATAAACTCATGCAATATGATGAAAACCCCATCTTGTTATCCTCGATGGCAACAATAAAATATGTGCCTTGCTGCCCCTACTGTCACTGGGAAAGGACACTGCAAGATTGAACCCAAAGCTAAGCACTTCTCCCATTGCAAGAAAGATCAATCTAGTAGGCCAAACCAAACTGATAATTCGAAGAGACTTGCAAAGATAACCAATCATACA